>NW_020837951.1:4664229-4711496 GCF_003676395.1 Aethalodelphis obliquidens
CCACCCACCCATCCACCCATCCACCCACCCAGCCACCCACCCAGCCATTCATTCAGCAGATACTGATGGGGGCTCCTCTGTGCCAGATGCTGGGGACCCAGCCCTGCCACGAGGGCCTCGCTCCTAGGAGCAGGCAAGCATCAGTAAGGACATTAGAGAGAATGTTGAGAGATGATTCACTCCAGGGAGAGGAATAAAGCAGGGCCACTGGGTCAGGAGTTGCGGGGTGGGTGCTGTCAAAGAGGTGAGTGGGGAAGGTGTCTGAGAATCGAGGTTCTAGCAAAGTCTTGAAGGAGGCGAGGGAGCTGGCTGGTGGGATCTGGGTTGAAGGCATCAGGCAGCGGCGGCAGTGGCTCTCCTGGCTTCACGTATTCGTGTCCTAGGACCGCTGCGACAAAGTACCACAAACTGGGTAGCTTAACACGACAGAAAATTATCCTCAGTCCCGGAAGCCGGAAGTCCAAAATCAAGGTGTTGGCAGGGTTGGTTCCTCCTGCAGTCTCTGAGGGAGGATCTGGTCTAGGCCTCTCTCCTGGCTTCTGGGGGCTCCGGACATCCTGTGTCTTATGGACGCGTCATTCCACTCTCTAACGCCATCTTCCTGTGGCCTCCCCCACGTGGCTCTGTGTCTCTTCTCCTCTTGTTATAAGGATGCCAGTCTTTGGATTTACGGCCCACCCTCATCCAGCAGGACCTCTTCTGAGCTAACTACATCTGCAAAGACCTTATTTCCAAAAGAGGTCATATCCACGGGTGCCTGGGGGTCAGGACTCAACGCATACCTTTTGGGGGACGCAGTTCAGCCCACAGCACTTTGGTTTTCTTGAGTATGGCTTCAGCCCAGGACTGGCTTTGGACGCACTGAGCATCCTGACCCCGGTCCTGAGGAAAGGGTGAGGATGTGAGGATGGTAACAAGTTCCCATACCTGGCACCCTCCCCCTAGGCCAGGCCCTGTGCTAATCTGCCCACACAGTCTCACCCAGAGTTCACAACAGCCCGTGAGGCAGGGCAGGGGGACCCACTGTACACAGCAGCCCGTTCCTGCACCTGCAGAGCTCGGGGGAGGGGGGTCCCTGCCTTTTCTCCCCTCCACCCCGTGCCCTGTGGTCCCCCTCAGCTAGGGATGGCCTTGGTCTCAGGGGGTCCCAGGGGCCACAGTGCCCAGCATGGAACCCGCCTCCTCGGGCATCTGTCACGGTTCCCAGTTCGGGTCCCAGGGCGGGTCTCGGTGAGGTGGAAGGAAGCAGCCACTGCTGTCACCTGGGCCTGGTGGCCCTGGGGACAGAGCTGTGAGGGAGGGCTGGGGAGAGCCCTGGCTGACTGCGTGCATTATGGCACTGAATCCTCTCAGTGGCCACGAGTCAGGGATTGGGGTTACCCCAGTCTGCAGAAGAGAGAGCCGAGGCCCAGGGCGGCAGCACCGCACCCCCAGCGTTTCTGCTACCGGCCTGCGGCCACACCCCCTCTGTCGTGGTCACAGCCCCCACTTGCACATCAGTCCAGCGCCTGGCACGTAGGACTCAGGTGGTAAACGGAAGCTACGGTTATTACCGTCATCACCTCTGGTTCTCCTTTTCGTTGGTATCCGGTGTTTTAGCTCCCCGGCGGCAGGAGGGCGGATCTGACTGGTCCCCCCACTGACTCCCAGTGCCCAGGCCAGGACCTGACGCCTGGTGGGCCCTCGGACACATCTGTCACTGCCCGGAATGGTTTCATCTGGGCCTCCTACCTTGTAAGCTCCTAGAGGGCAGGACCCTGGTTCTAGCCTCACCGGTCTCCCCAGGGAGCCCAGGACAGTGCGGGGCATTCGGGGAGCCCCAGAGGGTACCACACAGAGCAGGAGGTGCCTCGGCGGGAGCTGCAGAGCTGGTGGCGGCGCCTCCCCTGCACGTGGGGCAGCGTCCCTGCCTGCCCGGCTCGCCTGGTGGGAACCAAGTGAAGCAGCGACCTGCCAAACGAGCCCAAACCACTGGGCTGCATCGGGGTCCTCCACGTGGGTAACCACACAGGTCACAGTCCATGGCCTGGCTGCGCACGAGGCCCTCCTGCGTGCTGATGCCGCCCGCCGGCCCCCACCCGCCTCTACTCCCTGCCTCCCCGGTGGCCTCTGGCGCAGGTACCACACCTGTCCAGTGTTTCTCGCCTCTGCGCCTGCCACGCCCCCCTCCAGCCCCTCTCTGTCTCCTGGGAAACTCCAAGTTGTGCTCTGCGACCCACTCAGCACCCAGCGGAGTGGCTAAAAGCCAGGAGGCTGACAACACCAAGTGCTGACGAGGCTGCAGAGCAGCTGAAAGTGGCGTGTGTTCCCACAGGAGCACAAGATGCCTCCTCATGGGACGACTGACCACCGTTTCCCGTAACGTCCAGCATCCACCTGCCCTGGGACCGGTAGTTAGACTCCTGCGAACTCACCCAAGAGACTGGAAGACACGTGTTCACAAAAGACATGCTTGAGAGTGTCCACAACAGCCTGATTCATGACGGCCAGAAATGTCCACCACCAGGTGAAAGGCTAGACATCCTTATTACAGGACGCTGCTCAGCTATGAAAAGGAAGGAACTGCTGGCTCACAAACGTCATGGACAGCTCTGGAGACAAGCCCAGCGAGTGTGTGGGGGGTACGTTTAAAGAAACCCTAGATCAGGCAAAAGTGGTTTATGGTGACAAAAATCAGAACAGTGGAGGAGGGGCGTTGACTAGAAGCGGTGATGGGGACGGTTTGTATCTTGCTCTGGCCGCCAGTCACATAGGCGTATAAACTTGCCCAAGTGCATGTGTAAGATCTGGTACACTTTATTGTACCTGAATTATTCCTCACGTATGTATCTGTATGTACTGTGTGTGTGTTTGCGTGTGTGTGTGAAGGTGTGGAAAGACCCCCCTCCTCAGGCCTTACCCTCCCAGGGCTGCTTCCCCTGTGTCCCCCTCCCCCACCGCCAGCCGAGGCAAGAACCCCTCCTTCGTGCTCCCCCGTCGGCATCTCCGTCTCGTCTTTGCTCCACTGTAATCATGGGTCTGGCTGCGCCCCAGCCTTCAGGGCACCGCTGGTGGGCACTGGTCGTGCTGCATCCTTTTCATCCGTGTGTCACCCTGAGCCCAGCATCACTCCTGCCGCCTCTGGGGGCTCAGTAGGCGTTTACTGAACAGACAAATGAGGAAATGATTGCTGTGTCTTTATATTTATGGTTCCGCTACAGTCTAGATACATGTTTATGTCCATAACCTCCATTTCCTGTTTATATCGATCTCTGTTAAATCCATATAGAGCCATAAACTCAATTTCCAGTGCCTCTGTGTCACTAACTCTCTCTGTGAACCTCACTAAGCTCCTGGGACGGTATAGGCACCAGTCAACCCACAGGTCCTCAGGGTCCCCGTGGGCTGACAGATCAGCAGCCCCTGCCGGCCCCTCCACCCAGGCTGGCCTGCTTCCAAAGACCCTGTGCCACCTCCCCCTTCTCGCCTTTCTTGTCCCCTGCCAGTGTGGGTGTCTGCCCCCTGCTCTAACGTATCGCATAGAGCTCAGGGGTTCTGAGGTCAGGCTCTGAGCTGAAGAGTGCTCGGTTTGATTTCTGGCTCTGCTGTGTGACCTTGAGCAAGTCACTTATTCTCCAGGCCTCAGTTTACTCATCTGCGAAATAGGACAGTATCAGCACAAGCCTCGTAGGGATGTCAGGGGGACCAGGTGAGGTTTTGCTCGTAAAGCTCTGAGCTGGGTGCATGAGAGGAACTGGCCTGCCAGGCACACCCTGTGTGCCCCCCAGGGGTTGTGTGAGGTGAGGGGGGTCTCCAGATGCAGAGTGATGCCAGCCTTGCCCCTCCCCTGCACCCGGGCAGCCTCCGGTGGCGTTCTCAGCACAAAGAGCATTTTCAGCTCAGACCAAATAGCCCTAAGCTAATTTTAAAATAAGGCTCGCATGGTGGCTACAATTAATAATACTGTTATATACTTGAAGGCTGCTACGAGAGTAGATCTTAAATGTTCTCACCACAAAAAAAGAGATGGCAGTTATGAGAGGTGATGGAGGTGTTAGCTAACGCTATGGTGATAATCATTCTGCAATGTGTAAGTGTATCAAATCAACACATTGTATATCTTAAACCTATACAATGTTATGTGTCAATTATATCTCAATAAAGCTGAGGAAAAACATTTTAGTACAAAAAATTAGAAGGACAAAGGTTTTTGATAAGTCAGTCTGTCATTTAAATTGAAAGAAAATTAACAAAGTGATTTATATTTTTTATTTTTATTTTTATTTTTTTTTTGATTTATATTTTTTTAAAAAAAATTGGGGGACTTCCCTGGTGGTGCAGTGGTTAAGAATCCCCCTGCCAATGCAGGGGACATGGGTTCGAGCCCTGGTCCGGGAAGATACCACATGCGGCGGAGCAGCTAAGCCCGCGAGCCGCAACTACTGAAGCCCGTGCGCCTAGAACCCGTGCTCAGCAACAAAGACAAGCCACCGCGATGAGAAGCCCGCGCGCCGCAAGGAAGAGCGACCCCCGCTCGCCGCAACCAGAGAAGGCCCGTGCGCAGCAACGAAGACCCACTGCAGCCAAAGTAAAAAAATAAAAGAATAAAAAATAAATTGGGAATTCCCTGGCAGCCCAGCGGTTAAGACTCTGCGCTTCCACTGCAGGGGGCATGTTGGGTTCAATCTCTGGTCGGTGAGCTAAGATCCTGTGGGCCATGAGGCTCAGTCAAAGAAAAAAAAAAGAAGGCGGATTGGAGACCACAGACCGCCCACCCCCACCCAACTACAAGAGAAAAAGCAGAAATGAAAACTTTGAAAACATAGCAGCCAAATGCTGGTGTGAAACTCGGTTCTGGGCAGAAGGGGGAACCTGTCCTGAACGTGGCAAAGCTCATTTCTCTTTCCTGGTGGAGGCAGCGACCAAAGGCCATTTACCTGAGGAAGGACAGAGAGGCGGGGCCGTGTAATCAGCCCACAAAGCTGGGACCTGGGTTGTTGCCCGGGCTCCACCCCTTCCTCAAAGCTGTGTGACCTCTAGTAAGTCACTGAACCTCTCTGAAGTGTTTGTCTGTTTCGGTCCCAGGTCCCTCCGCAGGGCTGGGCATAAGTGGGAGGCTTGATACAGACTCGGTAGAGAATGAAGGACAGTCTGATCTGGGGGGGGGGGGGAACTGAGGCACAGAGGAGTTGCTTAGGGTGACTGCAGAGGAGCACGGAGATGCAATGCCAGATGTCACCCCAGACGCTGAAGGCAAAGTCCCTGTTGGCGTGTGTCTTCCCTCTCCTGTGTACTCTCACAGCCCTGATAATCACACAAGAAATGTATGTCCAGGAGAAATTAGGAACTATAGGAAAATACAAAGA
The DNA here is from genome assembly GCF_003676395.1 of Aethalodelphis obliquidens. NCBI lineage: Eukaryota > Metazoa > Chordata > Mammalia > Artiodactyla > Delphinidae > Aethalodelphis > Aethalodelphis obliquidens. The sequence goes on from NW_020837951.1 coordinate 4,669,575, forward strand.
AAAGAAAAACCACCCAAATCCCGCCACCCTGAGCCAGGTAGAGGTGAGACTGCAATGCACCTTCTCGGCCCTTCCACGCACGTGTTCACATAAGCCCTGGTGGGCACGATTTTATACACATGGGATCAAGTTCCTCCCGCTTGAGGCCCAGCGTTGTTCACACAATGATAATTGTGCACATCTTTTTACATCAATAAAAACACACCTCTGGGGCTTCCCCGGTGGCACAGTGGTTGAGAGTCCGCCTGCCGATGCAGGGGACACGGGTTCGTGCCCCGGTCCGGGAAGATCCCACATGCCGCGGAGCGGCTGGGCCCGTGAGCCATGGCCATTGAGCCTGCGCATCCGGAGCCTGTGCTCCGCAACGGGAGAGGCCACAGCAGTGAGAGCCCCACATACCGCAAAAAGAAAAAACAAACCACCTCTGGCATCATGTTTACTGGCTGTGTGATACTCTGTTGTGTGGACAGATCCTAATTTAATCAGTAAATCCCCAGTTGGGGTAGAGATCCCTCTGTGGTGTTTGTTTGTTTTCAGATATAAACACAGAAGTAGGTGCCCCTGGCAGGTGGACATCCTTCTCTGAATCACCCCAGGTGACAGATGCTTGCTATTCCCAAGGCAGCCTCATTCCATTGTCAGGTGGCCCCAGGGCTGGGGAATCCTTCCTGAAGTGGACCCCAAATCTGTCTCCCAAGAACTTCCACAAGCTGGTGTCAATGCTGCATTGGGGTGACTCGGACTGTCCACCCCTTGGCCTCGGCCTTGGCCTCTCCACCCGAAGACAGCCAGCATTTTCCCAGCTCACCGCACACCCGCCCTTTTCTCTCACTCAGTTCCAGGGAAGGATGCCTTCCCCACAGGCCTTGGGAAGCCTCCCAGGTGGGTGTGAGGTTTGCAGGTTTAGAGGTCCCTGTCTTTAGAGCCAAGCAGAGCTGAATTCAAACCCAGCTCCACCACTTCCTGGCTCTGTGACCTGGGGAAGGCCCTTGACCTGCCTGAGCCTCACTTTCCTCATCTGTAAAATGGGTTTAATAACCGTGCTGACCTCATGGGGCTATTGCAAGGATTTCACAGTGCCATCCTCGTAAACCACTTGGTTTTGGACCAGCTCCTGGTAAGGACTTAATAAACAGTGGATAATGATGCTCTAGACGGCGGGAATTCCTGTTCGCGAGGATCCTGGGGGGGGCGGGCTCAGCCGGGCTGTGGGGTGTCCCCGAGACACGCAGCAGCCCCCTGCCCTCTGGCTGTCAAGTGATGAGCTCATCTCTCTTATTGGGGAGGACCCCAGCGCGGCTCAGGGGCAGGGGAGGGCTGCAGGCACAGAAAGTGATCAATACATTATTTAACAGCAAGAATATGCAAATGAGGAGAAATTAATGAAGGCACTTCCTCCGCCCCCGCCCCCCCAGCTCCCACTCTTCCTTGACTCTGCGATTGCTGACAAATTCTCTAGAAAATATCGAAACAGCCTCCGGCTGGAGCCTGCCACAGCGATGCACCGTTATCTATTATTGATGTAAACCCTGACAAGTTCTCTTTTTGAGGAAGGGGAGCTGGGGAGAGAGCTGCTAATCCGTGTTTAAAGGGAGAGACTCTCGTTTCCCCGTCCCCAGTGCCACAGGAGCAGCTGCAGACTGCAGCCTCCGCCATCTGCCCCTCGTCCTACCCAGGCAGGGAGAGGGAGAGGGCTGGGGACCTGGAGAGAGCAACAGGTAGGGAGCGCTCTTGCCTCTCACCAACTTGGCTGTGCCTCAGTTTCCCTTTGTGTGCATTTGCCAAGGCCAGCAGTTAATGGCATGGCCTGGGGATAGTGGCGGGTGGGGGAGAGCTGCGAGGGTCCTGCGAGAAGCCGGACAGCTCTGACTCTCGCCTCTGGGCAGCGAAGGAGGGGCACGCCCGGGGCAGAGGACTGTCTGCGGTGCTCCAGCATCTCACTCTAAGGACCGAGGACCCTAAGGTCCATTCTGCAAAATGGAGTCCGTCCAAAGCTGGTGATTTTTAAATGTTTAATGTTAGAAATACCTCAGTCATCCAGAAATCGATGGATGGACAACTCGAGTGGCCTGGAATATTGAAAAGAATCCGAAAGGGAAGCTGAAAAATCCTCCAAAGGGGCCACTTCAAGGTTGCAAAACCCAAGAATTCAAGTACGTGCCCTTGACCCACAAGTGAGTTCCTCGGGCCCCATCAGCCTTATTTCAGACTCGTTTCTAACAAGCATGGGATTTTCTTCTCGTTTCTTCTCGCGGGTATGAAATGGCGATACTTGGAAAGGCAGAAGGGGGCCATTGTGGAGATCAGACGCTATAAACAAGCACAACTCGACAAGGGGCAGCCAGACCAGAAGGAGGGGAGAGGGTGTGTAACAGGTGGAGGCCAGAGGTGAAGAGGCAGGGCCAGCCGGGGCCACTTACGGGGGCCAGTGCCCTTGCGGGACCTCTGGTTTCACAAAGGAGTTGGATATTAAGCAAGTCCGACTTGCTTGAATTTAAAGCAGTTAGGAAAAGGGCTCCAGAGACCTCACTGCTGTCTTATAACAGAGGGATCACAGGAGGCAAAGGTAGAGAATTTGACTCACAAACTCGAGTGCCTTTGTGGGAGCAGCCAGGTCATGTAAGTGAAAGGAACAGGAGGGGTGTGGTCACAGGGAGGAGTGGTGACTGTCGCAAGCTGGGGACCACAGGCCTGGTCTCAAAAGGGCAGCTGGCCCTGAGCTCTGGTCACCCCTGCAGTGGAAGAACTGGACCCATTTCTTCAAAAGAAGGTAGAAATAGAATTTTAAGATCCGAGTCCCAATTTTCAAACCTGGACAACTCATGTTTATTTTCTAAACAGTGGGCAGGCTAAACAAAGCCTGTCTGTAGGCTGAGCCCAGCCTGAGAGCCGGGTCTGCAACGTCCCATCTTCACAGACAAGGAAAGGGAGGCCTGGAGAGGTTGATGACATCTGTGGCCAGTTGCCCAGCCTGGTGCCCTTTAAACAGTTTGGTACCTTTTCCAAATTAAGCGAGAGGAGCTTGGGCCTGGAGCATCTCACGCGAACATCAACGCGTCAGGCCTGTGCTGCAGCCCCTACACATTCGACCTTGTGAAACCTCCACAAGAGCCCTGTGGGGCGGGGATTACTCTTCTCCTTTTATTGATGAGAAAAACAGTCCCAGAGGAGTCAAGCGGCTTCCTAAGGTCACATAGCTACAGGGTATCACTTCACTATAAAATGGAAATCAGGAACTTCCCTGGTGGTCCAGTGGTTAAGGCTCTGCACTCCCAATGCAGGGGGCCCAGGTTCGATCCCTCGTCAGGGAACTAGATCCCACATGCTGCAACTAAAAGATTCCTCATGCTGCAACTAAAGATCCCACATGCCGCAACTGAAGATCCCTCACGCGGCAACAAAGATCCCGTGTGCTGCAGCTAAGACCGGGTGCAGCCCAATAAATAAATAAACATTAAAATGGAGATCAAGGGTGGGGGGCGGGGGCGAATACAAAATTGCATAGTTGTTGTATATAGTAGTTGCCCAGAGCTGCTCTGACAAATTTGACCACAGCCGTGGTGGCTTGAAACAACACATGTTGGTTGCCCTCCAGCTCTGGAGGTCAGAAGTCCCCAGATCAAGGCGTCAGCAGGGCTGGTTCCTTCTGGAGACTCCAGAGAGACTGTCCCTCACCTTTTTCAGCTTCTAGAGGCTTCCTCGGCTCCCAGCCCCTTCCTCCACGTTCAAGGTCAGTCTCTGTCTCTGACCTCTGCTTCTGTCCTGTCATCACATTTTCTTTCTCTGACTCTGACCCTCCCGCCTCCCTCTTATAAGGACCTTTGTGATCACATCGGGCCTACCCACACGATCCAGGATAATCCTTACCTTAACCCCATCTGCAATGTCCCTTTGCCGTGTTAGGTAACGTACTCACAGGTTCCAGGGACTAGGATGTGGCCTTCTTGGGGGGAGCACCATTCTGTCCCCCACAACTGTCTTCCCTGCAGAGTAGAGGGGTGGGGAAAGAGACCAACAGTAGAGGGTTCCTTTAGAAAGCTCGGGCTTCAATTCGAGGGCAGACAGATCCCCCTGAGAGGATGCGGGAAGCCCGTGCAGGGGGCCAGTCCCCGGTGACCCCAGGAGCAGCTCCGGGAAAGCTGGGGCAGAGGTGCTGCCACCTCCAGTCCTGCCAACCCCACACCCCAGGTTGGAGCGATAGTTACCCAGTGTCAGGTGCGGCCTTGATCACCTTTCACCCCCTGTCAGCCCTGATGGGGGTTGCTCGCTGGGGAGAGGGGCTGGGACCTGAATCCCACATTCTCTGTTCCAATACCCGCCCTGGGCTCGAGGCCTCATCTGAGCCCGGCGTCATGGTCCTGGAGAGCTCGGGAACTCCCTGGGTGGGCAGGGAGCGCCAGGTCATTTCACGCAGGGATGCGGCTGTAATTGAGGCAGATGGGGCCCAGGCCCATGCAGGGCTGTCGGTTTGATGAGATGGATATTAAGCACGCAGTCATTTAATTGCAGATATGAAAAGGTGGCTGGGGACATGGAGTATTTGAGAAGTGAGAGCCTCCATGTGCGTTTTCTGGAGAACTGGAGGTCCCTCCTTGAAGGAATTATACAGGCAGTTGGGGAAGGAAGAGGAGAAGAAGAGGTGAAATCTCTCTGAGATGCACCCCTCCCCTTCCGCACCGCACAGCTCCCATCCCAGCCAGTACAGCTGTCAGCACTGTGGTCTGGCCTTTACCCTCGGATTCGCGCTCGTTCTGGGCTGTGAGGTGCTGACTCCCTCCTCTCGATTTGGGTTTCTCCAGTTTTTTACTTCTACGTCCCTTTCCTGACTGCTAACCCCGCTTCTCCCAGGGGGAAGGGGCCTGGCTTTGGGAGCGTCACCTCCACTGCTCTGCTGCTAGTGTCCAGGGGACCAGGTGGGACACCTGCATGCAAGTCCCCCCAGCTGGGGTACACCAGGCCCGAGCTTCTCCAGGAGCCCAGGGCCCTGGAACTCACGAAGGCCCCGTATCACTCACAGCCCGAGAGCCGTGTCCCAAGTCTGCCTGGTGGTGGACAATGGCCCTGGGCAAGTCTCACCCCATCTCTGAGCCCCAGGGTCCCCATCTGAAAAATGGGGAAAATGGATCAGACGGTGCCCAGGGCCCCTTGCTGCTGCTCGCCTTGTAGAGCCCTTTCTTGTATCATAAAAGGGACGTCGTGGGTGTCGGGCTGTCTTCCTGGACTGGACTGCAGGCTCTTGGGGCACCGGGTGGCCGCCCCACAGGAACACTGGCGTGAACAGCCTGCGAGCTACTGCGGGGAGCTCGGCCTCCCGACATCCGATGATGCTCGTGGTAGGGCTGGCACCGCCCCCGTGGCTTTGGCCCAAGGCTGCAGGCGCCCCGCGGGGATGTACCATCCTGCCACTCCATGGGGAACTGCAGACACTGTGTCCTTGTCTGTGGCAGGGAGAGAGCCGAGGCCAGCGTGGGACTCCCAGGGCTGGCGCCTTCCCTGAATTCCTAAAGGGCCCCCAACCCAGCTGCACGTTCTCACCCGCTCCTGCCCAGAGGAGAGTGGTCTGAGCGGGGCAGCCTTCAAAGAGGGCACTTGGGAATCTAACAGCTCTGGGCTCAAGTCCTGCTCTCTCTCTTGCTAACAAGCAACCTTGGGCAAGTGGCATAACCTCCTACAGCCTCTGTTTTCTCATCTGAGAAACGAGAGCTGAGAACCCCCTTCTCAGGGTCCTTGTGGGGCTAAATGAGATAGTAAGGTGCGGTAGAGTGTTTAGCATGTAGTAAGTGCTCAGTAAGTAAACGGTGCCTATTAAAATGATGAAGTTGATCAATCAGCCTACTGGTTTCAAGGCTAGGCTGCTACTGACTCACTCGGTGACCTTGGGGAAGTCCTTCCTCCTTGGGAAGTGGGAGGGGGGCAGCGGTCCTAACAGTCTCTCCGTCCCTTTCAAGCTCACATTCTGTGACCTGTACCAGCAGTTACTCCCCCGTCACTCCTCTCTAGCACTAGATTGTGGCCTTCGAAGGCCAGGACCGCCTTGCCCCTGGCTGCCCAGCAAACAGTCAGTGCCCAGTAAGGACTGGTGGGCAAAAGCCCGAAGAGCCACTGGGGGAAGTGAGCGATGGCTTAGCCGGGGTGGTAGAGGCAGGCGAGGCCACCCACAGCGAAGGGAGGGGGTGGGAGGGGGCGGCAGGGGGCAGCCCCACAGCTCCTGAACAAAGGTCACCTTTTCCCCCATCAGAGGTCATCCCTCTCTAAATATCAGAGCCCAACTTTCAGATGAGCCAAGAAAGCTCCCTGGATTTAAGAGCTTATGGAGAGTTTAATTAAAGAACCTCGTTGCTACTTTAAAAAACAAAAAAAACCCTGCCTGCCTTGATCCTTTTTTGAAAGGTGTTTTCTCCAGCAGAGCATCAGGGGAAGTGGAGGGCGAGAGGAGGAACGGGCCGCCCTTGACCTGCATGGGCAAGAGGCCCGGCTCCCTAGGCGCCCAGGCCCTGCTGTCTGGGAGGGGGTTGCCTTCTGGAAAGATGACTCTGGGTTCAAAGAGAGCTGGAAACCTCCCCGCCCCGCCCCCAGGGCCCGGCTGGCCCGTTGCCATTCTGTCTGTCCTCTCTCCCCTGGAGAGGCTGGGTGTGGCCGCAGTGACACAGCCAGCAAAAGGCCTGGGCCCTGGGCACGGAGCTCGGGGGCAGCGAGCTCCCTCCAGCGGGGAGTCTCCTGAGACCTCACAGACGACCCCATCTCCCCTCTGCTCGGCCGGAGTCTGGCTCAGCGAGGCCCTGAGTTACTGCAGCCCCTGCCTGACCCCTCCTTTGGAGCCCCTTTCCCCACGGCCACTGGGGCCCCCAAACCCTGGCGCTGGCCGTTAGACCTCTCCGTGTCTCAGGGGATGGAGTCATCTGTAAAATGGGGGCGTTCACAAACCGCGGCAAGAGGCAGCGAGGCACCCGGGTACCGCGGAGGCCTTCGCATGCAAAGAGCAGGAACCCTTGGGCACCGTGGGATGTTGGGAGTCGCCGCGCGCCTCCGAGAACTCAGGAGCAAGACGCTGCCAGGCCTGGGGACAGGGCGGAGCCTGAGACCTGGAAACCAGGCCGCCCGCCCACTGGCTCCTTTCTTTGCCGAGCCTCCCTCTGGAAGGGCTGCCCTGTGCCCTCTTGTGTTTTTCAAACCCCAGAGAGGAAAATGGCCGCTCACCAACCCCAAGTGGACCTACTGCCCTTTCTTGGTCCCGCCTCCAAGCCCCTGGGAAAGCAAATTGGATTGGTCCTCCTTGGGTCACGTGGCCCAATCAGCCACACACACAGGCTGATTGCTCAGCTGAGAACCCAACCCTGAGATGAGGGAAGAGGGGTTCCCAGAGTCCCTCATCCTCCAGCAGGAAGTCGCTCCCAAGGGGTCCCTGACAAGCGGCCTGTGGCCGTGGTCTGGGAGTCTGGAAGAGCTGGGGTGGGGGTCGGGGTGGGGGGGAGTCTAGCGCAGTTCAGTACCTTGGACAAGACACCCCAGTTGCTTACTTGGCAAAAGGGAGTGTGATACCACCTGCCCTGCTGCCCTGTCTTCCTCACAGTGAGGCCAGCAAGGGGCCACTGAATGGCCAGCAGTGGACTCACATCATAAACTCCTTACCCAGGGCGTGGACAAGAACAGACTGTCTATCGTAGAGACTGATGCAGGCGTTCATGTGGGAAAGTGTTCTAAAATGTAAGTTTTCTGATTATCCAGGTGTGGTTAGGCCAACAGATCAGGAGACAACTGCCATTGAAAAGATGGTTTGTCATACTCACAGGTGGGAAGAGGAAGGACCTGCCATACCATGCAGGGCCACACCAGGAAGCACCAGCGTTGCTCAGAAGGCAGAAGGAGTGAGGGGAAAACATGGGCAAGGGTCTTTTTGTGGTTTCTATGGGAAGGAACAGGTGAGGCAGCACAAGCAGGCTTAGGATTGGATAGTTTGAATAATTTCAGTATGCGCTGGGGCCTGTGGGGCTATGTTAGCTGGCACCTGGCCCTGGGGGCATTAGGGCAGGTGGACAGCGGCCCAGAATATGAGAGCCCCATAAAGGAGGTTGAGGGTGTGGACTCTGCACTGGGTGGCTGCATATGTAAGGTGTGCTCACAGGTGTGTCCTTTACCGTCTCTAGGAATTGGCTCACCCTGGAAGGGGCAGTCCCTCCAGAGTCATCAAGGCCCCAAGATGTCAAAGCATCAAAAATACAGACAATAAAAAGGCATGATTAATACAAAAGTGTGGATGTCTGGGCAGAGACACCCCAGGGTCCAGACTCCTGAGCAGTGACTGGCCCCTCAGAGGGTCCCATCTGCCCAGCTGAGGAAAGACTGAGGTGCCCTGAGGAAGGGTGCTGGCGTGGGATGAGTCAGCCCCGCTGTCCCTCCCCAGGGCCCACGTTATCCTGCCAGACATGCTCTCATTCAACTCTCCACACCCAGCCCTGGTCTTCCTCACCAGAGTGGCCGGGTCCAGCAGCACCCAGTCCAGTGCTAGGTGGGGGCTGTCAGGGGCATCTCTCTGGCTTGCCTCATATAGGCTGGCTGGTGAAAGCAAGGGTTCAGGAGTCAGACTGGGGGTAGAGACTAGGGTGGGGAACCTAACTTCTTCAGACCTCAGTTTCCCATCTGCAAAATGGGACTAATGACATCTAATCACTGAGTACTAGGGGTGTGCCGTGGGTGAAATGAGATGGTGCTTGCAAAACTCTTAGCACAGGGCATGGCACAGAGCAAGCCCTCGGTAAGAGGTAGGTAGTAGTAGGATTATTTTAAAGGCCGTTTATGGCCTGTCTGCCTCAGCAGCCTCATCTCTCTTTGCTGCCCACTCACTCACCCCTCTGCTCACATGGACATCCTAGAGTTTCTTCATGTAATATGCTATCATTTGCCTCCCAACCTTTGCACATGCTGTCCTCTTTGCCCAGAATGCTCTTCCCTCCTCTGCTCCCGACTCCTTCCCTAGCTCACTCCTGCTCTAGCTCAGATATTCTCTTCTTCAGAATGTCTTCTCTGACCCCAATTCCTCACCTTGGGAGATACCCCTCTCACAGGAACCCAGAGCACTCTGTCCTCATCCCCTGACTCGGCACTGACCACACTGGATTGTAACCACCTGCCCTCCTCCTAGACCAACTAGACTGAGAGCTCCCAAATTTGTGTTAGTTTCCTGTGGCTGCCACAACAAATTACTCCAAACTGGGTAGCTTATGATAAACCCACAGCTAATATCATTCTCAATAGTGAAAACCTGAAAGCATTTTCTCTAAGATCAGGAACAAGACAAGGATTCCCACTTTAGCCACTTTTATTCAACATAGTATTGGAAGTCCTAGCCACAGCAATCAGACAAGAAAAAGAAATAAAAGGAATGCAAATTGGAAAGGAAGAAATAAAACTGTTACTGTTTGCAGATGATATGATACTATACATAGAAAATCCTAAAGATGCCACCAAAAAGCTACTACAGCTTGTCAATGAATTTGGTAAATTTTCAGGATACAAAATTAATATATATAAGTCTGTTGCATTTCTATACACTAACTGAAAGGAATCAGAAAGAGAAATTAAGAAAACAGTCCCATCTACCATCGCATCAAAAGGGATAAAACACCTAGGAATAAACCTACCTAAGGAGGTAAAAGATCTGTACTCAGAAAACTATAAAACACTGATGAGAGAAATTGAAAACGGTGCAAATATATGGAAAGATATACCATGTTCATGGGTTGGAAGAATTAATATTGTTCAAATGACCATACCATCCAAGGCAATGTACAGATTCAGTGCAATCCTTATCAAAATATCAACAGCATTTTTCACAGAACTAGAACTACTAATTCTAAAATTTGTATGAAAACCCAGCCAAAACAATTTGAGAAAGAATAACAGAGCTGTAGATATCATTCTCTCTGACTTCAGACTATACTACAAAGCTACAGTAATTAAAACCATATGGTACTGGCACAAAAACAGACACATAGATCAATGGAACAGAATAGAGAAACCAGAAGTAAATCCATGCACTTATAGTCAATTAATCTACAACAAAGGAGGTAAGAATATACAATGGAAAAAAGACAGTCTCTTCAATAAATGGTGCTGGGAAAACTGGACAGCTACATGTAAAAGAATGAAATTAGAATACTTCCTAACGCCATACACAAAAATAAACTCAAAATGGATTAAAGACCTAAATGTAAGGCCAGACACTATAAAACTCTTAGAGGGAAACATAGGCAGAACACTCTGTGACATAAATCACAGCAAGATCCTTTCTGACCCACTTCCTAGAGTAATGGAAATAAAAACAAAAATAAACAAATGGGACCTAATGAAACTTAAAAACTTTTGCACAGCAAAGCTTAAATAAACAAGATGAAAAGACAACCCTCAGAATGGGAGAAAATATTTGCAAACAAATCAACTGACAAAGGATTAAACTCCAAAATATACAGGCAGCTCATGCAGCTCAATATCAGAAAAACAAACAACCCAATCCAAAAATGGGCAGAAGACCTAAATAGACATTTCTCCAAAGAAGACAGACAGATTGCCAACAAATACATGAAAAGGTGCTCAACATCACTAATCGTTAGAGAAATGCAAATCAAAACTTCAATGAGGTATCACCTCGCACCAGTCAGAATGGCCATCATCATAAAATCTGCAAACAATAAATGCTGGAGAGGGTGTGGAGAAAAGGGAACCCTCCTGCACTGTTGGTGGGAATGTAAATTGATACAGCCACTATGGAGAACAGTATGGAGGTTCCTTAAAAAACTAAAAATAGAATTACCATATGATGCAGCAATCCCACTACTGGGCATATACCCAGAGAAAACCATAATTCAAAAAGACACATGCACCCCAGTGTTCATTGCAGCACTATTTACAATAGCCAGGTCATGGAAGCAACCTAAATGCCCATTGACAGATGAATGGATAAAGAAGATGTGGCACATCTATACAATGGACTATTACTCAGCCATTAAAAGGAATGAAATTGGGTCATTTGTAGAGATGTGGATGGATCTAGAGACTGTCATACAGACTGAAGTAAGTCAGAAAGAGAAAAACAAATATCGTATATTAACACATATATGTGGAACCTAGAAAAATGGTACAGATGAACCGGTTTGCAAGGCAGAAATAGAGACACAGATGTAGAGAACAAACGTGCGGACACCAAGGGGGGAAAGTGGCAGGGGGTGGGGGTGGGGATGGTAGTGCAATGAATTGGGAGATTGGGATCGACATATATACACTAATATGTATAAAATAGATAACTAATAAGAACCTGCTGTATTAAAAAATTAATAAAATAAAATTCAAAAAAACCCCCAGGGCTTCGCTGGTGGCACAGTGGTTGAGAGTCCGCCTGCCAATGCAGGGGATACAGGTTCGTGCCCCAGTCCGGGAAGATCCCACATGCCGCGGAGCGGCTGGGCCCGTGAGCCATGGCCGCTGAGCCTGCGCGTCCGGAGCCTGTGCTCCGCAACGGGAGAGGCCACAGCAGTGAGAGGCCCGCGTACTGCAAAAACAAATAAACAAACAAACAAAAAACCCCAAAACACTAAAAATAGAGCTACCATACGACCCAGCAATCCCACTACTGGGCATCTACCCTGAGAAAACCATAATTCAAAAAGAGACATGGACCACAATGTTCATTGCAGCACTATTTATAATAGCTAGGACATGGAAGCAACCTAAGTGTCCATTGACAGATGAATGGATAAAGAAGATGTGGCACATATATACAATGGAATATTACTGAGCCATAAAAAGGAATGAAATTGAGTTACTTGTAATGAGGTGGATGGACCTAGAGTCTGTCATACAGAGTGAATTAAGTCAGAAAGAGAAAAACAAATACCATATGCTAACACACATATGTGGAATCTAAAAAAATGGTACTGATGAACCTAGTGACACGGCAGGAATAAAGACACAAATGTAGAGAATGGACTTGAGGACACAGGGCAGGGAGGGGAAGCTGGGACGAAGTGAGAGATTAGCATTGGCATATATACGCTACCAAATGTAAAATGGATGGCTAGTGGGAAGCTGCTGCATAGCACAGGGAGATCAGCTCGATGCTTTGTGATGACCTAGAGGGATGGGATAGGGAGGGTGGGAGGGAGGCTCAAGAGGGAGGGGATATGGGGATATATCTATACATATAACTGATTCACTTTGTGTACAGCAGAATCTAACACAACATTGTAAAGCAATTATACTCCAATAAAGACATAAAAATTGTTTTTTAATTTTAAAAATGAAAGTAAATAAGTGTGTTGGGAAAACTGGACAGCTACATGTAAAAGAATGAAATTAAAACCTTTTTTTCACACCAGACACAAAAATAAATTCAAAATGGATTAAAGACCTAAACGCATGCTCTTTAAATTTACAACTATAAAACTCCTTGAAGAAAACATAGGCGAAAAGTCTCTTTGACATAAATCATAGCAATAGTTTTTTGGATCTGTCCCCTAAAGCAAAGGAAACAAAAGCAAAAATAAATAAATGGGACCTTATTAAACTTAAAAGCTTTTGCACAGCAAAGGAAAACAGAAAGACAACTTACTGAATGGGAAAATATATTTGCAAATGATATGACTGATAAGAGGTTAATATCATATATAAACAGCTCATACAACTCAATATCAATTAAAAACTGGGCAGAAGAACTGAATAGACATTTTTTCCAAAGAAGACATACCAAAGATGACCAACAGGCACCTGAAAAGATGCTCAACATCACTAAACATCAGAGAAAGGCAAATCAGAACCACAATGAGATATCACCTCACACCTGTCAGAATAGCTGTCATCAAAAGGACCACAAGTAACAAGTGTTGGCAAGGACGTAGAGAAAAGGGAGCCCTTGTACACTGCTGGTGGAGTGTAAATTGGTGCAGCCCCTATGGAAAACAGTATGGAGGTTCCTCAAAAAACTGAAAATAGAACTATCATATGATCCAGCAATTCCACACTCCTGGGTATATATCCAAAGAAAATAAAAACACTAATTCAGAAAGAGACATGCGCCCCAATGTTCTCAGCATTATCTGCAGTAGGAAAGACGTGAAAGCAACCTAAGTGGCCATCAACAGGTGAATGGATAAAGATGTGGTATATGTATACGATGGAATATTACTCAGCCATAAAAAAGAATGAAATTTTGCCATTTACAACAACATGGATAGACCTGGAGGGTATTATGCTAAGTGAAATAAATCAGATAGAGAAAGACAAATACTGTATGTTATCACTTATATGTGGAATCTCAAAAATAAACGAATAGAAACAAAAAAGGAAAAAAAAGGACACGTGATGCATTTAGGGCCCACCTAGAGAGTCCAGGATGACCTCCTCATTTCATGGTCCTTAATCACATCTACAAAGACCCTTTTCCCAAAAAAAATAGCATTTGCTCTTTTGCCATATAAGGCAATATTCACAGGTCCTGGAGACTGGGAAGTGAATATATCTTTGGGGACCATTTTTCTCACCTGACCACAGGGCCCATGTCTAGTTCACAGCTGCACTACCAGTGCTTATTCGCAGTGCCTGACACATCGTTGGTGCTCAGTAAACACCCATTGCTGGAACGAGTGGGGTTGGTGGTAGACAGGGTGGAGGAGGGTTTTTTCCCCTTGGTCAGGCTGGACGGGGCAGGAATCATAGGCTCAAAGCTGGAAAGAGCGTTTGATTCAACCTCTCCATTTTTCTCCTCATGTGAAGCCCAGAGAAGTAGAGACAGACCAAGGCTGCAGAGCTAATTTGTGCCCTAGACACTGGGGAGCATGTTTCCAATGCCAGGGTCCCCGTCATTGGCACCAGCCTCACAGTTTCGCCAGCCAAAAGTGACACAGGTCTCGTCCACCGGCCCCCAGGGGCACTGCTGGCTCCTGCCTACAGAGGAGGGATGGGCAGGGCTTTCCACCACCGCTCATGCTGGCCCCCTGGCCGCCCTGCCTCCTGAACCCCATTTTTGTGGCTTGACTTTGGAATACGGACTGTACGCCCTGCTGGCTTTCCTATTTGTTAGTCAGGCTTTTGGTCGGACACATCCTCCTGGAAGCAGCCTGGGGTCACCTTCGCATCCCGCCCGCCCCCACCAGAGGGTCTCCTGGCCACAGAGGAAGACGGGGAAGAAAGGCAGGACCCTGGGGAGACCTCGATTGATGGGAGTCTTTCTTCTGGCGCAGCAGCGGCCCAGCAGTGCCCGGCTTCCAGGCTGCCTGTGTGCAGCTGTGGCTCTGCTGGCTGGAAGAGAAAAGCTGGACCCTGCAGAGGGACTGAGCCATTGTGGAGAGCCTGGGTGGAGCTCAGGGTGCCACAGAAGTTCAGCACAGGCCAAGCTGGTGGGGGGAACAGGCCTGGGCCAGGGGTCCGAAGGCTGGGCATGCAGCCTCCAAGGGGAGTACACTTGCTGCCCAGTGCCCTCTGGGTAAAGCCAGGCCCCTGGGACACCAGGCTGCTCTGGAGTCAGGCAGACCTGGGCTAAACCCTTGGGCAAGGTATTCCACCCCTGGGTCTCAGTTACCACATCTGTAAAATGGGGATAATAACAGTGCTTCCTTATAGGCTGCAAGAGGAAGGAATGAGATGAATACACCTGACTCATTGTAAGGGCCCGATTATCAGTCATTCCCATTACAATAACCCCCCCAGCTTTCTTGCTACTCTCCCACTCCACACTCTAGCCAGACTGAACTGCTTTTTGCTTTTGGAAGCTTCCATGCTCTCTCTCCTCCAGGCTTGTGTATGTGGAATACTCTGCCAGGTCCTCTTACCCAGCTTCTAGGTCTCAATCTCCATGTCACCTCCTCCAGGAAGCCCCTGTGTCAGGCACTCTTGCTGTGTGCCTGTGCTTTCTGCATCCCAGAGCTCCTGACGGTCATGGTGGTGTCTGTTTGATTGTCTGTCTCCTCCTCTAGGCTGTGAGTCCGCTGGGCTCACATCTGAACTGTGCGCCCCTGTGTCTCCAGCACCAGGTACCTGAATATAGTTACACGTTGCAAATGAACGCGCTTAGCACACCAGGGAGCTCCGTCTCCAGTGTCGGGGGTTGTTACGACCGAGTTGGGCTGACAGGTGATGAAGTAATGAGACTGAAAAGTCCCTGGTGTCTGGGAGGGGTGGAGGGAGTGATGCTACCTTATTTACTTGGAGTTTTCAGCGGAAGGTGAGATACTTCCTAGGAAATAGGGTCATTCCCCACGAGGCTCAAGAGACCGCCTCGCACATGGGAAAGATGTGGATTCCAATTCAGATCCCCCCTCTCCCACTTCCTCCTCCAAGGCCGACGGACTCCCCTTTGATAAAAAGCACACACCACAGAGGACTTTGAGAGAGTTAAATGTGATGTTCGAGTACCTAGCGCAGAGTCTGATGTGGAGCAGGTGATCAATTTTTTAAAAGCAACAAGTGTTAATTTTTTAAAAGACACCATAAGTCACAAACCTGTTTTACATCTTCGCCCTCTGACTTCTTTTCGCCTATCCCCAATACGCAGTTCTTAATTCCTTCCCTATGACATTATCTTCAAGATAATGTTTTCAATATATAATTTATTGGGGTTTTTTTCCCCCTGAGACAGACATCTTCTAGTTTTGATCTAAAGAATACAATCAATGAAATTAATATTTAAATCTAGAAAAAATCTAAATTTAGTGACTGATCTCAGGGATTTGAATTAACAGAAAGATTTTTAGACCTTCCAGGCTCTGCACATTTCCTGTGATTCTCCTGGGCCAAGGAGGGCAGGAAAACTGCCCCCCTCCCACTGCCCCAACCTCACAGCCAGAAAGCTCCCCAAGGAAAGGGGCTGTTAGTGATTACACTAGGACGACAGCCATGAGCCAGGACAGTTGTGGCAAACAGGGAGCCCTGGTACCTCTCCTGACAGCTGTCATCACTAAGGAGTCACAGTCTCCTCCCCACAGAGCCCCACCAGCCTCAGAATCCTCTCCAATCCCAGGCTGCCTGTCTCAATCCACCTTCCAGACCGCTAGACGGGACACTCCATGCGGTCAGCAAGTATGTCCGTTCTGTTTGAAGTGTATCCCCAGAACGTGGTCTAGAATGGTGCCTGGGTGTGGTCGGTGCTCAGTAAATTCATGTGGAATAAATGAACGAGTCAGGGTTGGCACGCAAGATGAGGCCCTTTGCCGAGCCTGCAGCAAAAGAGGTGACTCCTGCTTTAACATCATCATTACCTCCAATAAACCCTGTATTTCTTCCCTTTGGGTCTTCCTACACACGCCTTTGAATTCATTAATGAAAACCGTTGTCTGAAAAAATCCTTAGCAACCAAGAGGCCCTTCAGTAGATGACTGGATGAACAAACTGTGGTACGTCCATACAGTGGAGTATTACGCTGAGCTGTGCAGCCAGGAGAGTTAAAGGCATATCACTCAGTGAAAGAAGCCAATCTGAAAAGGCTACTTATTATATGATTCCAAATAGATGACATTCTGCAAAAGGCAAAACTATGCAGACAGTAAAAAGATCAGTGTTTGCCAGGTGTTGTGCAGAGGAAGGAAGGAATAGGCAGCCACAAGATTTTTAGGGCAGTGAAAATACTCTATACGGGTACATGTCATTACCCCACAGACCAAACCCACAGACCGTACAACACCAGGAGTGAACCCTCATGTAAACTATGGACTCTGGGTGACAATGATGTGTCAGTGTAGGTTCATTGATTGTAACAAATGTACCATCTGGTGGGGATGTTGATAGTGGGGAGGAGGTATACGGGAAATCTCTGTACTTTCTGCTGTTTTACTGTGAACCTAAAACAGCTCTAAAAATATAAAGTCTATTTAAAAAAAAAAATTCAGTTCTTACACTTGTTTTCTAGCCAAAATTGGAATGACTGTAAGAACACTTACCACATCTGAACTAATTACTGAAGTCTCCTGGCATTTAGAGAGACCTCTACTCCCCTGCCAGGATGCCCTGAGACTGGCCCCTCTCCCCCTTTTAAAGTGCTTCTTGTCATTCAAAATATGGAACAATATAAATGCAGAATCATTCTCCAATGTGTGTCTCCAGCTCTGCCCTCTCCCAGGGGGGCTCCCCCATCCTGGCTTCTTTCCAGCTCTGTGCAGCGGGTCCTCACCACCCCTCCTGCCACCCTGCGGGCCCCCCCCACTCACGGCACATATCACCCCCCAAGTGTGATATATTTGTTTACTTGTTTTTCTAACGGCTCTCTGGAGGAGTAATTGACATACACATATTTAAAGTGTTCAATTTGATAGTTTTGTGGGGTTTTTTTGCGGTATGCGGGCCTCTCACTGTTGTGGCCTCTCCCGTTGCGGAGCACAGGCTCCGGACGCGCAGGCTCAGCGGCCATGGCTCACGGGCCCAGCCGCTCCGCGGCACGTGGGATCTTCCCGGACCGGGGCACGAACCCGTGTCCCCTGCATCGGCAGGCGGACTCTCAACCACTGTGCCACCAGGGAAGCCCCCAATTTGATACTTTTTATGCCTGTGAAGTCATCACTACCATAAAGATAGTGACCATACTTGTTATGGGCTGAATTGTGTCCTTCTAAAAATTCATATGTCCGTGTCCTAACCCTCAGGACCTCAGAATGTGACCACATTTGGAGATGGCGTCTTTGTAGAGGTGATTACGTTAAAATGAGGGCACTAGGAAGGGCGCTAATCCAACATGACTGGTGTCCTTACAAGAAGAGGAGATTAGGACACAGACAGGCACAGAGGGGAGACCACGTGAGGACACAGGGAGAAGATGGTTGTCTGCAAGCCAAGGAGAGAGGCCTAGAAGGAAGCAGCCCTGCCAACACCTTGATCACAGACTTCTAGCCCCGAAGACAGAAAATAGACTTCTGTTGTTTCGGCCACCCGGCCTGTGGTGCCTTATTACAGCAGCCCAGCAAACTAATACACCACCCCTCACCCCCCAAAAGTTCTCTCGTGCCCCTGTGTGGTCCCTCCCAGCCCCCAATGTCCCCACACAAACACTGACCTACTTTCTTTCACCGTCGATTAGTCTGCATTTTCTAGAATTGTATATAATGAAATTCTCTAATAATACTGTTTTTCTTTTAATCTAACTTCTTTCATTCAGCATCGTCGTGCGGTTGTGTGTATCCGTAGTTCCTTCCGTTTGTTTGCTGAGCGCTAGTCCCGTGAATTGATGTGCCGTAGCTTTTAAATTCGTGACAGCCAGAAACTGGGGGGAATCCGAATGTCCATTAACAGATGAATGGACGTGGACTTGGTCTAATGTCTTTCTCCACTTGGAGTGGACACTCCATGATGTCAGGGACTTGGTTTATGGCTATACCCATAGCACCCAGGAACCCATGCTGGCACACAGTAGGCCCTCAATAACTAGCAATTGCATCAATCATTTAAAGGCTCATTCCCATGGAGAGGACACGCCCTCACCCCTACCCCCCGCAGCCGGGCTGACCTCCCTCCCTGGACGACAGCCCCACCGGCACACCGGCCTGAGCCATCTCTGGGCTGCGTTGCTCCGTCTCCTGCCCGTGTCCTCATGCCCCACATGGCAGGTTCGTCTCATCCCCTGCCTGCCCACCATCGCCCCCCACCCCCAGGGGGCCTGGTCCTGGGCTAGGTACAGGGTGTAGCCCCCCGGGAAGCACTCCTGTCAGCTCCTGCCCACGAGGTTGCCCCTTTCACTCGTGCTCTGCCCCTGTGGTCCAGCTGTTCAGTTAGCTCATCAGCTGATGTTTGCATTTATTCGACAAACAATCACGGGGCACCTGTTGTGAGCCCTGGGCTGGAGGCCGGGGCAGACAGACGCCGAAGTCACGGTCCAGTCTGGGAAGCCAAGATTGAACAAATAACACGTAATCACCCTCTTAGAGCTGCTGTCCTGTGCCACGAAGGGCGAGGGTCCTAAGAGGGGGTGATGGTAGTGGAGGAACTTCATTTCCTTTGGGGGTTCTCTGATGGGTGACGGTCAGGCCAGCGAGGGTTGAGGGGAGACTGGGGGCGTGGGCTCCACGTGGGCAGGGCTGGAGGATACCAGAGGTTGGCCCATTGCTGTCGCTGAAGGAGGATCCATGTGGCCAGAGAACGGTGAGCAGAGGTGAGGGGGCCCCCAGGGAGGACGGGAGCTCAGGCATGGCCTTGAGGGTTGGGGCAAAGATGTGGCTTTTGTTCTGAGCACCCCCACTCTTAGCGTTCATGCTGCATTTCATGCTGTGCCGAAAGCCAAGGCCGTGTCCCTCTCAAGCCACAATTCCGTCTTGCATGTCGAGACTCTCAGTGTTCTTACAGCTCCTAACGCTACGAGGTCCACGTGAGGCAGGCCACGTGCACTTCTGGATTGATCAATGGCTGACGCAATTGATCATCTCGTTCTCGTGCTGCGGAAGGGGAGACTGTCGTGAAGGACGCTGTGTCCTTCAGAGGACAGTGATGTCTGTAGAAAGGGTGAGCCTCTCCTTCAGAGCTGGGCTGGGGGTTAGGCTGGAAGAGAGTTTTTTTACAGGTAAAGTGGGCTTTCTTACCACGTGACTTTATTCCCCAGCAGAATAGGGGCCATTAAAATGCTCTCAGGAGCGCTAGGGTCAAAGGCACCCTCTTTCTCATGTACCCTGAAAACTGCTTAAAATGTGGAATTTATTCAAGTAAAATGGACTCATCTCTGCATTCAAAAGAGAAGGTTGGAAGCACAGATCAGAAAATGATGATGAAAAACAATGTGCATGTATATGTGAGCCTCTTCTTCCTTTGTTTCTTTTTCCTGTTTCCTCTTTCCGGTCTCACTTGTTATTAGCAAATTCCCTTCCACCAGACCCTGGTCCCCCGTCCCTGGAACGCCACATGGGCTTCTAGTAGCTGTTCTGTGAGAAATATCGCAGATTTGGGCTAGGAAAGGGCCAGATCGATTATGTTAAAGGGTGGTCTTGTGAAGAACCCCAGAGGGGAAGGTTAGGCTTCCAATCCAGAATGAGAAAACAGGAGGAATGTGGCTGGAGCCAGTGAGGTCCTGAAAATAGAGCCAGAAACAGGGTAGAATAGAGACTTCATAGAAAAGCTGGGGCCTCCAAAACTGGATGTGCAGGTGGGGAGTGCCTGCAACGCGAGAAGGAAAATTTTAAGATTAAAAAAGAACAAAACAAGACAAAAATAGAAGTCTGCACTCAGTAGGGAAAAGGTAAATTGAATTTGCCAGCTAAAAATAGAAATAGGTTCAAGAAAGGAGTTCATAACATATTTAGAACTCAGAGGGACCTCAGGAATTATCTAGTCTAGTAGTTTTAAACATTTTGGGCGTTAATTTTAGCATCAGAGCTCTTTTTCCAGAATTAAAATATACAAAGCCTGTAAGAGCTGCTCTGGCAGGAAGTGGGGAGCAGGGCTCGACACCAGGGGACTCCTCACCTACCCCCGGTCCCTCTGACCTGCAGGACCTTTGGGGCACCTCCAAGGGGCATTGATTGAAAAGCACTGATTCTGGGCTTCCCTGTTGGTGCAGTGGTTAAGAATCCGCCTGCCAATGCAGGGGACATGGGTTCGAGCCCTGGTCTGGGAAGATCCCACGTGCCGTGGAGCAACTAAGCCCATGTGCCACAACTACTGAGCCTGCGCTCTAGAGGCCTCGAGCCACAACTACTGAGGCCCGCGCACCACAACTACTGAGGCCCGCGCACCACAACTACTGAAGCCCATGCGCGTAGAGCCCGTGCTCCGCAACAAGAGAGGCCACTGCAATGAGAAGCCCGCACACCATAGCAAAGACCACTCACCGCAACTAGAGAAAGCCTGCATGCAGCAGTGAAGACCCAACGCAACCAAAAATAATACATAAATTAAATAAGTAAATTTATTTAAAAAATGGAAAGAAAAGCACTGATTCTGCTCTAGCTCCTCACACTGCGGGGAGAGAAGCAAGGTTGGGGGTTGGGGGGTGCAGTGAGCCCCGGGAAGCCAGCTCTGGGTTTGCAGCTGCCCTTGCTGCCCGACATCACGATAACAGTAGTACAGATGCCACCTGGGGAGGTGACAGCCACGTATGCACGCGATGCCGCAGGCCTCACAAACGACCCAGCGACTCTGATCAGGGGCTCTGTGGCCAGACTGCGTGGGTGGAGTTGGAGAACCCCAGCCTGACTCCTGCGACTCGGTGGGTCAGTTTGACCCTCAGTTTCCCCCTCTGTGCAGTGGCGATCGTTACAGCCCCCATCATGGTGGGCTGTGGGGTAAAGGAAGGAGCTGAGTGCATGTCCAGCAAGGAGCAGAGCACCTCGCATGGGCTTGTGGGGATGGGGAGGTGTATAGATGTGGCTGCTGTCGTGGCTCCTCGGCCCCCTCCCCTCCCAGGTCCTCAGAGGGCAGAGGTGAGGATTCTAGGGGAGAATGCTTCAAAGCACCAGTGCCAAGCTCTGCACAGACTCTAGCTGAGAGTAAGCACCTGACAGATCATAGCAGTCACCAATAATTATTACTGGCACCAAGCCTCACAATAGACCCACAAAGTTAGCAAGACGTTATTATTGCCATTTTACAGGTGTGGAAACTGAGGCACAGAGGAGTTGAATGATCCTCCCAAATCCCAAAGCTGGTGCGGGGCAGGAGCCAAGCGGATCTTGGATCTCCTGCCCAGGGCCCGGCGCACCACCCCAGAGGTGGGGGGCGGGGAGAAAGGCGGGCCCCTGAGGAGTGAGAAGCAAGGTCGGCCACTGCCCGGCCAGCTCCTGTCCTTGTGCCCGGCCGACGCATGGAGCCGGGCCGCACGGTCCTTCTGCGGGGCTGTGTCGCCCCCTAGTGGTTCCATACAGGACTCTGGCCACAGCCAGGCCGTCCAGAGGGACACTCGCCCTTGCCCTTCACACCCTAGAGCTGCAGAGGCTCCTCGCGTTGCCCGGTCCTGTGCGGGCAGGACCACTCAGTGACCCCCAACCAGGACATAAGTCGGCCACCCCCGGAGCAGCCTGCAAGACCTCACCAGGCACTGGGAAGAGTGTGTGACTACAAATTGGGCTGGATCAGGTGCCTTGGCTCGGGTGTGCGTGTGTGTGTGCGTGTGTGTGTGTGTGTGTGTGTGTGTGTGTGTGTGTGTGTGCGTGTGGACCACGTGGAGGAGGTGTACATAGTTGAGAAGGAAAACGGAAAGACAGAACTCCAGTGCATATGGTGTCCACTCTAGTGCATTTAAGGTGTCACCTTAAATGGAGTTTAGGAAAATAGTGGGACTCCTTGCAGGTGTGCGTTTTGCGATTACCTACCTCATCATGGCACACTCTAAGAGCCAAGAGACAGGCAGGAGTGTAAACTGACGCAACCACTTGGGGAAAATGTTTGGCAGTACCTACTGAAGCTAAGGACACATACACCCTAAGACCCAGCAAAGCCGTTCACTGGGTATATACCTGGACTCAGGAAACACACACACTCTGTCCATCAAAAGACAGGTACAAGGTCCACGACTGCTTTAGTGGTAATGGTCCAAACCTGGAAACAACCCAAATATCCATCAATGGAAAAACAGATGCACAAACTGTGGTAGTTGTGCACATTTCCTGTAATGGAATATTAGGCAGCCATGTAAAAGGGCTACACGCACAGCATACATGAATGTCATACGCATAACGTTAAGCAATGGAAAGACCCAAACTTCCCATTTATATGAAATTCAAACCCAGGCTAAGTGAATCTGCGGTGGGAGAGGCCAAAGCAGTGGCTGCCCCCAGGAGGTTGGTGGGGGACCTGTGTGTGCACTTAAATGTTGTAGATTTCATCCTGGTTGATGGCTATACAGGTGTGAACACGTGAAAAATCATCAAGCTGTACACTTAAGACCATCCTGCTTTATTGTATGTGTGTTAAACCTTTAAAAACTCTAGCAATAAAATGAAAGCCAAGAGACATGGCGGGAAGGGGGGAGCGCTAAGCACGTGGCAGCGCAGGGCAGTGGTGGGTAGGACTCTGAGGCCTGATGGGCCTGAGGACTGCTCTGGGACCCTTCTGGGACAATCCGTGTGAAGCCGGACAAGTTCCCAGGGATGCTGGCTTTTGTTCACTGTTTTCAAGACCCCAAAGCATCCTGCTAGAGGGCTTCCTTTCCTGAAATGTACTTAGTTGATTTCCTAGTTCAAAGCTATAGGATAGGGTTGTGGCTTTTTGCCCCTTTCTTTTTGCTTCTCTGTATTTTTACCTTTTTTTATCCCCCTGTAATGAAAGTGTTATAGCTTTTGCAATATGCAAAAAAAAAGCCAATAAAAACTATTTTAATTAGAGGGGAAAAGCTGTGAGCACAGATTCGGGTTTGTGGGTTTTACACGAAGGCACATTTGGTAGCAGGGCCAGACTCTAAGAGCATTCAAGTCACGTGGGCTGGGAAAAGGGTGGGGGATTTGGAGCCTTTTGGCCAAAGCTGCCTCTACCTGCTTCATCTGTCTATGAGGTAACAGGGTTTCTATGGACACAAATGCAAAAACACGGCATGCCTCCATGGATCGCCATGCTACGTCGTTTCTTGAGCACTTACTCAGCTAAGTCACCTTTCCTCCCTTAGGTTTACAACAAGGTAGATGGCTCAGAGTGGCTTTGGTGACAGTGGGCTTTGATGGCCGTGGGTGGGAGCCAGGAGCGCTCTCTTCCAGTCCTGACCTCTCCCTTGACCAGTTGATATTCTGTGAATCATCTCCCTTCCTTGGACCTCCCTGTCTCCATCCTTCCTGTGAAGGCATCGAGCTATAGTATCACTCCCTGCCTTACAAGAATGGTCACTATTATTATATCCATTTTACACTCCAGGACACAGATTTTTTTTTTAATATTTATTTATTTTCTTGGCTGCATCAGGTCTGAGTTGTGGCACGCGGGATCTTTGTTGGGGTGCTCGGGTTTCTCTCTAGTTGTGGCACACGAACTCAGTAGCTGTGGCGAGAGGGCTTAGGTGCCCTGCAGCATGTGGGATCTTAGTTCCCCAACCAGGGATCGAACCTGCGTCCCCTGCATTGGAAGGCAGATTCTTTACCACTGGACCACCAGGGAAGTCCCCCAGGACACAGATTTTAAAACATTTAAATAACTTGACCAAGACCTCCCAATCCATAAGTGACAGCATAGGGAGTCACAGGTAGAACTCTTTGGCCCGGTACTGACTTCGCCAACCCAAGCTGATGCTTCCTCCAGTTCTAACCTTCGGGTTGTCTTATTCTACCTTTCTGGGTAAGGCAAACTGTGAAAATTAACGTTTTCCCCCCTCTAGCAAATGAGAGGTTACACAGTTTGTTTTTCAGAGCAGCAAAAGTGAGAGTAGAAAGGATTTCAAGAAGACTTCTCAGGTAAAGACTAAAGGAAATGTTATATCAAAGCTAGCAATGGTGGATTTTTTTTTAAACGTCTTTATTGGAATATAATTGCTTTATATTGTTGTGTTAGTTGCTGCTGTATAACAAAGTGAATCATCTATATGTATACTTACATCTCCATATCCCCTCCCTCTTGTTTTCAAAATCTAGAGCATTGTCTTTTCATTTTAAAAAACAATCTAAGTGATGAGCTGGTGCATTTGCCTCGTAGGAATTTGTAAATAAGGAAGGTGTGCCTCTGTTTTTCATTCTGACACCCTGGGTTGTATGTAATATAGAAATAAAGTTTATCCAGGATTTTTATTGGCTATGCCCTATCTTAATTTAAAGTGTGGATTAGTGAGGAGAGAAAGGGATTGTTAGAGGATGAATCTGTCAAGTGAAAGTATAAATTGATACAGTCTTTCTAGAGGACAATATGGCAACATGTATCAATGTTTCACATATGCACATTTCCTGACCCAGAAATGTCACTTCTAGCAAAGATATATACACAAGGATGCTCATAATAACATGGCTTGTAATGGTAAAAATCAGGAACAATGTAACTCTAAAAACGTGGAATTGGTTCAGTAAAATATGGCACATCCAGCCGGTGAGATACAGCACAACTTTTAGAAACAGAGGTGCAGAAACTGATCAGTGGGTGTTTCCGGGGGGAGGGGGGGCGCCTACTTTTCATTGTCTAAATACGTTTGTGATTTTTTTAATGTTTTATTTTGAGATAACTAGATTCACACATAGTTGTAAGAAATAATACAGAGAGATCCCAGGTATCCTTTATCAAATGGTTAACATCTTGCAAAACTCTTATACGGTAGCTCAACCACCATACTGACATCTACACAGCCAAGATACAGGACATCCCCATCACCACAGCTATCCTACCTGTTTTCCATTTATAGTTACACCCGCTCCCCTCCTGCTCCCACCCCCTCTGTAACTGCTGGCAATCACTAATCTGTTCTTCACCCTTATAATTATTTTATTCCGCAAACTTCATACATGGAATCATACAATATACAGCTTTGCGGACTGGCTTTTTTTAATTCAATGTAGTTCTCTGGAGATCTATCCAGCTGTTGTATCAAGAGTTGATTCCTGGGCTTCCCTGGTGGCGCAGTGGTTGAGAGTCCGCCTGCCGATGCAGGGGACACGGGTTCGTGCCCCGGTCCGGGAAGATCCCACATGCCGCGAAGTGGCTGGGCCCATGAGCCACGGCCGCTAAGCCTGCGCGTCCGGAGCCTGTACTCCACAATGGGAGAGGCCATAACAGTGAGAGTCCCGCAAACCGCAAAAAAAAAAAAAAAAAGAGTTGATTCCTTTTTATTGCTGAGTTGTGTTCGATGGTGTACAGGTTTTTGTGTGAACACAAGTTTTCATTTTTCTGAGATATATGCCCAGGGGTGTAACTGCTGGATATGACGGTTGCATGTTTAGTTTTCTAAGAAACTGCCCAGCTGTTTTCTAGAGGGCTGTACCCTGTTCCATTCCCACCAGCAATGTATGAGCGAGCCAGTTTCTCTGCATCCTCACCAGAAAAAGTGTTCTCACGTTTTTCATTTTCACCGTTCTGACAGGCATGCTGTGATACCTCACTGTGGTTTTAATTTTCATTTCCCTCATGGCTAATGGTGTTGAACATCTTTTCATGTGCGTTCTTGTAAGTTGTGTATCCTCTTCAGTGAAATGTTTTCATGTCTTTTGCCCATTTTCTAATTGGATTGTTCAGTTTTAAATTTTTTTAAAAACTTTTAAAAACATTTCTATTTATTTTTTGACTGCGTTGGATCTTTGCTGCTGTGCGCGGGCTTTCTCTAGGTGTGGCGAGAGGGGGCTACTCTTCATTGTGGTGCTTCTCATTCCGTGGCTTCTCTTGTTGTGGAGCACGGGCTCTAGGTGCATGGGCTTCAGTAGTTGCAGCGCGTAGGCTCAGTAGTTGTGGCTCGTGGGCTCTAGAGCGCAGGCTCAGTAGTTGCGGCACACGGGCTTAGCTGCTCCACGACATGTGGGATCTTCCTGGACCAGGGATCAAACCCATATCCCCTGCATCCACAGGCAGGTTCTTAACTACTGTGTGACCAGGGAAGTCCTGTTCATTTTTTTTTAAATGTTGAGTTTAGAGAGTTGTGTATTCTGTATACTACTCTTTTATCAGATATGTAGTTTGCAAGTATTTTCTCTCAGTGTATAGCTTGTCTTTTCATTCTCTTAAAAGGGCCTTTAGATCCAAATGGTTTTCCCTTTTTTTCCTCTAAAAGTTTTATAGTTTTACATTTTACATTTAAGTCTGAGATTCATTCTGAGCTAATTTTTGTACAAAGTATGAGACTTAAGGTGATGTTCGTATTTTTGCATATGGATGGCCACTTGCTCCAGGACTATTTGTTTAAAAGGCTCTATTTCCTCCTCTGAATTCTTTTTTTGCACCTTTGTCAAAAATCAGTTGGGCAGGGACTTCCCTGGTGGCGCAGTGGTTAAGAATCCGCCTGCCAAAGCAGGGGACACAGGATCGAGCCCTGGTCCGGGAAGATCCCACATGCCACGGAGCAACTAAGCCTGCAGGCCACAGCTACTGAGTCTGCGCGCCTAGAGCCCGTGCTCTGCAGCAAGAGAAGCCACCGCGATGAGAAGTCCGCGTACCACAACGAAGAGTAGCCCCCGGTCTCCGCAACTAGAGAAAGCCCGCGCGCAGCAACGAAGACCCAACGCAGCCAAAAATAAATAAATAAATTTATTTTTAAAAAAAAATCAGTTGGACATACTTGTGGGATCTATTTCTGTTGGGTCTGTTTCTATTATCTATTGGGTTCTCAATTCATGTGCATTTATCATCTATTAAAATTCATTTTAAAATTGCATTGATGGTATATCCTTATTAACATGGGAAAATGTAAGATAAAATCTTACAAAAGGGCAATTTAGTATATTCTGATTTTTGTAAAGCTTTTTTTTTAAAGAGTGCTTTAATGCCTGTACATGGGGTCAACTCATTAGAAAGACCCTGAAATAATGTTTTCCAATCTGGGTTCCTGGGGTTACTCTCAAGGGTTTTAAGAAAGCCGGATTCAGTGCCTTTACCTCGCTTATTAGCTGTGATGTTCAGTGAGTATAATATAGCTCTTCCTGGGGAACTTTTGGCTATGGAATCCCTTTCTTTCCCTAAGAAGCTTTTCTCAGGGCTGTTGTTCAAAGGAACACACTTTCAGAAACAGGTCTGAAAGGTTCCCTGCCAAAATATTAATAGTGATTATCACAGAACTGTGGGATTTAGGGTGGTTTTTCCTTTTCCCTTTCTCCTTTCTAAGTTCGGTTAGCTGAAAAAAAAAAATTACAACAAACGTGTTCATTTTATAAACCAGAAAGATAATAAAGATGTTTGGGGGTGGAGGGGGAGCAACTAGGTGCCAGAGGACTGGAAGGGAAGGCAGCTACGAGCTGGTTTGCAGAAGCAGGAAAGAAAGCCAGGCTGGCAAGAACCCCTGGGAGGATGGGAGAAGCAGAAAACACAGAGGGCACTGCCAGTTCACCTACAGGAGGGAGATGGGGGCTCAAATCTACACAGATCACAGCAGTGCTGCGTGGTGATGGAGAATGTTGTCATACAAAACACTCCCAGCATGCCCTTGGGAAGACCTTGCAGGGGACCGCTGGGAAGGGCTGGTCCTGACGCCACCTGCACCGGCGGGGGTGGGGGGCGGGCATGAGTATGAAGGTACATGTGATGCTGGGGGCTGTTACATCTCTGAGACTTCATAGCAGAGTATTTTGATTAAGTCAGCTTAAAATGAGGCTCCTGCTAATTGTATCCACAGACCACTCTTTTTTCATTTTCTCATTTATTTATTTATACCCTGCCTTGTTCTGGGGAAAAAAAACAATTAAGAATAGCTCACAGCGTTCATAAAATAAGACTAAATAGTGTAAAATTAAAAGCAGATGGAAGAAGACAGGAGAACAAGGATGGGTGCCAAGAGGATCCAGCAAGGAGGCTTCTTCTTTGTCCTCTTCCCACTGTCCAGGTGGACGAGATGGCGCAGTAGAATTCCTTAGGGTGCAGGCAAGGGGACGGCCAACCTGAGCTGGGGTATCAGGTCCCACCATGGGCCCAGGCCCTGTCCGAGGTATGCTCTCAATACATATCTATTGAATGAATACACACATTTGACATCAAAAAGTCAAAACTGCCTCAGGTTTCCATCGGTGACTCTCAGGTTGTGGAACCACTGTTGGGACAGAGCTGAGATTTCCCAGGATTAAGATTTGCGTGGCTTGGAGACCAGTGTTTTCTCAGGAGAAGACCTTGAAGAGGGAACAAACCAGCCCTCAGAAGCAGACTTTCCCTCATACCCATTAGGATGGCTATTATGAAAAGAAAAAAAGAAAACAGAAAATAACAAGTGTTCACGAGGATGTGGAGAAACGGGAACCCTTGTGCACTGTTGGTGGGGATGCCAAATGGTCCAGCCACTGTGGAAAACAGTATAGAGGTTCCTCAAAAAATTAAAAATAGAATTACCATATGATCCAGCCATTCTACTTCTGGGTATATACCCAAAAGAGTTGAAAGCAGAGACTCTGAGAGATATTTGTACACCCGCATTCACAGCAGCATTATTCACAATAGCCAAAAGGTGGAAGCAACCCAAGTGTCCATTGATGGATGAATGGATAAACAAACAACAAAGGAACAAAAAATATATATATAATTATTATTATTCAACATCAAAAAGGAAGGAAATTTGTTAGATGTTACACAGGCTACGACATGGATGAACCAACCTTGAGGACATTACGCTAAGTGAAACAAGCCAGACACAAAAAGACAATACTGTATGATTCCACTTATGTGAGATACCTAGAGTAGTCAAATTCATAGAGACAGAAAGTAGAATGGTGTTTGCCAAGGGCTGGGGGTGGGGGCGGAGGGTGGAATGGGAAGTTAGTGTTTAATAGGTACAGAGTTTCAGTTTTGCAAGATGAAAGAGTTCTGGAAATGGAATGTTGGTGATGGTTGCACAACAAGGTGAATGTACTTAATGCCCCTGAACTGTGCACTTAAATGTGGTTAAGATGGTAAATTTTATACTGTGTATATTTTACCACAAAAACAATTAAAGAAGAAAAGCAGGTGATTTCCAAAAGGAGGCTGTGAGCCGGGAACTATGGGTCTACCAGCTGTCACATCTAGGGGGTATGGGAGAGCAAGGGGTGCCAGAGAAGGCTAGAGACTTCCAAGAAGACAATTTTAGCAAGGCCCCTGCTCTCTTGGTTGGCTAGAGAGACTCAAGGTCTCCCTGATCAGCATAGCTCCTGGGATTTCCCTGGTGGCGCAGTGGATAAAACTGCGCTCCCAGTGCAGGGGGCCCAGGTTCCATCCCTGGTCAGGGAACTAAATCCCACATGCATGCCACAACTAAGAGTTTCCATGCCACAACTAAGGAGCCCCGGAGCCATAACTTAAGGAGCCCTGGAGCTGCAAGTAAGACCTGGCTCAACCAAATAAATTAAATAAATAAATAAATATATTTTAAAAAAACAAACAAACATAGCTCCTGCCCCAGAGAAACTACCTAGGGTCATAGTGTTTATTGATTTAGTCAACAAGTACTCATGGGGCACCTACTATGTGCCAGGCATCATGACACAAACCCTGTCCTTGTGTATCTTGCATTCTTTTAGGGGGAGATGCCCCCAAAGCAAACAAGGAAGTATAAAATCGAGATAGGAACCAAAAGTACACACCAGTACGATTCCATTAGATAGCATTCTAGAAAATGCAAAAGAATCTAGAGTGACAGGAAGCAGATCGGTGGTTGCCTGGGGCTGGTGGTGGATGAAGGGGTCAAGTGCCAAGGGCACGAGAAAAGCTTTGGGAGTGATGGAAATGTTCTGTATCTTGATTGTTGATGGTGATTTCATGGGTGCGTACATCTGTCCAAACTCATCCCACTGTACGCTTTAAACATATGCTGTTTACTGTGCATACATTCGATTTTGCTTGATAACATATTGTTTTAGTTGAGTGATAAGCTACAAAGTAGTGGGTTTCTCAAAGGTCACATTTCAAGTGAGGCCTGAAGGAAGAGATGGGGCCATCTCGACAAGGCTGGAGGTGGGGTGGGGAGGAGTGTCCTAGGTGAAGGGAACAGGATTTGCCAAGGTCCAGAGATGTCAGGAGAGCCCAGCACATCCGGAAAGCTCGAGTGGCTGAGGAGGACCGGGGGTCCCGGTTGTGTCTGGTGGGCCTGGTGAAGGAGAGGTGAGGTTGAAGATGAGAGTGGATGGTTGTACTTTGTGCTGAGGGTGATGGGGTGTGGCTGAGGTTTTTTAATTTGGACATTGACACAATCAGCTTAGCATGGGGAAGATTTCTCTGGCCGCAGTGTAGAGAACGAGTTGCCACAAGGGCAAGAATGAAGGTTGGGGCCCATTAGGGCGCTGTTGGCATAACACAGGTGTGAGATGGAGGCCCAGATGAAGAGCAAGGAGAGTGGCGGTGGGGTCGGAGTGGAGAGGAAAGCCTCGAGGCATTTGTAATTGAGTAAATGGGGGTTGAAAGAAGGCAGAGGCAAGATGGACGCCCAGGCTTCTGAACTGGGCAACCCATGGAAGGAGGTGGCATTTCCTGAATAGGAAACCCTGGAGGAGAAGCAGGTTTAGGGGCTGAAAGGCTGAGTCCAGGTTTGGACATTTGAGTCTGAGCTGCCTACAAGACAGCCTGGGCAGGTGTTCAGCAGGCTGTGGACACTCAGGACAAAGTCTGAGCTGGAGACTCCAGGAGGCATACACACGGGGTTGGAAGCAGGGGCTAGGGCAGATTAACCTCCCAAAAATGCTCACAACATCATCTTCCATCCCAGGTGGTCCTTTTTAGTGACCTTGGCATCCCCCACAAAGCAGTGCAGTCCATTGCTCCACCCCCTTGAATATGGGCGGACCCTGTGACTGCTTTGACCAATAGGACGTGGGGATGGAAGGTTTGACCAATGGGACATAGGGATGAAAAGTTTGACCAATAGGACATAGGGATGGAAGACTTGACCAATAGAACACAGGGATGGAAGGCTTAACCAATAGAATGCAGGGATGGAAGGCTTGACCAATAGAACGCAGGGATGGAAGGCTTGACCAATAGAATGCAGGGATGGAAGGCATGCCCCGCCAGGTCCAGGAGTGGCCCTTAACTGTCCTGGTAGCTGCTGCTTCCAGGCTCTCAGAGGCCAGCCACCATGTTCCTAGTGCATGTTTTCCAAGACCGCTGTTCTGTAAGAAACCCAAGCCATGTGGAGACAAAGAGAGTGGTCGAGGAGCACTGAGGCCCAACGCGTTCCTGAAGAAGCCACTTTGTAAGTGAATGCTCCAAACCCTGACCCTGACTGATGTCACTGAGATCGGATGCAGGCTGTCTAGGCGAACTCTTGCTGGTACCCAAGAGCTGCACAGATTTAAGCTATTAAATCCGGAGATAGTTTGTTATTCAGCAAGGTAAATAATCAACCAAGACAATAGCAAATGGCCCACTGAGCAAGCGGATCCTGCGACAGGGGGACAGGTAGAGGAACGGAGGGTCCAGACTCACCTCTCAGAATAATCCCAGAGCCAGGAGGAGAGCTTTGAGGTATGCGTGTCGACAGCATTGCTGCTTCTTCATTTCTACACCACTCTTTCCTTCTAGATGGAGAGGGCTCAGATAGCATAACACTCGGAGCCTCTCTCTGCTCCTGCACCGACTCCCACCCCCCACCTCCAGGAGGAGTTGCTCAATTTAGAAGGAGAAAGTGGACACGTGTGACTAAGCCCTTTCCTGCCTCTTCCCCTGCTCTGTTCCCCCCACACCAAGTTTTACAAGGTAGCCCTGCAGTTCCTTGTGCATCTCCCCTCTGTCCTGTGAACTCTGGCTACCTTATTCTCCCCAGACTCTCAGCATTGTTCCTCAACTCAGGGAGTCTGCCGGGCTCTGCCTGGGTCGCCCTTCCCTGCACTGCGGCCTGGAAACTCTCTCCAGGCATTAAGCTGGAACAATCTTAAGGCTCGCTTCATTTGTATCCATCCTTCAGGGGTCACTGTCCTTCCTTCCTTCCTTCATCATTGGACCTTGATCAGTTTATGAGATAGGTACTCATATCCCCATTTTACAGGTACACCAATATGAGGCAGGCACCAGCATTACCCTCATTTCACAGATGAGTAAACTGAGGCTTAGAGAGGTTAAGTGACTTGTACAAGGTTGCTTAGCAAGGAGCAGGACCAGAACTTGGACCTGGTTCTTTCTTTCTTCCAGGATCTGAAACACCACACTCTACTACCTCTCCAAACGCATGCCATAACCAAATGTAACTATTCCAGGTCATTCTCCACTGCCCAGGTTGTTGTATTTCTGTATCCTTATCTAAAACAATAGGGAATAAGAACCTGCCCTGCAGAAATAATAACATGAATGAGCAAGACATACTGACCTTGATATTTATTGCAGTTTTGTTCATAACTTTAAAAAATTGGAAACAACATGTGCCCATCAAGAAGAGGATGCTTAGGGACTTCCCTGGTGGTCCAGTGGTTAAGACTCCACACTTCCAATGCAAGGGGCCTAGGTTTGATCCCTGGTCAGGGAACTAAGATCCCACATGGTGCTGCGGTGCTGCCAAAAAAAAAAAAAAGAAGAGGATGCTTAATACATGCTGGTACATCCATACAGTGGAGTGCTGCACAGCTGTTAAAAAGTATCAGGAAGATTTATATGTATTGGCATTAAAGATGTTCAATCTCTCTCTCTCTCTCTCTCTATATATATATATATATACACATACATATATATGTAAAATGATAGCACGTTGTTTTTTTAAAAAAATCTATCTATCTATCGACATCTCCAGTCCCATGCAGGTCCATGAGGGGGAGCATTGCTCTGCTCCAGGCAGCCATTCAGGGACCCAGACTCCTTCCATCTTCCATCCTTCATCACAGCAGAAGGAGAAGAGAGAGAGTAGAGGATCAGGTGTGGGAGATTTTTATGGGCTGGGCATGGAAGTGACAATCATTACTTCAACCATATTCCATTGTCCACCCTTGAGCATATGGCCACTCCTCACCACAGGGGAGGCTGGGAGATGTCGTCTAGCTGTACGCCAGTAGGTGGGCTTGGTGAGCATCTAGCCAGCCTCGGTTGCACCAACTGATATGTACCTTTTAAACCGATGCGTATAAAAAAAAAAATATGTGCATGGATATATTTTTAATATGGAAAAGTCTGGAAGGATGTATTAAGCCGTTCCCTCTCATGAGTGAAAGGGAGACTTTCACTTTATATGTCTGTATGTTATTTTTCAAAATGATGGCACGTATTTTCTGTGATTAACACTTAAAGATTTGTATGGGACTTCCCTGGTGCTCTAGTAAGACTTCGTGCCCCCAATGGAGGGGGCCAGGGTTCGATCCTCGATCGGGGAACTAGATCCCACATGCATGCCACAACTAAGAGTCTGCATGCCGCAACTAAAGATCCCACATGCCACAACTAAGACCAAGCGCAGCCTAAATAAATAAATATTTTTTTAAAAAAACACACTTAAAGATTTGTAAAATAATATTACTTTGCTTTTCTTAAAAATGGCTTTGAGCTACAGTAATCAAGACAGCATGGTACTGGCACAAAAACAGAAATATACATCAATGGAACAAGATAGAGAGCCCAGAGATAAACCCACGCACAAATGGTCACCTTATCTTTGATAAAGGAGACAAGAATATACAATGGAGAAAAGACAGCCTCTTCAATAAGTGGTGCTGGGAAAACTGGACAGCTACATGTAAAAGAATGAAATTAGAACACTTCCTAACACCATACACAAAAATAAACTCAAAATGGATTAAAGACCTAAATGTAAGACTGGACGCTATAAAACTCTTAGAGGAAAACATAGGCAGAACACTCCATGATGTAAATCACAGCAAGATCCTTTCGGACCCACCTCCTAGAGAAATGGAAATAAAAACAAAAATAAACAAATGGGACCTAATGAAACGTAAAAGCTTTTGCACAGCAAAGGAAACCATAAACAAGACGAAAAGACAACCCTCAGAATGGGAGACAATATTTGCAAATGAAGCAACAGACAAAGGATTAATCTCCAAAATATACAGGCAGCTCTTGCAGCTCAATATCAGAAAAACAAAAAACCCAATCCAAAAATGGGCAGAAGACCTAAATAGACATTTCTCCAGAGAAGATATACAGATTGCCAACAAACACATGAAAGGATCCTCAACATCACTAATCATTAGAGAAATACAAATCAAACCTGCAGTGAGGTATCACCTCACACCAGTCAGAATGGCCATCATCAAAAAATCTACAAACAATAAATGCTGGAGAGGGTGTGGAGAAAAGGGAACCCTCTTGCACTGTTGGTGGGAATGTAGATTGGTACAGCCACTATGGAGAACAGTATGGAGGTTCCCCAAAAAACTAAAAATAGAACTACCATACGACCCAGCAATCCCACTACTGGGCATATACCCTGAGAAAACCATAATTCAAAAAGAGACATGTGCCACAATGTTCATTGCAGCTCTGTTTACAGTAGCCAGGACATGGAAGCAACCTAAGTGTCCATCGACAGATGAATGGATAAAGAAGATGTGGCACATATATACAATGGAATATTAGCCATAAAAAGACACAAAATTGAGTTATTTGTAGTGAGGTGGATGGACCTAGAGACTGTCATACAGAGTGAAGCAAGTCAGAAAGAGAAAGACAAATACTGTATGCTGTATGCTAGCACATATATATGGAATCTAAAAAAAAAAAAAGGTTCTGAAGAACCTATGGGTAGGGCAGGAAGAAAGATGCAGACATAAAGAATGGACTTGGGGACACAGGGAGGGGGAAGGGTAAGCTGGGATGAAGTGAGAGAGTGGCATGGACATATATACACTACCAAATGTAAAACAGATAGCTAGTGGGAAGCAGCCGCATAGCACAGGGAGATCAGCTCTGTGCTTTGTGACCACCTAGAGGGGTGGGATAGGGAGGATGGGAGGGAGACGCAAGAGGGAGGAGATATGGGGATATATGTATATGTATAGCTGATTCACTTTGTTATACAGCAAAAATTAACACACCATTGTAAAGCAATTATACTCCAATAAAGATGTTTTTTAAAAAAAATGGCTTTGAACCAACGGAGTTTAGAAATTTAAATGTGCACTAGGGGGCAGGAGAGATGTGCGTTTTGTGTGCTTCTGCTATTTGCTAGTCGCCATTTACTACATTTCTTGCATAATTTCCTCCTTCAGCAGGCCATGTGTAACGTTTGCTGAACTGTTTAAGAAAATGACAGCACAGCTTCCCTGGTGGCGCAGTGGTTAAGAATCCGCCTGCCAATGCAGGGGACAAGGGTTCGAGCCCTGGTCCAGGAAGATCCCACATGCTGCGGAGCAACTAAGCCCGTGCGCCACAGCTACTGAGCCTGCGCTCTAGAGCCCACGAGCCACAACTACTAAGCCTGCGTGCCACAACTACTGAAGGCCGCACATCTAGAGCCCATGCTCCACAAGAGAAGCCACCGCAGTGAGAAGCCCGTGCACCGCAAAGAAGAGTAGCCCCCTCTCGCCACAACTAGAGAAAGCCCGTGTGCAGCAACGAAGACCCAACACAGCCAAAAATAAACAAAATAAATAAATTTTTTTAAAAAAAGAAAGAAAATGACGGCACCCAGGCCTCGCACACTGGCGGGCTTCAGCTGTGGGCTCAACCATCCCATCTTAATCGGATCCTCGAGGCTGTGGTTACCTTATGTGTCAGGATTGAAAATGCGTGTGTTTCATACTAGCTTTCGAGCACCCAGAGCAAGAAGTCTGTTAACTTGCCTGAGAAAAGGCCAAAGTACTGTGAAGCCAATGTACTGCCTGCTCTGCTGGGATCAGTCTGGGAGATACCACATTTAGATCATGGAGTGATGACCCAGACATCTCTCCCCACCTTTTTGAGGATGTATGTGGACACTTCCCCAGTCTCCTGAGCATGGCAACCAGATCTGGGATTAAACCATTTGGGGGCATGGGGGAATGTGGGGGAACTCATGCTCGCAGGAATGAATAATGAGCAAAATCTCAATGAAAACAAAATCACTAATGTCCTCTAAAGTCACTAAAACATTTGTCTCCTCTATTTGGACTTTCCTGATGCTCCGAATCGGGATGAATGCCATCACACCCAGACAACATGGTGGGCACCCCCCACTGGAATGTTCATCATAGCCAGTCTCATAGAAGAGTTTGTTGGGGACTGAGAGTTCCACCCCCAATTCCCATGGAGCTCCTGGAGACCAGGAACCAGGTCTTGTTTGTCTTTGTTTTTCTCATGAGGCCAGGACGCTGAGGACATGCAATCTATGTGAATGGAATGGAACTGAACTGAACAAATACGGAGCATCATGTAAAATACTGTGGGGTACCTAAAGAGAAGTCTGGGTTAGGGAAGTTGTAGCACAGTGGTTAAAACATGAGCCTGGGGGGAATAAAGTTAAAAAAAAAAAAGTGTGGAGCAGACTGACTACTTACTAGAAGTGTGTCTCTGTGTAACCCGCTGAGCCCAGGGAGTGGAGAAGATGGACGTGGCTGCCCTCCTTCACCAGACCAGGAGGGTTAGACCCTAGCAGCTGTTTGGACTGTGTAACCCTATCCACCTGGCCAGCCCCGATTGGACCGGGGGTGAGCCTCTGACTGGAGCTGGGCCAATCAGATCATCTGTCTTGGAACTCAGGTTTGGGAATGAGCATCCTTCATGGATCTGGTCTGTTAGCTGAGGTGGGAGAGGAAGGGACCTGGGGGTGGCCGGATAAGGGGCCGTGTGGGCAGTTCAGGTGCCGGTGAGGTATTGCACTTCCTGCCCTTCGGTTCTACCCGTGAGACACCTGCGTGCTTTCTAACAAATTCTTTTCGCCGAGCCATTATTAAATTGGTATCTGTAACATATGACCAAACAAATACTCCCTGATCTAGATCCCACCCTCCCAGGATTACTGTGAGGGCTGAAGCAGTGACCAGCCGCAAGCAGCCCTCATACCATTGCTACTATTATTAATGGACTCCACCTCCCCTTCTGATCTGCAGTAATGATATAGTGAAGACATCATCTCTGTCCTCAGGGAACTGACCATGTGGTTGGGGAGTTCAGGCAGGTGCGTGTGAAGTGATTGTCAACAATCCAATCTGAGATGAGCCCTGGACCACCAGTCTCCTTTGGCTGTTTTTATTTATTTATTTATTTATCTATTTATTTATTTATTTTTGGCTGTGTTGGGTCTTCGTTGCTGCAAGCGGGCTTTGTCTAGTTGCGGCGAGTGGGGGCTACTCTTCATTGCGGTGCGTGGGCTTCTCACTGTGGTGGCTTCTCTTGTTGCGGAGCACAGGCTCTAGGTGTGCAGGCTTCAGTAGGTGTGGCACGTGGGCTCAGTAGTTGTAGTGCACGGGCTTAGTTGCTCCGTGGCATGTGGGATCTTCCTGGGCCAGGGATCAAACCAGTGTCCCCTGCATTGGCAGGGGGATTCTTAACCACTGTGCCACCAGGGAAGCCCCAAAAGCCCCTTCTTTTTTTTTTTTTTTTTTTTTTTTTTTTTTGCGGTACGCGGGTCCCTCACCGCTGTGGCCTCTCCCACCGCGGAGCACAGGCTCCGGACGCGCAGGCCCAGCGGCCACGGCCCACGGGCCCAGCCGCTCCGCGGCACGTGGGATCCTCCCGGACCGGGGCACGAACCCGCGCTCCCTGCATCGGCAGGCGGACCCTCAACCACTGCGCCACCAGGGAAGCCCAAAAGCCCCTTCTTAAAAAGGCTCTCTTAGCAGGCTCCTGGCCACCTTGCTGTCCCTTCCACCGTGGATTCTGCAGAGCTGTGTAGTGGTCATCTGGTTCATCCTTAGCTGGACTGTTGGGAGAGGGCCCAGAAGCACCCTTGCAGGTACTGATTGAGTTCCTTCCCTGTGTTGCTGCCATGTACATAAGCCAGACATGGTCCTAGTACTAATAGTGTTTTTCATTTTCTGTATCTTATGATGTGTTTTTTTTTACATTGAAATTTTATTTTTATATTTACTTATTTATTTATTTTTAATTGAAGTATAGGTGATTTACAATGTTGTGTTAGTTTCAGATGTGCAGCAAAGTGATTCAGTTATGCACACACACACACACACACACACACACATATATTGAGTATAGTTCCCTGGGCTATGCAGTAGGTCCTTTTGGTTATTTATTTTATATACAGTAGTGTATATATGTTAATCCAAAACTCCTAATTTATCCCTCCCTCTCCCCGTCCTCTTTGGTAACCATAAGTTTCTTTTCCATGTCTGTCTCATGAAGTTTTGACATCTTAAAAGTCTTGCTGGCTTGGGAGAGTCTAGCCAATTCTTAGAGATAGGTGAGGGAGCACACCTTTCATATGCAAACCAACCCATCCCCAGTCACCTTATGAGAGGACATGCCTGCCTTCATATGGTTCTCTAATTTCTTGTATCTGTTATATAACTCTCACACACCACACCAATATTTCCTCTGCCCTAGGTTATCCCAGGGCCAGGCAACTAGAGTGCACCCCTTTTTCCAGAGCCCATTGGAATTATTCACACTAGTCAATCCTAAACTGTTTACTCTGCCCTGCCTTGCCTTTCCTGAAAAAAAACCCAATAAAGACTCTGTCCTAAGCTTTCCCCTCACTCCTGCTTCTGCCTCCTGACCACCCTGGTGCTCCCCATGTGGTCCTGCATGGTGTGGTGTGCCCCCTTCTCTCAGGAAATGTAAGTAATAAATTCTCCTCTCAACGGCGTTGGCCTCTCCTTGTTGTCACTCAGTCACCTCCATAAATTAAAATCCCATGGGTACAAATGAGACAGTCCATGCTTGTAGGAGCTCAGAGTGTCCTGAAGGGGACAGACATTAAACAGGTACAAGAAATTAAAGAACTGTATGGAGGTGTGTGCTATCAAGGAGACATATAGGATTCTGCAAGGCTCTTAACCCTCCACGGTGCCAAGATGAATGTCCATGGATTTTGCCTCATCAGCATCTCTTCTCCAGATATTGCTTTGAGAATCACCCGTCCCCACTCCCAGTTGCTGGCTCTGTGGCATCCACTCCCCATGTTTCTTGCATTTGGTGCAATTCTCAGGCCTGGCCGATTTATGCACCCTACTCCCCCACCCCCCACCTGCAGTCATTGGCTCAGCGACAGGCATGTGACTCAAACTAGGCTAAGGAGAGTCAGCTGGTACCCAATTCAGCCACTGCACAGAGAGAGATCAGTTGGGAATAGAGCCAACGCAGAGGAGTGATGTCGTAGTTTCAGAGCCTAGAGGTAGCTGTTGGTCCTGGCTGTAACCCTGGTTTGCTAGTTACGATGTCCAACAAACTCCCTTTTTGCCCTAACTGAGCTTAACTGGGTTTCTGACAGTGAAATCCAGCATCCTGACCAGTACAGGGAACTGGCCCTAATGGGGTCGGGGGGGGGTGGTGTCAGGGAAGGGTTTCCCGTAGAAGTGGCAGTTAAACTGAGAAGTGAAAGATGACTAGGAATTAGCCAGGTAGAGAGGAGGGAGAGAGCATATTCTAGACAAAAAGAGCAGCATGAGAGAAGGCTGTAAGGTAGGAAGAACAAAGCTGTAGGAATCTGTTTGCTTTCATTACCTTGCATGTGTTCTATTATAGCTATAAACATCTTTGATGAATAACCTTTATTACATAAGCTCCATGACCCTTATTAACAGTAATGTCCATTTATAAAGTACTTTTTAAAAAAATATTATTTTATTTATTTATTTTGGTCATGTTGGGTCTTAGCTGCGGCAGGCAGGCTCCTTAGTTGCAGCTCACCAGCTTCTTAAGTTGCGGCATGTGTGCTCCTTAGCTGCGACTCACCGTCTCCTTTGTGGCATGCGTGTGGGATCTAGTTCCCTGACCAGGGATCGAACCTGCGTCCCCTGCATTGGAAGGTGGATTCTTAACCACTGCGCCACCAGGGAAGTCCCTATAAAGTACTTTATTGTTTGAAAATGTCTCGTCATTTGATATGTCATGATTTATTGAATATATTTGGTTCCACTCTCACGAACCCCTGACTGGGCCTACTATTCAGACTGATTTTCTGCTTTGCACCCAGACTTTTGGACCTAAAAGACTGACTCAGAAGCCTAGAAGAATTGGGGACGGCTTTGGGAGTGGGGGGAGAGGTGGTCTGGGGCCAAGGGCCAGTTTTGCCTGACGATGCAGCTGCCATGAGAGCTGAGCAGTGTGGCTCTGGCTCAGAGCAGCCATTCATCAGCTCGAAAAGAGAGACGAATTTGTCAATCTTTGGCTTTGCCTTTGACCCCTAGAGAGCTGGAACTGAGGACTCTGGAAATTTGGCCGCCACCCAGGGCCAGCTCTCAGTTACAGAATCAGCGGGCCCGCCAGAGTGTGCCGGCAGATGCGAACAGGAATCTCTGCAACGTCAATTACCTTTCCTTCTCCCTCCACCTCTTCCAAACCCTGTTCCCATCACCAGATTATTTATCTGAGGGAAACAGGAGGGAAAACCGAATTTGTTTTGTGTTACTTCTTTGCACTCCATCTTGGGCCAAGAATAGCGAGCAGGGGGCAGGATGTGAACATCCCTTGTGTTACTAAAATTTGTTGTTATTTATACTTGCATTATATGATTTAACTTTGACTCCCCAAGTTACAAACTCTTTGGAGGGAAGAATCGATCGTGCACATTTTTGTAGGACCCATAGCAGCTCACACAGTGCCTAGCCCTAAGTAGGATCTTTGATTCTTAAACCAATGACTTTTTCTGAACTCGTCACCATGCTAGAAAAGGCCCACAGCTGAGACCCAGGCTGGAGGATAGCCTGGTCCCCATTTGGGGGTCAAAAGAGTAGAGCAGGCAGGGGTCGCTGTGTCCTAATGGGTTGGACCCAGACGTTGGCAGGGAGACTCTGGGCCTCTGGGGACACTGAACCTGCAGGGGAGTGTGGCCCTGACCTGGCCAGGTGGCTCCTGCCGTCAGGGGCTGCTGAGTCTCAGGTAAGGGGACAGGTCAGGTCAGTCCCCGGCCTGGAGCCTCTGGGAGGGCAGGGAGCACTGGCC
The DNA here is from genome assembly GCF_003676395.1 of Aethalodelphis obliquidens. Lineage (NCBI taxonomy): Eukaryota > Metazoa > Chordata > Mammalia > Artiodactyla > Delphinidae > Aethalodelphis > Aethalodelphis obliquidens. The sequence goes on from NW_020837951.1 coordinate 4,711,059, forward strand.
AGGTGACTCAGCAGCAGGGGCTGCCGAGACCCAGATGGAGGGACGGAGCGGGGATTGGTCCCAGGCCTTGCCATGAACTATGGCCCATCAAGGGGCTCTGAATCCTGGGTGGCGTCAGTCATAGGCCTGGCATGGAGGCTAGAGTTTGGGTGGGAGCTCTGTGTTCCAAGTTGTCAGGGGGCATGCCAGGCTCTGGGCAGGGGAGGGCACTGAACCCTGGATTGGGGTGTCAGTCCCAAGCCATGGTATGGAGACTACAGGCCAGCAGCCGGGGGAGAGGGGAGGTGGCTGAGTCTCGGGGGAGTCTCAGTGGCTGGCTTTCAGCCAGCAGGGCAAGCTGAGTCCTGGTTGGGATCAGACTCAGGCTTTGAGCTGGAGACTCGGGTTCCACGGCAGAGGAGGCTGAGTCTGGGGTGGTGTCCAACTCCAGGCCTAGGC
>NW_020837951.1:4711896-4960161 GCF_003676395.1 Aethalodelphis obliquidens
GAAAGCGCCGCCGGGCCTGCCGGGGCGCGTCTCGGGCGGGCGGCGGGCCGGGCCGCGCGGCGCTTCTCGGGGCGCACGGCCGGCGGGGGCCGGGGTGCCGGCGCAGGGCCCCGCGGCCGGGCCGGTAGGTGCCCGCTGCTCGGCCCGCGGTGTTAACTTTGAGACAACGGATGGGACCGGGGACGGGGCAGGGACCGCGGCCGCGTGCCCGAGTGGCCCGGCGGCGGGCGGTCGTCTTTCAGGCAGTGAACAGAGCAGAGCCATAAAATGTGTCATTTCTGATGAGCCTCGAGTTTATATTTAACCAGAAGTATCCACTTCGGAGGCTTCAAAGGAAGTGGGCAGGATGTGTCTGGGCGTTTTCAGGGCGCGGGGGAGCTCTCCTCTGGTATCAAGCTGAGCCCTGGAAGCGGGGCTTGTGGGGAGCCTGTTGGGTTGGGGGTGGGTTAGAAGTCTTGATGCCAATCCCATCCCTTTGTGTGCTCCTTAGAAATCTCGGAGCCTCGCCTTCCGGTTAGCTGGGTTTTGCTCAGACGGGCAATAAGAGTCTCCAAAGATTCTACTCGGGCCGTGCATCTGAGGCCCAGAGCTTAATTAGCGACACCTTGCAGGGCGCATCCTTGAGTCGCAGGTGAGGGAGGCGGGCGGTCCTGGGCTCCCTAGCGGGGACATCACTGGTTGTCATAACCTGGTACCTTGTCAGCCAAGCTTGGCAGCCAAGCTATGGAAGGTGGGAGCTTAGGGGGATGGATAGGGGGAAGGTTACACTGATTTTGGAAGTTGCTGGTTTCCCAGGTTGAACCAGGACACTTTTCGGAGAGGCGCCTCGGAAGTGGACCGAGCCGGCCGTGTAACTTGCAGGCTGTGGCTTGAGCACAGGAAGGAAATTTTCGTCGCCTTCTTTGAGGGTTTTCTGTGTATCCGGCTCTGTGCTGAGCACCTTAAACGTATGTCTTATTAAATCTTCGTAGATTCTCTGTGACAGAGAACGTGGTCCCGGTTTTGACAGGGTTGGGGGCTCAATGGCTTCTCGTAGGCCGCCCAGCCAGAGGACAGCGGGCCGGGCCCTGATGCCCTGCTCTCTGAGTGGAAGCCTGGGTGCCCTCCTTGGGGGCAGGGCCCTTGGCTTCAGGTGCTGCTTCTTGGGTGTTTCTGTCACTGTTCTTCAGGCCCAGGGCCGTGTCCAGTGACCAGGAGTTTCCTCCCAGCACACATGCCGTTCCAGAAATACCTCTGGTTAACGTGTGCAGTGTTTCTCAGGATGCGTCGTGTCTCTGAATGGTATTGATGGGAAACTTGGCTGGTTTATTTTCAAAATAGCATTAACAGGGTTTTGTCTAATTATAAGGATAATTGAAAAATTTGTAAATCACGAAAAGCCAAAAGAGCACAGTGAAAAGCACCTGCCACCCCACGGGCTGCTTTCCCCAGCTCAGCCCTCTCAGATGAGCTGTCACGTGCATCCTCTACTCCCTGGAGAAAGGAGGCCTGAGGCCAGTTCTTTTTGGCCCAGGTTATCCCTGGGCACCTCCATCTGCCGGGGGCTGTAGTAGATGCAGAAGCCAGGGGTGCCTGCCTTCGGAGAAGCTTGTCTGTGGGTGGGAGAGCTGGCCCCAGCATCACCCCTGGGCTGCCAGGCCTCGGGAACTGTGGAGCAGCAGGAGGCGGGGCCCGTGGGCACAGGTGAGGGGTGGCCTGTCCGCTGAGGGCATGGGGAAGGCTCTGGAGGAGGGCGAGTGTGCCCCACTTGGAGGTGGGGGAAGAGGCCAAGCAGGGGTTGTGGAAGTCTCAGGAGGAAGATGCATGTGGTGGGAGGTGGCTGAGCTGAAAGTGCTGAGGTTGGCAAGACCAGAGATGGCACGTCACGTGGAGCTAGCGGGAGGTCTGTCCTTCTAGTGTAAGGTCTTCTGCTGTGATTCACACACAACTGTCAAGGAAGCCTGGGACACTCTGGAATGAGGGGTACACCTTCTCAGTGGTTTCTGCTGGTCATTGTGGGTGGCTTTCAACTTTGCTTTTTGATGAGATTTCCCATTCGGTTTCTGTTGGAGTTTTCTAAATGGACCTACTGTGAAGTCACCCGCAAAGTGTTTCTTAAAGGAAGGGTCCTTAGGTGAAGTGGCGCCTCCTGTTAGCAGGTGAGCAGTCTTTGGGAAGTTATAGAGCCTGACACCCAGTCAGTGCTCATTGTTGTCAGGTTTCGCTATTTTCTGTTGACTTGAGCAGAAGAGTTGCTTACATGTGTTCACAATCTCTTCTCTCTGATAATAGGACCAGTGCTTTCACTTCTCAGGGCTTAAGGGAGCCCAGGTTTTTTGAGTGTAAAGGAAAACTTTGTGCATCCCTTACAGCCCTAGACTCTTGCCCATCCTTCCCACCTGATACCTCCCGTGAGCCGCAGCCTCTTCAGCCTCTGGGGGAGATCTTTTTGAATCTGTCGTGCTGCTTTGCAACCTGTTTACTTACTGAGCAGTGCCTGCCTGGGATGGGGGTGTCATACATACTGCCCTCCTAGGAGGGCCTACCCTTCTGTAGGGACCAGATTGGCTGTCTTCGGTTATCTGCTCTGGGCCCGGTGGGGGATGAAGACAGTCTGGGTTCCAGAGGGTGGCACAGGATCAGCTTGCTAGCTGGTTGGGCCAGTCCAGTTAGGCTTGGTGGAGAAGGGTTGAATTTGGAAGGCCAGGAAGAATGCTGGAGTGGAGGGGGAGGCTCCTTGGTGTCTTCCAGAGATAATGGGGAGGCGGGGAGTGAGTGGAGCCAGACACATTAGGGAGCTCCCGGGGTGAGCTTTCGGGCAGGCCTGGCGAGGAGAAGAGGCGCTTCCCTGGGAACGAAGACGGACTTGCTCTGGAGGACCCACACTGGCGGGAGATGTGTGCAGTGCTGAGGCCACTTTGGGGGACCAGTGAACCTGGTTCTGGCGTGTTCGCAGTTATGGTGGGTCTCAGTGTGCTCATGCTTACTCCCAGTAAATGCACTAAGTGGAGGGAATTGAAGCCTTAATGCTTCTGGAGCTGAAACGCCTCTCTTGCCTGGTGAACAGAGGTGACAGACTGGTGGCTGTGGGCTGGGTTCAGGCAATAGATGTGTTGTGTGTGATCCATACATGTTCTTGGAGAAAAAAGAAAGAATTGATGGTCAGTATTTAACAATCAGGAAATGACTCACAAAGCTCAGGTTTCTGGTTCTTTTGGAAAATGAGCAGCTCTAGTAACCCTGGGCGCTTGTTCCTACGAGGCCACTGTGGCGGGGACCTCCCACTCCTCCTGCCAGCCCCAGCGCTGATTCCTGCTTCCCACTTGGACTGTTGACGTTTGAGTTTGCATCCCTCTCCTTGCAGAAATCACTCGTGTTTGGTGTTTGTTTGCTTTTTACCTGGACTTTGAAGTCTTTGCCCCATTCCTTCATGGATTCATTCTTTGATCCCCTTGCTTGGCACTGATCGAGCTCCTGCTGTCCGGTGCTGTGCAAGGCTCTGGGAGCCAGCGGTGAACTCGGCGGGCGTCATGCCGCCACACAGGCCCTTACCTCTGGCAGTGTGGGGAGCGCTGGGGGGGTTACAAGGGATCCCATCAGACTCACGGTGGGAGCTGCCTCTGTGAGGGGCTGAGATTTTCAGGTGAGCCGTTAGCTGGGTGCAGCAGGGGGCGTAGGGAAGAAGGTGGCCTCAGTTTCACCGGTTGTACTCATTAGAGAGTCTCAAGTGCTCATTCCTCAGTTCATTTATCAAACAGTTTTTCCAGAACCTCCCAAAGGCCCAGAGTTTCTAGTGTTTGGGATACAAGAAAGATTTGTGCTTCCTGGGCCATACCATCCAACTGGGGCAGACAACAAAAGTAGATGTCATGAAGATATAAATTACGCAGGTTTTTCTATTTGTTTGTTTGGGGGCGTTCTTTCCCTGCTGTGTATTTCCAGCAGACCACTGGGAGTCTGTCTAGGAGTTTCATCAATTACCGAACCCTCGGGCCACTCTCTAGGCCCCCTGTGGCCTCAGGCTACTCTGAGGGGCTGCTGAAGTGGCAGCAGGCTCAGCCAGCGCCCTGCCCAAGGACTGAATAAATACGGTGTCTCAGGCTCAGGTGCTGTGTATTTCAAATGTGTGAAGATGCTTTCATTATAAATTAAAATGAAAAATTCACACTGTCTGCTGTCATAGTAACTTTTTGTCATTATGTATTTTCTCAGAACAGATAAAAAGTACAAGTGCAGTCTGTCACACGAGGCTGCACATTTTTGGCCTAGGAAAGAGTCCTTGTAGATCAGCGGTTACTGTATTTTGATCAATTTTAAACTCCTTTCAAATTTTACTCTTCCTTTTTTTCCCCCACAATTATCAGTCTTTGTGCTCAAAATGTATCCAATCAATAAATACAACATTCTCATGGCACCTGCTAGTCATTCATTCCCTCACTCCTGTGGCACTTACTGCGACCCTCCACCCTCCTCGTTGGCAAACACTGTGCTGCCTTGCGGTGGCCTGGAGCCAGCAGGAGCCTGGTCCTCCTGGGCTCTCGGTCCACTGGTAACATCGAGACGGTCTTGAATATTTGTGCAGTTGCTATAGTTTCCGCCTGGAGTGCATTGACAGATGACGTCATTTCAGTTGATCCCTAAAACAAGTCCTGAGGACTAGAGCAGGGCCAGTTATCCCCGTTTTACCCTGAGGGCAGTTGAGGCCTGGGGAAGGTTGGTGATTTGCCCAGAGTCACACCGCTCTGGTGTGGTGCAAGGCAGCGGGGCACCCACCTCTGCTCCACCTCCGCCAGCTCTTTTCCAGAGCACTGCTTAGAGCTTCCCATGTTGCTGGAGACACAGTAACTTTATCTTAATTACTGTTCATGTTTCTAAGTTTCTTTTCTGGTGTTACCAAAAAAAAAAAAATCTCTGTTAAATTAGGGTAGGCCAAATGCAGTCTTTAGGCTGCGTATGATACTAATATCACCAGCAGTAATGTAAGGAGATTAAAATAGCACAGGTGCAGGCTAAATATGTCTTAAAAAAGCAGCCGCAGCAACCCCAGTGTTTCCTGGTCTCCTGAGCAGCTGTTGGCAGAGGTGGTTTGAATGGGATTCCTTGTAGCCAGCAGACCTGATAGGAGGCCTGTAAAGATGAGTCATGGATGAGTTTGCAGAAAAATCATCTCCCAAACCAGCCCGGATTGGAGAGTGCCTTGAGCACAGGGCCGGCTGGGGCTTACCTCAGTCCAGCTGAGTGTGTTCCCGTTGCCATAAGAAGATGACGCGCTGGAAGGAGTAGCGGCCTGGCCGGCCGCTCCGCTACCGCACCCACGCGGCCCCGACTGGGCGCCTGGCTGCCGGGACAGGTGTTCCTCTGACTTGTCATCCACCTTGCCCCAGAGGCTGTTTTATGATTTAAAAAGAAACAAACAAACAAAAACAGTTTGTGAATTATTAAGGCATCTGTCATCTTAGTTTGTGGTCATTTGTTTTAGACCATTTACGCAATTGTGACCCTGGGAGATTCGTTCCCTTTTCTGGGTCTCATTTTCTCCATCAGTGCCATGAAGCGGGGAGAGGGAGAATCTAAAATTAGTGCTTCCTTGTTTTGTCTTAAAGCATCAGGCCTTTTATAACAAATAGGAAAGCTCTTAACCAACCGTCAATGGGGAGCACTTTGGACACAGCAAGTCCTTACCGCTCAGCTGTGGCCCCTGAGGCCCCTCCTTGGATCCTCCACCAGCACAGTGTGAAGACCCACTTCCTGGATGCACTCAGCCTCCTCTTCCAAATCCGCCTTCCTTTAGGCTCTTCGTGCCTTCTCTTCTTCTAGCAGATAGTGAATTCCGTGCGAAGACCCCAGATAAACCCTTTGGATAGAACGATATTGTTTAGCTCATTCAGAAACCAAAGCCCCAGTTTCCTTTCCTCAAGTTAAAAATCAACAAATACAGTCTTAAATAGACCATTAGCCCCTCGAGGGAGTGTGCCTGTCTGGTCCACCACGGGGTTGCCATCACTGTACCTACAACGTAGTAGGTGCTCAGAAACTATTTACTAGTGAATTTAGTTCATGTTGTTAAAGAATGAACTTAGGTTTCTGATTCCAAGTCTCAAAATCAACTTTAAATGGAGCTTCTTCTGGGTTTTGAATTGCCAATTGAGATGTTTCTTGGTAAGTTAGTAGGACCAATACTCTGATAAGGGTATGCATTTAGTTGGGGTTCTTTGTTAACCATATACATTGATCAGTGTTCTGGTGTGTTCTTCCGAAAATTGATGAGGGGGCTGAGATGAAATTCCCAGAACACTCTGTGGGGAGAGCTCTAGGGAGTGATGAGAGGCAGAGGCTCGTGCAGCCCAGATAGTCTGGAGCTCCCGTTTGTGGTGACTCTGCGTGGTTCTGGGGGTGCACGGGAGCGAAGTACTCTTAGGCAGTGCTCATTCGCGTCGAGCAGTTGTGATTTTGCCTTTCATTTACAAACCACAGCACATGCCAGCTCTGCTCTGCCTGCCAATGTGACCGGCGCCATGATGGGAGGCCCTGTCCGTACTTGTTACTTTTTTCATTTGGCCTCTGAAAGTTATTTCGGACCAGCTCCCTGCACTGTCAGCTCTCTGTTTATGGGTGGTTGTACAGTACATGCTGTCTTCGAGGGGCTGGAAAGGCAGGCTGTTGGTGTTCTGCTGGCGCCCCCTTTCTTCTGTATCAGGACTCCGTAAGCAGAGTCTCTCTTGCCACTTCTTCCTCTTTGTGAGTGAAGATGCAGTGGAGAGACTTACCTAAATGGATTAGAAATCTGGCATCAGATGGTCACAGTTCCTCTTTCTCCCCACTTTTCTTTTCCAGGCTGTGGTTTGGAAGATAGACGATAGTTCTCTGAACCTGTCCTGTCCTGCAGTCTGGACTGTGTCTTCCTAAAATACTGTTACTATGTTGTAACAGCTCAGACCCTCCGTTCCCATTGGTCCCTTAAAGATCCTCTTTCTCCTTTGCTTTTCATTGGCTTGCTGGCTCCACACAGTCATTTTACTGCAAATTAAGTTTCATGATCAGGAAACTCTACCTTGCTTTTACAGTGTAGACGAAATGGAGCTGTCAAACCCAGGATGGTGTATGGTGCCTCCTGGGCCGGTCACAAAAGGGCGGAGTTCAGGCATTTGGTGTGGACTTGACTAGACGCACACTGTGCTGTTAAGGATGGGAGCAGCCCATGGTCCCCCTGAGCAGAAGTACGGTGCTTGTAGCCTTTGGAAGAAGGGAGGTGTGGACATGGAATGAGAAGACAGGACAGTGGAAGTCCAGTGGAATGAGATGGCACCGCATAGCCACTTAGTTGGCCCAAAACAAGCAAACAGAAAAACAAACAAAACCTCTGGCTTGCAAACAATGGTTGTATTTATTTGCTGGGTCTGGATGATCACGTGTGCCCTCTCTCCTTCAAGTGACTGTGAATAAATAGATGGATGGTTATGCATGGGTCATGGATTTAGCTGCTCTCAACCTCTCCTTTCAATAATAAATACAAATAAGAGTAGTAGCTAACATTCATTAAGCACTTACCACGTGCTGGTACCAGGCTCTGTTCTGTGCATTTTACACACATGGTCTCCTTCAATCCTCACAACAGGAGAAAGGTACTGTTACGTTCTCCTTCTACAGAGGACAAAACTCTGACACAGAGTTTTTCTTTTGTGCGTGGGATCCTGAGATCCAAAATAGCTGAGATTTGCCTGTGGTCATACCAAGTTGGGGCCACGACAGGACTAAAGCCCATTTGATTATGTCCCATTTATCCATATTTTCATTGGCTGTGATGACATTGGACATTGTTCTCTTGGCTTTTGTGACTTGGCTCAAAATGAGCGTCCACATTTCCAGGGACTTCTCCATCACTGAGGTGGCTGCTACACTGAAAGGGCCACCTGATAATGTTGGAGGGGATGCTTGAGATGACGTTCGTCCCCTGGCTATCCTGCTCCAGCTCTCAGGGGGCCAGGAAGCCCTGCTTCTTGCTGGGTGACCTTGGGCAAATTGCTTAATCTTTCTGAGCCTCTGGTGCCTCTGTTGTAACCCGATGCAGTGGGTGGGGGGGGGGACAAACCCATTTCTAAGCCCTTTCTAATGCTGATTCTTTGTGAGTCTAGTCTGCAGTATAAAGGGTGGTGTGTGTTAGGGCTGTTTTGTTGGTTTTTACTGACACTAGTGTTGCAGGGCATATAACTATTCATCATCATGGTAAAACTTACATGATCCTTTGTAGCTTTCAAAACACTATTATAGGCATCAGTTTTTTTGCTCTTGTTTTCAGTTTTGTTTGTCTGTTTGTTTTGTTATTAAAAGGTATTAGAGTAACAGCATTTTTCCCAGATGAGAAGGGTGACTGCTTACGATTGTTGAGTACTTCCTATGTCCTTGGGAGTTTTACCTTTTTATTTTTTAGTTTTTTTAAATTAATTTATTTGGCTGCAGCAGGATCTAGTTCCTGGACCAGGGATCGAACCTGGGCCCCCTGCATTGGGAGTGGGAGTCGTCTTCTTTTTTAAAGATTTATTTTATTATTTACTTAATTTATTTTTGTCTGCATCGGGTCTTAGTTGCAGCACGCGGGCCCTTCGTTGCAGCACACAGGCTTCTCTCTAGTTGTGGAGTGTGGGTTTTCGCTTCTCTAGTTGTGGTGCACAGGCTCCAGGGCACGTGGGCTCCGTAGTCTGTGGCACGCGAGCTCTAGTTGAGGCGGGCGAGCTCAGGAGTTGTGTCGCGCATGGGTTTAGTTGCCCCGTGGCATGTGGGATCTTAGTTCCCAGACCAGAGATCGAACCCGCATCCCCTGCACTGTAAGGCAGATTTTTTATCACTGGACCACCAGGGAAGTCTCTCAGAGTTCTACCTTGTGATACTTGTATGATTTAATTAGGTCTGTTGTTATAAAGAGAGAAATGGCAAGTGTTGTGCCATTTGACAGCTGAAGAAAGGGAGGCAGGTGGCAAGTTGAGTGAGAGGTAGAACTGGTTGGGGAACTTGGGTTTCCTTCATCCCTTCTCTTCCCTGCCTTCGTGTGTGCTCCCCTGGTCCCCCTGAGAGTCTGGATCTGGGGTCTGCTGCTCTTCTACCACAGAGCCACAGGGAGACTGGCTGGAAGGCACTGTCATTGTCTTTGGTTGGAACCTGCTCTGGGATTCCCCTGGGGCTTTCCAGCCTCTCTGCAGGACTGTTAAGGTGGCTTCACATCTGCCTACAGATTTACGAAGCAGCTCCTGCTTTTTCCATTATAGAGGTGGCTTAAAAAGTGCATTTGCTGAAAACATTGCAAGGGACTCTACTTTGGATGTAAACCAGTGAGAAGTAGCCCTTAGTAGACATAGCTCTGTCCACCCACCTGCACACTCACCCATCCATACATGCACCCGACACCTCTTCATCCATGCAGCATTGGCTGAATGCTCACCAAGTGTCCAGCAGCCCTCCAAGGCAGTGGGGGTACTGAGAAGTTTGGAGGCATCTGTGCCCTTAGGGAGTTGAGAACCTGGCCACCGCATGTGCTGTGTGCAGGAGACTTTCGATCTAGGGTTTCATACTTTTCTTAACACTCATCCATGTTAGAGGCAGCATGAGCCTGGGCTGGAGGTCAGGAGACCTGCTTCATGGCCCCTGGGTCTGCAGCAGGGCCTGGATCAGTCCCTCTGAGCCCTCAGTCTCCCCATCTGTGAAATGAGAGGGTGGACTCATGGAGCAGGGATGGGGAGCTTCGACTGAGTCCTAAAGCTGTAGTTTTGGATCCCAGCTCTCCCGTGGAACAGTGGAATCCTGGGCAAGTTGCTTTGCATGTCTGAGCCTCAGTTCCTTATCTGTAAAATGGAAAAAAATTATAACAGTGCCTACCTTATGGTGTTGAGAGAGGATTCAACGAGATGATGTACAATAAAGCATGTTAGCAGAGTCTTGACACAATAAACATTAGCTTTTGTTTCTACCTCATGTCCCCTTCTGCTCTAAAATTACCGTTTCCTTTAAAATGGTCATGATAAGTGAAGTTCGGACCTCAGCACTCACAGAAGAAGGGGAGATCTCTGGCTACTGAGGTATTTCCTTGCAGGGTGTCTGTCTGTCTGTCCGTCTCTCTGTCTCTCAAGTTGAATTCCAGGGAATAGGTTTTTAGGACTAAGTAATAAACCTCCAAAGAGATAATTTATGGGAAGAGTTGATGGCATTTCATTTCAGCTACACACGTGGCCCCAGCACGTGCAGCAGATGGAGGAAAAGTCCTGATTATATACTTTTGTAAGTCTGTCTGAAAGGAACGGGCCTGTGCTTGTGGGCAGTGGCTTATCTCAGAGCCAGAGCAGGGCTGAGCATGGTCACCAGCAGGTAGGCTTTTGCTCCATCCCTAGAGACACCACCTCAGTTTCTCCTTGTAGGGGTGACTCTCAGGGTCCACTAAACCATCTTTGTTCAACACTGAACGTGAAATTATCACGAGATGTTGCTTTTGTTTTGTGACAGGTAAAACACCACAAGCCATTCAAGGGCCTTGTGTACAGGTAACTTACAAATTCCATTGAACGTGGCAAGTGGGGTGGTGTCATACCCTATAGTCCCCTTCCTTGATTAATTTTCACAGTTAAGATAAATGCAGAAATTCTAGTGTATTGTTCTGAGTCTTCCTTAACCTGTGCTCTCTTGGGCCTTTCTGATAAGTGAAAGTAAATGTGTGTAGTCTGCTTGCAGTTTTGTCAGTTCGTCCAGCTCAAAGCACACAGCTATTTGCAGAGAGACCAAAGCCCAGTCAACCCTTTTCGCTCGCTTCAGTCACTCGTCCCGGGCCTCTCATTTAATTACCATAGCCACACCAATGTGAGCTCTGCCTCAGCTTGTCAGGAGTACCTCGCAAATACTGATTCTCTGAGGCCATCAGAAAACCAAAGGTGCAGATCAAAAGCATGCTTTCCCGCATGAGCTATCCTTGTTTTATTCTGTTTATGGGGAGCTGTCTGTTACTTACCCTAAGTGTGCAAGACTGTAGAATGAAGTTTTTATATTTGACCAAGATAGGAATTGGACTAGGAACCTGGGCTCCATTTCAGGCCTGTGTTGCAGGGAGGCCAAAGTACTGGTCCCAGCTTGGTAGTGAAATGCACCTGCTACTGGGGAAGTTGTGTAGACGAAAATCATCTCGGGGAACATATGAAGTCACTGTCACCAGGAATGCTTGGAACTGTGGCATTTTTTGGATGAGGGAGAGAGAACCAGCCTGAGTGTCTGGAGCCTTCCCTTCTGGCCTGGCACTGTCGCAGATGTGCTGTGTCCTCTGGGGAAGGCCACAGCCCCTCCCTGGACCTTGAACGGGAACAGTGGTTCTTGAGCTTTTTAAGATCCTAAGTGCTGCTAAGGATCTGATAGAAGCCCTGTGGACCCCATCCCCAGGGAGAAAGATTATGTGTGGATGTGGTTCTACCAACACTAAATTCCTCCTACTGTATGACAGATAATAATTTACACACACCCCAGGTCTTGGAAAGATCGAATGGAATCTTGGGTATCTGAATAATCAGGACTTAGTTTCTCCTAGTTCAGTCAGACGTGGGCTCAAGTGACCGTCAATATTTATACATTTCTGAAGTTTTGTAAGGATTCCATGAGATGATGCTTGTAAGCTGCTTAGCATAATGCCTGTGTGGTTAAAAGGAGAACCCTTTCCCCTTCTGCGTGAGAATGTCTTAAAATTTTACATGTAGTAAAACTGACCCTTTTCTGGGTGTACAGGTCTCTGAGTTTTAACTCATGTGCAGATTTGTGTAACCACTACCACAGTCAGGATTGAGAACAATTCCATCACCCCGGCGTGGGGGGGGGGGGGACTTTCTGCTGACCCTTTGTTGTCAAACCCTTCCTCCACCTCTGGCACCTGGCAACCATTGATCTGTTTTCCATCCCTATAGTTTTGTCTTTTCCAGAATATCATATAGCATGTAACTTTTGGGAATTGGCTTCTTTTACTCAGCATACTGACTTTGAGATTCATGAAGTTATTGTTTTTATGAGTAGTTTATTGCTTTTTATAGCTGAGTAGTATTCCATTGTATGGATATAATCATTGTTTATCTGCATAGAATTTGACTTTGGTTAACTAGCTCTGTTTCCTAGAAATAAAGATGGCATTTGACCAACAAAAAAATCAAACAACTCAATTAAAAAACTTGAGTAGACATCTCCAAAGATATGCAAATGGCCAATAAACACATGAAAAGATGCTCAGCATCACTAACCATTAGTGATATGCACATCAAAACCACAGTGAGATACCACCTCACACCCATTAGGATGTCTGCTTTCAAAACATCAGACAATAACAAGTGTTGGCAAGGATGTGTAGAAATCGGAATCCTTGTGCATTGTTGGTGAGAACGTAAAATGTTGCAGCCATTATGGAAAACAGTGGCAGTTCTTCAAAAAATTAAAAATAGAATCACCATATGATTCAGCAGTTCTCCTTCTGAGTATATACCCAAAAGAAATGAAAGAAGCGACTCAAAAAGATATTTGTATATGCAGTTTCATAGCAGCATTAGTCACACAATAGCCAAAAGGTACCCATCGTCAGATGATGGATAAACAACAGTGTGGTATGTACACACAATGAAACATTATCCAGCCTTAAAAGGAAGGACATTCTGACACACATTTCAGCATGGATGAACCTTGAGGACGTTATGCTAAGTGGAAGAAGTCAGACACAAAAGGACAAATATCGTATATGCTTCCACTTGTGTGAGATACCCAAGAGTAATCGAATCACAGAGACAAAGTAAGTGGAATGGTGGTTGCCAGGGGCTGGGAGAAGGGAGAATGGGGAATTATTGTTTAACATTTAATTAATGTTTAAATTCAGTTTTACAGGACAAAAAGAGTCCCGTGACCTCAGAAATCCCCAACCTGTTTGGCACCAGGGACAGGTTTTGTGGAAGCCAGTTTTCCCACCAGGGTGGGGGGCGGGGATGGTTCGGGCGGTCACGTGAGTGACGGAGAACGGCGGGTGAAGGTTTGCTCGCCTGCCACTCACCTCCTGCCCTGCTGTGACTGAGTGGTAGCGTGACAGCGTGAATGTACTTATTACCGCTGAACTGTGGTAACACTTAAAAATGGTTAAGGTGGTACATTTTACCACAGTTTGTTAAAAAAAATGCTGTGGATACCAATTATTTTTGAGTATTTGTGCAATAGTTATTTAATCTTAAATGTCTTATAATAAGTTATATTAAAACATTTAAAAAGTGATGGCATAAACCAAGTGTATTACTAGGGAGCAGTGCTTATGGTAAAAATGACCTCTGGTTTAATTAATTACGTCTGGGCTGGGAGGACCTCTAGGTGAACGATAAATACTTGGTGGGACGCAACACCCTGGGCTCCCTGAGTGCAGTGGCTCTCGTAACTGGGTGTGCTTCTTTTTTGGCTGCATTGGGTCTTCCTTGCTGCACATGGGTTTTCTCTAGTTGCAGTGGGTGGGGGCTACTCTTCATTGTGGCACGTGCGCTTCTCATTTTGGTGGTGGTGGCTTCTCTTGTTGTGGAGCACGGGCTCTAGGCACGCGGGCTCAGTAGTTGTGGCTTGTGGGCTCTAGGCGTGCGGGCTTCGGTAGCTGTGGCATGCGGGCTCAGTAGTTGTGGCTCGTGGGCTCTAGGCGCATGGGCTTCAGTAGTTGCGGCGCACGGGCTTAGTTGCTCCGTGGCATGTGGGATCATCCCGGACCAGGGCTCGAACCTGTGTCCCCTGCATTGGCAGGCAGACTCTTAGCCACTGCGCCACCAGTGAAGTCCCTGGGCGTGCTTCTTGAGGGAGCCTGTGAGATTATGAGACGTGGGCTCCTGTGGGGCGGGAAGCTTTTAAGCCAGGGTGGATCCCCTCCCCACTGGATGTGGCACTTCTCAGCTGTGCTGGGCTCCTCGAGGACCCTGACAGAGGGGACTTGTCCAGTGCTGCCCTCTGGCAACCTTTGGTTCCCGTCCTTTATTCGTCTGAGTAGAACGTTGCCAGGAGTGGAAGAGAAGTCCAGGGACCTCAACGTCTAGTTGAGCCCCAGAGCCTGGGGGTACTGTAGCCTGGCACACAGTGGGTGCTCAGTGCATGTCAGCTCTTAGTAAAGACCCTCACAAGCCTCTCAGTGGCTTCCATCTGAGACTGCCTGGGTACCATTGTCGGCACTTACTCTGGGTGGACAGCACAGATGGCATTCACTCTAGCACTGTTCGGCAGGATTCCAGGCTGCTGGGCACATTCATGAGAAGGTATCACTGGCTTGGGGGAGGGGAAGAGAGAGGACGATCTATGGAAGCAAGATCAAGGCTTTTCTCTGACAGTTTTAAGGCCAGGAAACTCTGTTAGATGGAATGGTGCCTCCATTTGGGAATTGTCGCCTCGAGATTGTCACAATAAGGTCTCTGGTCCCATGAGGATCATTAACACATCTCCGTGAATCTGCGATGATAGGCAGTCGCCGTGTTTTTTGATACTCTGGCACCAACACATGTAAGACATTTTAGTGATATAGTAACACTTCTCAGGAAACAAAGAAAAATAAAATACATTAGCAGGGTTGATTATAAAACAACATATCCTGATTTTAAAAGTTAAACTGTGAAGAAGTATACATTTTAGAATCAAGGAAATACAACAGGAAGCATTGCTTCATTCTTTCAGCTGCTTTCTTGAGCAGCTGCTGTCTTTAGTTCGTGAAGGTAGATGCTGGGGACACAGTGATAAATGAGCCAGGCTGCTCTCACGGAGCTCACTGTGCCTGTCCAGGTCTCCCCTCTAGGCGAGGTCTAGCCTTTGATTGAAGAGTCAGACTCTAGAGTTTTGCTTATAAATGTAGCTCTCATCTAGCCTCACAGTTAGGTGTCTGGACACCAGAGGAAAATTACTTTGAGGATCACTGGGCACATGCAGACATGACAGATGGGGTAATGATCACACATCTCGGCTTACACCTGCTGTCCTGGCATAATTATTAATAGCGCCGTCCCTGTCACTCTCAAAAGTGTCCTGATTTGGATGGGAAAACACTGAGGGAGGAATCATTTACAGCTACTGAGTTCCACACATTTGTGTTGGAGAGGGTCTTGCTTTTGCAGTGAGAGAACTATTTCAGAAATATGGCCTATTCCAAGGCGGGGCCAGTCCCATGGAGTCCACGGGAGGGCCAGCTGAACTCGGTTTTTGTGCCCTTCTCCCTGTGGGCATCTGCCACTTCGTATGTTCCAATCACTCAACTCATGGAAGCATCAAAATCTGGGACAGTTTGGTTTATAAAAACAATAAACGTGTACATAAAACAACCAGAGCATGTTTTCCTTATGAGAAAAATTAGATTAACCAGATCTTAAATTCATATTCTTTGGAATGGATGGAAAGGATCTTAGTGTTCGTGTCAAGAGAATTGGAAAAATAATTACATAATTATATACTAATTATATATACAAATGTGTAGTATATAACATATATAATATATATTATTACTTATATATAATAATATATATAAACATATATAATTATATAATAATTATATAGGAACAGTAATCTGGGTTAAGTTAGAGATTTTCTTTTCCCTCTTGCTATAGAAAGGAGGGTAGGGATTGAATTTTTGTAAGAAGTTTTTATTTTTATTCAAGTGATATAGTTGATATTTAAAGAAAACAGCCAGAAGGGTAGGAAGCTTTGTGTTTATAACAGATTGGCAGCTTGCAGCCTGTTATATTAGCAGGTATTGATGACAGGATTGTCTGGGTCAGGTGGTCCCTGTCCTGCGGACCTGCTGGGTGTCCCAGAATGCCGCCTGCCTTCTCCAGTAGGTCTCAGACTTTAGCACCTGGAGGCTGCTGTGCTCCAACCCCCGGTTTCTACTCCAGTAGGTCTGGAGTTGGGCTGAGAATTGGCATTTCTAACAAGTTCCCAGATGATGTCGATGTTCCTGGTGGGGTAGGTGTTTGGGGGTGGGGGCACCCTTTGGAATCACTGCTTAAAGTTAAGTATGGAGAGGAACAGAAAAGCTCCTAGGGATTCGACCTGAAAAGTTGCCCTTGGAGGGGGAGGAGGGATATAAAAAACAACTTACATGCATTGATGCCAGGAGCTGTGCTGAATATATTTAATGCCTTCAACAGCGCTGCAGGGAGGTGATAGTGGCTTCATTTTACAGATGAGAAAACTGAGGTTTATATGACTTGCCCAGTTGGCATGTGGAAGAGCTGGGTTGAACCATTGCCTGGTACTGAAACAAACCCTTTTTTAAATGGATAAGTGACAAAGACACCACAGATTGAAGAAGATTCTAATAATACAAGCACAGGTGAACAGCAAGAGAATGACGATGTTCACAGTTCTTCTACTTCCAGTACCTGCTTTTGTCAGCAGCTTTGTGAGGTAAAAAACAGCAATCTAATTAGCTCTGACAAGAAAATGGCCAGGAGATTGGCAGCTGGGAAGAAAACTCTTTGATGAATACCACACTAAATGTATATTTTTCCTTGGGATATTAGCTAATTCATTGGTTTGATATATTAGTCGTCATGATTAGCAAGACAATTTAAAACTAAGTATCTAGGACTCAAGAACCAAACTCTAAAATTTAAATTATGTTTAAAGTCAGTACTTTAAAAACATTGTGGTAGGGCTTCCCTGGTGGCGCAGTGGTTGAGAGTCCACCTGCCGATGCAGGGGACACGGGTTCGTGCCCTGGTCCGGGAAGATCCCACATGCCGCGGAGCGGCTGGGCCCGTGAGCCATGGCCGCTGAGGCTGCGCGTCCGGAGCCTGTGCTCCGCCACGAGAGAGGCCACAACAGTGAGAGGCCTGCGTACCGCAAAAAAACAAAAACAAAAACATTGTGGTAAATGTTTACAAGCTTCTTCTGAATTGTCTTAATGTGTAAGTGTTCTGGTAGCACGTAGACACATCCATCTCAGCCCTCCTTTTCTGTATCCTCTGCTCTTCCAGACTCTCAATTTTGGAATATCCTAGGGCTGAGTCCTCCAGTCTCTTCCTACGCAATCTAGTCCCATGTCTAAATGCCATCTAAATACTGGTCATTCCCAAGTGTATGTGTCCAGACCCCATCTCTTCCCTGAACTGCAGACTGCCCACTTAACATCGCCACTCGGATGTCTTGTAAGCGTCAGACTTGATGTGCCTGAACCAGGGCTATTGGTTCACCGCCTTACCTCCTGCCCAACTGGCTCCTCCCTGGGTGCGCATGACGGTAAATAATGCCATTTTTGACCTAGTTGTTCAGGCTCAGAAATCTTGGAGTCCTCCCGACTCCTCGCTCATAGCCCGTATCTGATCCATCAGCAGATCCTCTTGGGCTTACTTCAGATATATCCGCCTCTGGTCCCTCTTGCCAGCTCCTCTGCTGACTGAGGCTCCAGGCCACCGCCGTCTCTCCCTGTACCGCCGTGGTGCCCGCCTAACTGGCCTCTTGGTTCCCACTTCACCTCACAGCTGTCTAGTCTTCCTTCCTTCATTCAACAGCCAGAGCGTAAATTAGATCAGATCAGGCCTGATCAGGATTGTCCCGTGGCTTCCCTTTACACTGTGAATAAAATCCAAAGTCCTTAGCACAGCCTGCGTGGGGCACCCTGTACTCTGGCGCCTGGCTCGCTCGTGCCACTGTCCCTTGCTGCTCTGTCCCAGACGCTCGGGTTTTTGAGCTTTTCCTTCGAGTGTTCTTGGAAGATACCAAGCATACTCCTGCCTCAGAACCTGCACTTGCTCTTCGCTCTGCCTCTTCACCCCCCCACCCCCTGGGCATTGGGGTTAATGGCTGCCGAGAGCCTGTGGTCAGAAGCCGCTTGCTGGTTATGTGACCTTGGGCAAGTCCCTCACGCCTCTTCCTCTTAAAAATCTTCCTCATGGAGAAAATGGAGCCAATGGTGGGGTCCTTATGAGTTCACGCACAGGAAGCACTTAGGTCCTGACTCTCGGGAAACGTGAGCTGCCCTTCGGGGTGCATTTGCTCCCTAACTCCTTTCGGCTCTCTGTTCGTGTGTCACCCCGAGCAGCCTCCTCTAGCCACGGGGGTCCAAAGTAGTACTCCCATCACATTACCCCCTCACTGTCCCCTAACCCTGCCTTTGCTTTTTTTTTTTTTTTAATATAGCACTTATTTGCTTCTTTTTTATGATCTCTCTCATTAGGAGGTAAGCTCCTTGTCAGCTGCTGTTTCACCAGAGCTCAGAAGGCACACAGCTGAAGCTCGCAAATTCTTGTTGAATGAGTGGATAAAAGCACACGTTGGGTGTGGGCTCAGCTTCGTAGTGGAGAAGGTTGTGCATCTTTAAAAGCCTGGAGAGCGTTAACCAGAGGGCACTGCTGCGACTCCCACGCCGGCCCCGCCCCACGTAGAGGCCTCTTAGTCAAGGTGGAGGACCGCCTCTGCAAGTAGGGTGCTGTAAAGGGCAGGAGGCCACAGACCCTGGGGGCGTAGTGGGCTAGCGGAAGGTGGTGGGAGCCTTTCCCCAATGAGGGCGTTGCCTCTTCTGACCCTGTCATGTTCCAGGCAAAGCAGAGAATGTGCGTCCCCCTTGATGGTTGCCCATTGAGAGTCTGTTGGGTGTTGACTCTTAGGTTTCATCTGCTTTGCTGGGGAGGAAGGAGGTGGGATTCAGTGCAGGCAGGAGCAGGTTCACACAGGGTACTGAGTCTTTAGCCAAAGTAAAGGCCCCTGAGTGGGGATGTGGGAGATGGAGGGAGGAAACATAGTTCAGGGGCTGGATTCCCAAAGGCCTCAAATGGCCATCTGGGCACTTGACTTCCTCCTTGGGGTATTCCAGGAAGCATCAAGAGCTTAAGAAATGTTCTCCACACATATTTAGACTTTTCCCCGAGTGTTCAAAATAGTACGAAATAAGTGGCAGAGGAGAAAATTACTATTTTTGTTCACTTAAAAAAAATAGTTCCTGTCTCTCAATTCCAGGTGGAATTAATAAAATTGAGGGTGTGGGCTTTCTTCCTTTCATATCCTGCAGGCTAGTTCCTGGCCCAGTCCTGACTTTATGTATGTATGTATGTATGTATAGCTGCGTTGGGTCTTCATCGCTGCACGCGGGCTTTCTCTAGTTGCGGCGAGCGGGGGCTACTCTTCGTTGTGGTGTGCGGGCTTCTCATTGCGGTGGCTTCTCTTGTTGCAGAGCACGGGCTCTAGGCGCGTGGGCTTCAGTAGTTGCGGCACGTGAGCTTCAATAGTTGCGGCTCGCGGGCTCCAGAGCACAGGCTTAGTAGTTGTGGTGCACGGGCTTAGTTGCTCTGTGGCATGTGGAATCCTCCCGGACCAGGGCTCGAACCTGTGTCCCCTGCATTGGCAGGTAGATTCGTAACCACTGCGCCACCAGGGAAGTCCCCAGTCCTGACTTTAGAAAGAACAACAAATAAGCAGCTTCTTCTTTAAAAGTCTGGATGCTGATTTAGCAGCGAGGACTCTGCCTTAATTGCCCTTCCTTTAGTGAACCAGCATCGTCTGCCAGGGTCCCTGAAAAACCCAGAAGCTTTCTCATGGGGGTGCCTTGGAATTGGAGGTTCTGCCCCCTGTATTTTGCAGGTTAGGTCACACCCCAAGAAAGATGGACTGGCAGACTTCACAGTTCATTCTGTAGAGTGTCAGTTCTGGGCCTGCCTGGAGAGAAACAAAGTAGCCTTGTGTGGGATACAGTATCAATATTCAGTGAGGATTAGTACTTTGTTGTTGTTGACACACCCCTGCCAGAAGTAAGGCAGCCCGCGAGCTGTGGAAAAACACCAGACTGGGATCCAGTGAATAGGGTTCTCTGGCTGTCTGTGAAACCGTGGGGAAATGTCTTTCCCTCAGAATGAGGAACCTCAGTTTCCTTGTTTTGGAACGAGAGGGTTGGACTAGCTCTGTGGATCTTAACCTTTTGGAACTCTTTGAGACTGTAATGAAAGCCATGGACTTCTCTTCCCAGAAAAATGAACACACGTGATTTGGTCAACACTTTAGGCGCCCCCTGAAGCCCATGAGATGAAACCCTGGACCTCTAAGGCTCTGCTGCCTCTGACCCGCATCCACCTCCCCCGTTCTCATACCTCCAGCTGCACAGGGCCTTTGCACATGCTGCTCCTGCCCAGAATGCTTTTCACCCATTTGCTTGGTCAGCTCCTGCTCATCCTTTGAGTCTCACCCTTCCCTGACCTCCCAGATTAGATAAGGTTGCCCTGCTAGACATGTTCCCCTCCCGGAACTTCTCAGCACTGATTACAGTGGTAACTAAGTGATTCTTTGCTCATGTTGTTTGATTCTCCCTAAACTCCACGTCGGCATTTGTCGGATGAATCTGAGGCCACTCAGGCCATGGCATTCTGAGACTGATCTGTGAGTGTGCAAGAGTGTCGTAAGAGAACCCCGGTCTGTGTTTCCTGTGATGCAGTACTCGAGATGTGCCTTCGCCTTCAGTGATTTCCGCAGCGCTGGGCAGGAATGTCACTTCAAAGCAGGGACTAGGGCACCCAGAAGACTGGCTCCCAGACTTTTTGCCTCAGTGCTCTGCTGGCCTGACCTCCAGGCTGGTCATTGCCCTTTGTTTATACTCTGGACTGAGCTGGAACTCCCACTTTGGAACATTCCCACAGTGCTTGGTGCTTCCTTGTATTGTTGTATTTTTCTCTGGAGGGGAAGTGACCAACATCAGACTTTCCTCCCAGCACACAAATTCCATGCACAAAGCTTCATGTCAGCTACTGGGCACCGGCTCCAGAGCCCAGCTTCCATCTCCTGCTGGCACACCTGGGGGCGGGGTGGGGAGGAGGTGGTGAAGGTGCACACTACGGCGATCACTGGCCTTCCCCTTCTGAGCAGTGAGCAGTGCCTTGCAGGACTCCCTGACGCAGGTTTCTTCTGAATCCAGTTGCATCTTGCATTGAGGACAGGACTCTGTAAAATGTTTCAAACTTCAGTAACCACAGTGTTACCTCCTTGGTTTATGTCGCTTGCATTCCGTAATCAAAAAAGTATTCTGATGATACAAGTGTTTGGAAGTGAAATATTATTTTATTTGCGCTAAGGGAATGAGTTATTTATCAGAATGTTGCAATGGATCTTACTGGGATATTTAAAAAAACAAAAAAATCTCTGTGATGGTAAATAATTTTTCTTTAATGTATTGTCTCTAAAGCTGGATGTTCATAGATAATGAAATTAAAAAGAAAAAACCCAGCAATGGTAACTATTCTTTAAGTGTGCCAAGCACCTTTAAAACATCTTATTTAAGCTTTAGACTGCCTATGAAGTAGGCAGCATATTAGTACATACTTTACAGAGGTGAAAAAAATCAGGTCCAGGAGGTGAAGTACCTGTCGCCCTGATGGAAAGTGCCCACATAAAGATTCAAACTGGCTCAGCTCTCCTCCAGAGCCAGCACTTTCCACTCCTCCACCGCCTTGTCCCTCTGGTCAGGAGGAAGAGGTAGGAGGTTTCCCGGCCAAGAATTAAAACTCTTGGGCTGGATCTGGCTCTCTCACTGAGTGTGTAGCCTTGACCCCCGCCCTGCCCTGCCCCAGGCTCTTAGGAGGAGATGATTTTGTCAGTCTGTGTCCTTAGGCCCTACCCTTCTGTGAGTCCGTGATTTGGGGCTTGCAGTAGTAATACCTCAGGAGTAACTTGGTAACACGCGGTCTGACTGAAAGCAGTCCACGTACCCACAGCACCCTCGGAGGATTTGCGCAGGACGTGGAGACACGTGATGCTGGCCATGCGGTGAGCTTTCCACTTCTGGTGGTCTTCCACTTTTGATTCGTCTCGTCTGTTTGAGTCCCACGTTGTCTCCCTAAGGTGTGGACTGGATGGGCCACTTGCCCATCTTGGGTGGTGAGCATATTCACCCTTGGGGACAGCTCTGGAAGACGCTTTTTCTGAGATGAGAACTAGGGAGGAATTCTTAAAAATAGGTGATTCGATTTATCTTCCCCAACCCCCAGCCCCCGTCCAGTTCACACAGAATCATTTTGGGAGGCCGTGGTTACCCTAGAAGCAGTTTAACCACGGGGTCCTCACTTCAGAGCTGCTCTCAAGGAAATTTCTAGTTTGTTTGGAAGGTTCATCAGAAAATTAGCTGTTAGAATGTGGCAGCCCCTAGCTGAGAAATGGCAGCATCGGCCTTGAGCCCAGGTTTCCCTGGTGACCTGTCGTTCTGTGTGCGTGCAGGCACATGGGGAACTGACCCAAACCCAGTTCCTGACTTCAAAGGCTTTACAGACTAGTGGGGATAAAAAAGATACGGATGAAACTCCAGGTTGGGGACTTTGCCTGAGCTGAGGGGTGGGGAAGGTGGATGAAACAGCACTCGGCCGGGCCCACACCTCTGGCGCTTGCAGGAAGGAGAGTTCATTTATGGATTAGAAACTCCGATTGGGCTTCCCTGGTGGTGCAGTGGTTAAGAATCCGCCTGCCAATGCAGGGAACACGGGTTCGATCCCTGGTCCGGGAAGATCCCACATGCCGCGGAGCAACTAAGCCCGTGCATCACAACTACTGAGTCTGCGCGCTAGAGCCCGCGAGCCACAACTACTGAAGCCCTTGTGCCTAGACCCCATGCTCTGCAACAAAAGAAGCCACCGCTATGAGAAGCCCGCGCACCACAACGAAGAGTAGCCCCCACTCGCCGCAACTAGAGAAAGCCCACGCACAGCAACGAAGACCCAACGCAGCCAAAAATAAAATAAAAATAAATAAATTTATTAAAAAAAAAAAAGAAACTCCGGTAAACCCTTGGAGGGGGGGTTTGGGGGGGGGGGGGGGCGCGGGGAGCCTTCATTTGTTTATTCCTTCATCTGTCTGCCCATTTGTTCAGTAGTTATTAAGCACCTACCGTGCGTGGGTATTCTGCTGGTGCTGGGCGGCATCGTGTGCAGAGCATTCGACAAGTTAAAACTTTCTTTAGGTGAAAAGAGACATTAAGATGCAGGTTCAGAAGTAGAGCCTTTTTGATCTATTATGCTTTTGTCGATATTTTGAACTAAATGTCTTCTGGAAGAAATGAGGTCAGATATAATATCTGGCATTGCAGACTTCCCTAAGGAAAATTGTTACGGTTTTTGGCAGGAAACGGAAGTCTCTTCAGAGTGTACCGAAAGGGTGGGGTGTTTGCTGATGGAGTTGGGGTGGGTGCTGAACTTGAATTGGATCTTTTACCAGCTCTTAGGTTTCAGCGGCCCCCTCTGGCACGGTTGGGGTGCGAGCCTTTGCTCTTTTGCAGTTTGTGGTTGCAGTTTGATTGGAAGGTGAGTTCATCGTACGGTGTGAGGGAAGCGGGGTTGGCCGTGGCCTTCACTGAAGCATTTGCTCTCTTTCCTGCCTGTCATTGGAGGAGTGAAACGGACCCGTGCTGTTTGCTTTAAGAAGTTTGGAATCTCAGGCTGTGATTTTGTAAAAATGATTTCTGTGTTGGTAGATCAAATAGGAAACCTTAAGATCTTGTAGAGATTTGGATTTGGCTTCATTCATTTTGCATACATTGGCAGGATTATTTGTTTCCCTCAGAATGGGCAGTGGCTGGTGCAGCACGCTGGCCGTGGCCCTGGGAGTGGTAACAGAGCACACTGAACAGTTGGAGCACTAGTGCATTTAGTGCCTCTCGAACTCCATTTCTTTGGTTCTGTGGGTCTTTTGTGGAATACTGTCTTTAAATTTTACTCTGGCTCCCACCTTGTACCCTCCAACCCCAATAGAACGAAATTCGCTGTGATTATGTGCCTTTGGCTAAATTGTCTGAAGCCAGATATCGGCCATCTGAGCTAATACAGTTTCACAGTCAAAGAGTATTACGGTGTTGGTCATAACGATTTACCAAGGGATTCCTAAGTGTCCCTTTTATTTGATCCTCATTATGTTGCAGGAAGGGGGACCCCTTCCAGGGCCCGAGACTGAGCTCTTGTCTAACACTCGGAAATGAACTGTCCGAGGAGACACATGTGCTGACAAAGCAGGAGACTTTATTGGGAAGGGGCGCCCGGGCGGAGAGCAGCAGGGAAGGGAGCCCAGGAGGACTGCTCTGCTACGTGGCTCGCAGTCTCGGGGTTTATGGTGATGGGGTGAGTTTCCGGGTTGTCTCTGACCAATCATTCTGACTGAGGGTCCTTTCTGGTGGCACGTGCAACCACTCAGCCAAGATGGATTCCAGCGAGGAGGATTCTGGGAGGTTGGTAGGACATGTGGACTGGCGTCTCTTCTCTCTCCTTTTGACCTTTCCCCTATTCTTCTGGTTGGTGGTAGCTTGTTAGTTCCCTGTTCCTTACCAGGATCTCCTGTGGTAAAATAACTTATGCACATTGTTACTGTCTTTGCCTGGCCAGGGCCGGGCAGTTTCAGTCAGTGTTTTCCCCTAACCATTACAGCCGGGGAGGTGGGACTACTGGCATTATGCCCAATTAACAGATGAGAAAACTGAGAAAACTATGCTCTGTTGGCAGAGGCAGAATTTGAACCCAGGTGGTTGGTCCTGCAGCCAGTCTCACCCACTGCATGTGCTCCAGGGATTCTTTAAGAGCTTTTCTACCCTCAAACTCTGGTATCTAAATCAATGAAATCTTTCCACGTGCCTTGCCATTTTCTTTGTTTTTACCAAAAAGCATATGATTTCATGCCCTTCTTTCTTCCAGGAAACCTGTTGTTCAGAATTTAGGTGGTGCCACATTTTCTCCAGAAAAATTAATTCCAAAATAGAGTGTAAGATTGGAGCTTGAGGTTACAAACTCCTAGCTGCTTGTCCTCTGAGGTCTTTTCTTCTTTGGAAACTAAAGTGCAGTTTGCATTTTGATGTTTGTTTGTTTTTCCCTTGGAAACACAGGATTAATGAAGTCAGCTTGTTTTCTCTCTGATGGAACTTGTCACCTGATGCACACTGGTCTGAGGGCCAGAATCCTTAAATAGAAGGTGTGATGTTAGGGTCTCTGTGAAAATGTTTCTTGGGCTTCCCTGGTGGCGCAGTGGTTGAGAGTCCGCCTGCCGATGCAGGGGACACGGGTTTGTGCCCCGGTCCGGGAGGATCCCACATGCCACCGAGCGGCTGGGCCCGTGAGCCATGGCCGCTGAGCCTGCATGTCCGGAGCCTGTGCTCCGCAGCGGGAGAGGCCACAACAGTGAGAGGCCCGCGTACCGCCAAAAAAAAAAAAAAAAAAAAGTTTCTTGTGGCACCCCCCCCAAATTGGTCTATTTTTAACTTTCAGTTTTTTGATCATCTCATTTCCCACTCCTCCCCCAAAGAAAAGCAGTGTCCAAAGTGTTTGGAAATTAATCTGAGGCTGCTGTGCCAATGAGTAACAGACTGTCAAAGGAGGGCGGAGGAAGAGCTTCCTAGTATAGACGTACCGAGACCCACCGCGATAACAAGCCTTTTATTCTGATTTCCTTCCTGGGAGTGAAGGGAGTTTGAAAGGCAGAGGCAAGGACCTTCCAGAGTAGAGTTCAGGTTTTTCTTGTGAGGATTTACCAGGGCTCACCGCTGGGTGATTGGGATGTCTGAGAGATGAATCCCCTTCCAGCTAGTGACTTGGTCCGTATTCGCTGTTCAACAAAGACACCTGGGCTTGGAAGGGCCCTGTGATCCTCTGGCTTTAGAATGGGCAATGCTATTGAAAAACAGAAGCCCCTGAAACGAAGCCATCTGTGCCCCTGGAAACAAGGTAAGAAGGCCCTGTGCTTCATCTCCAGGAGGAAGGAAGGAGGCAGCCTTCTGTTGGGAAACTTTGGTTTAAAACCAGACCTGAAACTGCTTGGGGAAATACCTTTCATCAGAAAATGCTTGCAGTTCAGCATATTTTAAAGAAAATTAACAGGCAGTTCTCCTAAGGAATAAAGCGATTTGCATCTCAATGTGATGGCCTGGCTTGGCTGAGAACTTAGTTCAGTTTGAGATTTTTATTTAGTACAGCATACGTCCGTTGGTTGAAAATTTTCAGCTTTAAAAAATATCCCAAGGGGCTTCCCTGGTGGCGCAGTGGTTGAGAGTCCGCCTGCCGATGCAGGGGATGCGGGTTCGTGCCCCCGTCCGGGAGGATCCCACATGCTGCGGAGCGCCTGGGCCCGTGAGCCATGGCCGCTGAGACTGCGCGTCTGGAGCCTGTGCTCCGCAGCGGGAGAGGCCACACAGTGAGAGGCCTGCGTACCGCAAAAAAAAAAAAAAAAAAAAGATATCCCAAGTAAAAATTTTGATATCCAGGAGTTTGAATCTTTTGTGACAGTTTGGTTTAGAGAATGTTATTAATAGCTTTTAAATATATAGCGCCTTTCTTCCAAAGAGTTCAAAGTACCTTCTATTAAAAAAAAAACAAGTCTCATATTTATCAATCCTAGATGTCTGTGACACGGGACAGCAACACCTGTTAAAACCTACTCGGTGTCACTCAGGCTTGTGTTAGCGTCAGCTTTGAGGAGGAGAAAGCCAGAGGGGCCACACGGCAGTATGCAGCCCCAGGGCCTTTGGGTCTTCCAGTGCACTCGGCTGCCCTTTTCACTGTTATTAACCTAGCAGACCAGCAGTTCGCAGACCCGGCAGGCACCAGAATACCAAAGATGGTGCCCACAGGACTTCATCAGGTATTGGCTCTTTTATCTCCACTTGCCAAAAAGGGTGGAGATAGCACCTGACCTGTAGCAAGACAGTTTGAGCGCAAGCGTATGTATGGGTGTGTGTTTATGAACAGAAAAAATAAACTGGAAGAAAATGCATGGGAATGTTAATAATAGTTGTCTTTTGTGGTCAGATTATATATAATTTTTTTTCTTCTTAATAGGGAAAAGTAGGTCGGATGCTAATTTACCGTTCGGTTCCAGCCCCTCTGACTTTCCATCAGTCATTCATTCTTTGTCCAACAAGTTACTTTGAAAAAGGTATTCCTTACTGGTCCTTGATCAAATCCTGGTGTGAACAAAACAGTAATAAAAGACATTTGGGGGACAGTTCAGGAAATTTCAGTATGAACTGCGTGGTAGATGATATTTGGGAACTGTTGTCTATGTTATTACGTGTGATTATGGTAATGAGTCATGTAGGAGAATGTCCTTTTTGGGGTTGTCATGCTGAAGTATTCAGGGCTAAAGGGTTATGCTGGCTATAATTTTACTCTAAAATGGTTCAGGTGACTGAATGAACACATACATACAGATAAGAAAAACAGGATCATTTTAACAACTGTTAGAATCCAGGTTATGCATATATGAGGTTTGTTATATTTTCTTTAATGTACTTTACTCATTTGGGGGAGAAAAACATTAAAAAAAAAAGCAGTTGCTGCTTACATCATAGTACCTTGTCCTTCAGAAGAATGAATCTTAGCAGACATGGGTATTTACTGGTGGGTCAGGATGTAACACTCTTTCAGTGCCATGTGGCCTCGTATCTCCAGCCACCAAGAAGAAAATTGGCATTGATCCAGTAACTCAAATCACTTTTATAACAGGAATTTAATATTTTACTTACTTTTAAGTTGTCTCTGGTTTTCCTTAGAAAACGTGTGAGTTAAAACTTCTTAATACTTCCAGAGGAAGCAACTGGGCTTACAGACAAAAATTAAAGCTTTTGTGTTTTGTGGTGTTGTTTAGTTGTGTTCAGAAATTTAAATGAGAGGAGTTGATAGTAGGGATTTCAGGATCCACAGTGAATTGGGGATAAAAAGAAGAGCAATTAATTGCCCCTGATTTCAAAGTCTTCACAGATCCCATTTACCAGGGCCGTGTCTCTGCCAGTGTAGGGATTTGTTGGTTTGAGCAGGGTAGACCCTGGACCCGCAGTTTGTTCTCCAGTCCAAGGATCCACAATAACAATGGTGTGGAGTTTATTTATTCTTCACAGTTTGTCTGTTTGTCTTTGTCTTTAAAGGTTGTTTGTATTTTGGAACTGGGATTTTGGAACAATGGTTAGGAATGATTTAGTGCAGGGGTCCCCAGCCCCTGGGCCACGGACCAGTGTCGGTCCTCGGCATGTTAGGAACTGGGCCGCACAGCAGGAGGTGAGCGGTAGGCGATTGAAGCTTCATCTGCTCCGCATCGCTCACATTACTGCCTCAACCATCCCCCCTCACCCCCTACCACCACCACCCCCACCCCCACCCCCCGCCCAGGTCTGTGGAAAAATTGTCTTCCGCGAAACGGGTCCCTTGTGCCAAAAAGGTTGGGGACCACTGATTTAGTGGACCCCAGCCACCACCCTGACCCTGATGGGAGTGCATTTTTCGAAGTCCAAGCTCAGTGGATGACTGATGGCACCAGGCTCTAGAGCAAGCAGCATGGTATCCTTGTCTGCTTTAGGGGCAAGTGAAACTGGGGCACGTCCTTGTGTGCATTTGCTGCAGGCAGCTGGAACTGCCCAGCCTGCCCCTGACTTCTGTCCGGTCTGTGTGTTGACCTGCGATGGCAGACTTTAACCAGAGCCAGACAGTCGTGATTAGGAAGGTCAAATGCAGAATAAATTCTGAAGGGACATTTAAAGGAAATCATTATCTGCCTTTTGGATCATTTGTGTTTCTGTTTCCATGTTGTAGACCTGGAAAGTTAAAAAACTGAGGTGACAGAATACTAGTTTGAGAAACATGAATCTCACTTCTGCTTGGTGTCACCCTAAAGAGCATTTTACACCTAATAGAGAAATGTCTAATGATTTTAAACAGTGTGGGACGTGCATCCTTTGAAGGGACCAACATTATACTCTCTTATAGTTCTAGTTTTTCTTATAGCTCTCAGAACCCGAAACATAAGAAAGAAACGGTACTGCCTTTATTGGTTTTTACAATAATGAATGCTTGCAGTGGTTGATAAATTTAAGTCATTTGCATTTCCATAGTGAGTTCTAGCAGGCCCTGTCCAAAAAAATAGGATGGGAGGTAGGATAAGGCAGTGGCTTCCTATGATCCCGAGTGGTCCATCCAGCCAGAGCTCTGCTGTCCCTGACTTTCTGTCTGACCTTGAACAAGTGAATTTTGTAATCCCAGATCGTTTCCCCACTGTCCTTACCTCCAGTGGCCTTCAAATGACTACATTCCAGCCCTCACCACAGGGATGGGCCGGTGGAGGGCCGGTGGAGGGCCGGTGGGGGGGGGGGGGGGGGGGAGTCTGTTTACTATAGTACCTGACCAGAAACCTGAGGGCTGTCTCTTGGGATCATTGTTCTGTCCTCCATACTAGCACAGCGTATGGCACTTGGTGCCCTCCGTGAGTGCACTCGGTAACCAAACTGAGTGCTGCCTGGCCTCCAGTGCTACCACGGGTATACATGAGGTCCGAAAGGTGCAGCATGGTTCCTGGTGCATGGTAGGTGCTCAGTAAATGGTATCTACCAGTGCTGGCGGGTGTGTGGTGGAAACGTTCCGTCTTTGCCTTTCTCTGCCCAAAGTAGAGGCGTCGAGGGATGAAAACAGGTACACCCTCCTCTGTCCCACAGCAAGTCTGAATTTACAAAGACTAAGTAAATTTATTGATGATTGTTCACACTGCAAAAGATTGCTTCACAAAAGGCACTTAAATCACAGTCGGCATTTCCTTATTGATTCATTGACCCAGACACCTGGGGAAACCTTCAATTGAGAGCTAAATTGAACTGCTCTGAAATATACCTACTATCCCCTCCAGTGCTCTCAAAAGAATTCAAGACAAATACCGTATGCTAACACATATATATGGAATCTAAGAAAAAAAAAACGTCATGAAGAACCTAGGGGTAAGACGGGAATAAAGACACAGACCTACTAGAGAATGGACCTGAGGATATGGGGAGGGGGAAGGGTGAGCTGGGACTAAGTGAGAGAGTGGCATGGACATATATACACTACCAGACGTAAAATAGATAGCTAGTGGGAAGCAGCCGCATAGCACAGGGAGATTAGCTCGGTGGTTTGTGACCACCTAGAGAGGTGGGATAGGGAGGGTGGGAGGGAGGGAGACGCAAGAGGGAAGAGATGGGAACATATGTATATGTATAACTGATTCACTTTGTTATAAAGCAGAAACTAACACACCATTGTAAAGCAATTATACTCCAATAAAGATATTTAAAAAAAAAGAATTCTTTGTTTCTTCTGGTCTTTTTTTTTTCATGAATAACTTGAAGGTTGCTTACAGTGGTCATTTTGGCTTTCGGGAATATAACACGGGCGGAAGTTTCCTTGGGAATTAAAAATTGCAGCCGTAGTTGCAAATAGAATTGTTATCTCCTTCAGAAATCCCAGCAGCTCAGGGCCATACCGGCCTGGTAAATGGAAACGTTAATGATTTGCATGTTTGTACACAGCTGGGTGTGAGCAAATGAAATTAACACCCTCGGTGGAAGAGCTGAGGCTGAAGTGTCTTTCCCAGGCCTGGGCTGACTGTGGGCTTAGCAAGGCTGGGAAGGAGATTGCCTGGTTGGGTGGGGGTGGGGACTCAAGGATTTGCATAAATTCCACATGCTCTCTGGTTCCTGTGCTGTGGGGGCGGATTTACAATTGTTTGGATTCCAGTCAGCAAGGGCGCTTAGACTTGCCTCTACAAGCTTGTACCTATCTAGGTAGTCAAGAAGCATCTGGGGCCGCTGGATGCCTGTGTGCCAGATCATTAATATTGACGGCTTTTCTGGCCAGAGCTGGAGCCGGCCTACCTACCCCCATGCATTGTGTGGTCTGATTCCATTGCTGTGGGGCTGCAGTGCTCCAGAATGTGCAAGGGCTGGGGCTGCACTCCAGTCACCTGAATCAGGGCCTTCTAGCTGAGTGAGGCGAGCCACATGACTTCACGTTTCCAAGCTTGTTTCCTAGTCTCCACGTGAGATTAATAATAATGCCTACCTCGAACGACTGTGGCGCGAAATTAAATAATTCACGTGAAGGGTTTATAGCCCTTAGCGTACACAAGCACTTAATGAATCATAGTCTTTCTTGTTATCACATGTTGCATAATAGGAAGAAAGAACCCGGCTTTTACCACGTCCGCGGGCATGGATCATGGGCCCAGATCTGTCCCAATCCCAGCTAGCAGTGTGAGTTTGGCTAACTCTACCCATTTCCTTCCCTCAGTTGAAGGGATCACATGCCAGATGATCTCAGAGGTGTCTTGTGGGCTGTGAATCAGGGACCATCAGCACTCATCACTGCTGTTCATATCTGCAAACTCCCCTGCTGTTCAGTACCTGCAGAAAGCATCAGTTCTGCTGAACAGCGTGGTCACAGGGGCGTTTTTATGGTGTTGAATTTCTTTGAAAATAGTTACTGCAGGACCAGACATAGCTGAGCTATTCCTAGTTAACTAGAATATTGAACTAAGCAGGACAGTCCATTTTCCCATCCTGAATAATGCTGAAAAGTTTTTTCATTATTACATAGTGGTTAAGAGCCTGTACACTGGAGCCCAGATGCCCCGGTTGACTCCTTGCTTCCCCACCTCTAGCTGGCTAGGTGTGAGGGTCAAGGGGTTTATACATGTAAAGTGCTTAGAACAGTACCTGGCACGTAGTATATGTCCAGTAAGTGTTTATTAGTGTTGTTATTTTTAGGCTAAGTACAGAGAAATTTCATTTTATTTTAGTCGAAAAGATTATGTTATTAAAGAAGAAATTGGAAAAAAATTGACAAAATGCGAAGAAGAAAATGCATATTGAGTGACTAGATCTAAAGGGCCTAAAACCTAGTGAGTGAGCAGAAGAATTAGCTGTTACTGTTCATCTTTTCCAGAGCTGCTGCACATGCATGCATATTTTTCATATGTGGTCTTCAGAGCTACTGTAATGACTGTGACATTCTATCATGTTGCTGTCCCATAACTTATTAAATCATTCACCTGCTGCTGGATATTGAAATTATTTCCCCTTTTTGCTGTTACAGGTAGGGTAACAATAAGTAGCTGTATTCATATATATTTGTGATTTGCTGGATGATTTCCTTGGGATAAGTTCCCAAGGTAAAGTTCCCAGTCCAGGAACCTGCCATGGACTATTGCCATGTTGTTTTCCAGAAGGGATGTATCTGTTAACATTTTCTTGAGTGATGCATAAATTTATCAGTTAGCCACAAGCACATCAGTGTTGAGCATTATCATTTTGAACTTGTTTTTCTTGTGAAACTTAAACTGTATTTACTAGTGCCATCGTGATGAGTTACCCAAAGGCATGGGGCTCAGAGAAGGGAAATGGGAAGTTCAAAAACCATTATGAGGGCTGAGAATCTATTTTTGTTTCAAAATTCTATTTTCCCATGGTCTTTTGCATTGGACTTGGCTCAGTCTCTTTCAAGTGCTGAGTTTCACATAAAAAAAGGCATGAGAAGACTTTATTTAAGGATACTCATTTACCATCACAACTTTTTGTCTTCTGTCTCCCAGGGAGCAACGATTATTAAATACTTTAATGTCCTCACATGAAAGGGACAGAGTGAGCCCAGAAGTGTTATTAATATTTTTAGTGTAATGCTTACTGTTCAGCGGCATGACTAATGACCCAGAGTGACTAATGACCCACCTCTTCCTCTTTACTGTGTCTGTTGAGGGATGATTCGTTACCATTTTCCCCAGATGCTTGTACATCATGGGGCACCAACCCAGTTGTTATTAAAATAGATATACTGCTATTAAACAGCTTGCTTCAAACCTCGCTGCGAGGGCGGTGTGAATCAACAAGTGCAGAGCATCAGGATGTTGATGTAATGAACGAAGATGATGTCCATGCCTGTCCGTTGTGGGGTTCCAAGCCGTGATTGGGTGTGCCCATGCATAGGCTTCAGGGTAGGAGAAGAAGTTTTCAAAGGAAAGGTTATTTAGCATGCTTTTGGCGTTGGTCTTGAGCTGGAAGAGAGCGGTAAAAATCTAAAATGATTACCTAATTTTACCAATGGAGAATTGAGGCTTAGAAAGAAGTGAAGCGGCTTGTCTGAAGTCTCACAGCTGGTTTGTGGCTTAGTATCCCGTGTTAGGATAGTGATATAACAATGATATATAATAATGTGTGTAACAGTGATATAAAACAATGCAGCATATTGCATATATAATGATTATATATTTTATATTATATATTTACATGTTATAGAATATAACATGTTCAATATGTTGTGTTACAGTACATTATATATTGTGTCTACCATACATAAAGTATGCAATGTGATACAATAACCGATGTAATAATAATACAATAATAATGTGTTGGGTATAATGTTAAAAGAATGCTGATAGCTTCCTATATGCCAGGCGTGGTACTAAAAGGTCTGTATACATCATGGGCTTCCATTAATCATTTTTTTTGTTAAGTGAAAGATCAAATGTAGGAAATGGAAACCATAAGTGTGAAGGAATTTTTCTCATGAGAAAGGTAGGGTGTTGTTTTGGGTGTGGTAAGAAAAGGGAAGGAAACTTCTCTTTGTCATCGGATATTTCCAAATTTAGAACAATATCTATCCCTAGCCATTGGTTTTAGGATATGCGTTACCCTGGGAACATGCGTAAGATACATTTCCGTATTTGGCTGTTTCTTTTCCAGCTGTGTAGAGGGTGTCACCGCTGTGGAAGATGATAGCAGCGGCCACTGGCCACTTCATAGCTAATTACCTTTTGGCAGTTGCGTATAGGGCACTTGGTTTTGGAAGTCACTTCATGCTGAAATACCCAGATGATTATTTCTGGGGATTTTGTGGTCTGCAGCTGAGGACTGGGCCCCAGGATGGCACATCTGTGTCAGGGGTGGGTACACTTCTTAAAGAGCCAGATAGTGAATATTGTAGGCGTTGGCAGGGCCAGGAGGCACAATCTCTTGATTCCTATTATGTAGGAACTTATATTACCAGCGAAAATGAAACCATTTACAAATGGGAAAACCATTCTTCACTTGCAGGCTATAAACAAGGAATCTGCACAAACAACCAGGAGGCTGGCGGGATTTAGGCTGCAGGCACAAGTTTGCCAACCCCGGACCTATGGGGTCTTTTTGGTTTGGGGCTCTCTGCCATCGTTACTTGGGAACTCAGAAGCAGGTCACTCATCAGTTACCAAAAATATTCACATTTTCAAGCCAGAAAAAGGACTTAAATACCACCCTCCAGGTGACTCATTTTAAAAATTGGGATTACTTAAACTGAGCCTTCTGGTTTGTAGTCTGTCACATACCATTCAGGTCTTTATCTGTAAAAATACTTCTCGTCACTACAGTGATAAGAAAGGAGATCATGGAAGGTTTGAAGAACCCAGTGCTTTGCATATAGAGCCTTAAATAGCCTTCCTTTACCACTGAAGGGGGCACTATCCTAAAAACATCCCAAGCTTCTATACTTTCATTCATTCATTGATTGATGGATTTTCATTCGTTCAACAACATTCATTGAATGGGTCCTATGTCAGGCACTATTCTAGGCACAGGGGGTACCTAATGAAAAATTAAGACATCATTGCCCTCTGAAGTGTATAGTTTAATATAAACAGTAAAATATACAGTCTGTTAGATGACAGGCATCATAGAAAGAGGGCAGGGGAGGGGATAGGAAGTCCAGGACTAGGAGAGGGATTGTTAGTTTTACAGAGGCAGGAAAGGGAGAGTGCTCAGCTGTGAGGAGTCGGGGCAGAAGTGCTGAGCCTTCCGGACAAGCGCACTCCAGGAGAAAGGGGAGCTGGTGCAGGGGGCCTGAGCCGACAGGAGGACGTGAGGTCAGCATGGCTGGAGCAGAGGAACTCGGGAGAGACCGGTAACACACGAGGCCAGGGAGAGGCGAATCACGTAGGGCCTTGTAGGTGATGGTAAGGAATTTGAAGGGAGAGCCAGTGGGATTTGCTAAGGAGTAAAGTATCGGGTGTGAGAGAAAAAGAGGTGTTTTGGCCTGAGCATTTTGTTAAAAACAGAAGAGTGCCAGAGGAGCAGATGGGGGCGAGGGGGGAGATCGGGAGTTGTGTTTGGCACAGGTTGAGTTTGAGATGCCTATTAGAGATCTAAAAGGAGGTGGCCGTTAGGCAGGTGAGTGTCAGAATCTGGATTTCAGAGAAAACCTAGGCCTTTCTGAGTTTTTGACTTTTGAGACTGGATGAGATTACCAAGGAAGTGAGTTAGAGAAGAGAAGAGGCAAAGGACTGACCCCAGGGCACTCCAGCATCGGGAGGTTGAGGTGACGAGAAAGGCCCTCTGGTGAGGTAGGAGGAAACTCGGAGACTGGCGCCCCAGGAGCCAGGTGCAGAAAGTGTTAGAGCAGAGGGACCAGTGGTGACAGATGATGCTGATTTGAGCCAAATCACATAAGGACTGAGACTTGACCCTGGGATTTAGTAACATGGTGTTCACTGGGGACCTTGACGAGACGTTTCAGTGCAGTGTTGGAGGTGAAAGAGGATGTGAAAGCAAAGGGGCAGAGGGGAATTAGACGCAGTGAGCATGCGCGGTTCTTTGAGGAGGTTTGCTGCAAGACAGAGCAAAGACAAGGTGGTAGTTATTGAGGGTAGTGGGGTCAAGGGAGAGCTTTTCTTAAAGGGAGAAGTAATGGCATGATTGAATGCAGATGTGAATGATCCAGTAGAGAAGGGAGAATTGAGGACTGGGGGCATTACTGGCGAAGAGAAGCTCTAATAGCTTTCGTATTGTGAGTACTGCTGTAGCAGTCAGTCAGTGCTAACAAATCACCCCAGTATTTAGTGACCTAACAGCGGTTAATTTAGTTCACGCTTTGCAAGTGCCAGTTTAGGCTGGGGTCCTGGTCTCAGCTGGGGTCCCTCCTGTGTCTGCCGTCAGCTGCCAGGAAGGCTCATCTCTGCCTCTGGCTGGCAGCTGGGATCACTCACCTGGCAGCTGTCGGCTTCCTAGAGAGCGAGGCGCACACGGCCTCCCGAGGCCCAGGGTCGGAACTGGCACAGTGTTGCCTCCACTTCATTTCGTTGGTAAAAGCATGTCCCAACCAGATTCAAGACGGGAGAGAGACCCTATCTCTTGGTGGAAGGTCCCTGAAGTCAAGGGTCGGGGTGGTTATACTGTGGCCATTTCTGCAGACGGGCAGCCACAGCTGTCTGTGAGCCGAGTGTATTGCGTTTGAGCCTCACAGAAGTTTTGTGTGGTAGGTAGTGTTTTATCTTCATTTCACAGACGGGGAAACGGGGTCAGTGAGGGTCTGGTATCTTGCTCAATGTCACACAGCTAGTCAGTGGCAGAGTTGGGACCCAAACCTTGGTCTCTCTGGTGTCAGAATCCCTTGCACTCTGTTCTCCGTTCCTGAGAGTGTGGGTTTACAAGCAGACCAGAGTGTCGCTTCCTCTCTTTTCTTGTTAGGCAAGGGAATAATATTTTTGAAGATGACTTATCTAATAATTAGAATGGACTGAGGGAGGCGATTATCTTGTGATTTGCATGTTTACTGTGGGGATTGGACAGCTATATTTATTAGAATCACAGTGAGGTCACAGTTGTGTATGTAATTAGGGCCTTTATTGACACAAATTCATGTCTCCACTGTCAGCTGGACCCTCAGTGCCCTCTGACAGTCTTTGTGCGTGTCCTTGGTCAGGTGACTGTCCTGTTCCTTGTAGCAGCCTGTGCAGATAGTCACCACTGTCTATAAGACCCGATTCAAACCCCCTTTGCCTCCAGGCCTTCTGACTTCCTGTGTCTGCCGTTATCGCTGCCTCTCTCTTTCTGTCCCTGACACAGACACCTTGCCTCTGCTCAGGTCCTCCTCCTTCCAGAACCTGTTGTGATCAACATCTGTCTCCTCAAGCAGCTGGACTTCAAGCTTTCCAAGAGCAGAGTCCAAAAGGTGGAAAAATTAGCCTTAGCATCAGGGAACTTTGGCCCTTCCACTGGTTGTATAGCCTCGGGCAGTCGTTTCTCCTGATGTTCATGAATCTGAGTGGACGAGCTGAGCCATCTTCAGGCCCACTCAGGGAGAGTGAGGTCTGCTTATGTTCACATAGAAAGCCCTTGGCCAAGAGCTCCCTTCTCTCTGCAGTGGCTACCAGTGTGTCCCGAGTCCCGTGTGTATCTGACAGCCCTTCTGTTTGCTGCAGGAGCAGCAGCATTCTCTGCCCTGTCATCATTCCAGTGTCAAAACTTTGTTGGCCCCAGGGCTTGAGCAGCTGCCCTCCACTTAGCTCATTAGGGAAGTAGCTGGAGAGATGGCTGGGCTGGGTGCTGATTCCACAGTCTCAGAAAAGATATTTGGTTGGAAAGCAAAGACCATGGTGAAAATATTTTTTAAAGCTCTCTTTGGATAAAGGGAGCAATAAATGAGTAAGTAGGTTAAATCTAGCATTTCAGGTCTCTATAACCTCGCTTATAGGGAGCCCAGGAGCTTTGCTCTTCTCTGAAGTCCTTGGGTTGGGATTCCAGCAAGCTGGGCGGGAGGGAGAGCTTCCCTGGAGGAGAAGCCTGGGCCAGTGAGGAGGGCTCCGTGTGTTGGCTGTGCTCTCAGCGGGCTGCAGCTGAGGCATGAAGATTCAGGATGAAGTTGGTCTTTATACTTACATACTTTGCTGTAAGAGTAAATCGTCCTGCTCCTTATTTATCATGTAACCTTGGGGAAATTACATAATTTCTGTCAGCTTTCACTTGCTCATCTATAAAAATGGAGGCAGCTAATAACTCCTACCTCGTAGGGCGTGAGGATGCACAAACGGGGGAGTATTTGGCAGGGAGTTAGCTATGATTGTAACTACTATGTAAAATTCACCTTTGGTCTTATGTTATAAATCACTGACTAAAGAGTTTTCATACTTTCATGGTTACTCTATACTTTCAAGATGTGTCCTTACAGTATTTCTTCTTTAATCATTCATTCACTGAGTTTATATTTATCAACCTTCTACTTATGGGCAAGGTATGGTTGATTGTTTTCTTTCTGCTCAGGTTATGATGAGCTGTTCATTTCTTAGTGGTTGACATTATAGTGACATTCAGAGCTGCAATTTGCAGAGTACCTACTTCAGTAGAGTTGCTTACCTAGGAGTTAGCTTCTAAAGTCAGGGCATAAGGGAAACATTGCCTATAGTCAAAATAACCCTTGAAAACCCCTTAAGTCATCTATAATAAACAGTCTACATTGGGGGAGGGTCATCAGACTTTTTCTATAAAGAGCCATATAGTAAATAATTTGGGCTTTGCAGGCCATGTATGGTCTCTGTCACATATTCTTCATTTTCTCTTTTACAGCCCTTTAAAATGTAAAAAACCATCTTAGCTCTGGGCCCTTTAAAAACAGGCCTTGGTCTGCATGAATAACTTGTGGTTAGCAGCCTCCAAGATGGCCCCAGAGCGCCCCCCCCCCCCCCCCCCCCCCCCCGTAGTCACAAGCCCAGGTGCAGCCCCTCCCCTTTTGTATCAGGGTTGGTCACATGACCAGTAGAAGAATGTGGCAGAAGCGATGGATGAGTTGTCACTTCTGACTGTGGGTGGGTTCTGCCTTCCTGCTTCTCTCTTGGATCTGCTGCTCTGGGGAGACCAGCTGCCCTGTTGTGAGGAGAGGCTCACAAGGTGAGGACCTGAGGCCTGCTGCTGACAGCACGGGGAATGAGCTTGGAAATGGCTCCTCCAGCCCTGGTCAAGCCTCAGATGATGCCGCCCTGGCCACACCTGAGACCCTGAGCCAGAACCACCTGGCTCATTTAAATCATTCTGTCTTTAGGTAATTGTAAAATCCTCAGCAGCGCAAGGGGGAACAGTGAGAAATTCTTAAAAATGCCTGCTTGCCTGCAGAGTTTAATCCATTCATTTTTAATATTAAGTGTTTTTTTAACCAATTATCCATGTCAACAAATCTGTTTATGGCTAGGATAGTTAAGTTACCTGAGAGTATGATGAAGCTCCTCTGGTGGGCCAGACATTGAAATGCACCACTTAATCCCCACAACAACTCTTGCTAAGGTCAGTGTTGGGAGCTCAACGTCTACTCTGATCTGACCCCTTCTAGGCTTTCTCTGACATTCACGATGGCACTCTGCTATAATACAGCAGTGCTCTTGTGATCTGTGGAGAGCTTGTGCTCCCACAACGAATAGCTCCAGATGGCTTTGCTCTTTTTCAGTTTTGCCCAGAGGACCTTCTGTACTAATGGCTCTTCCACAGGCAGCTGGCCATTGACCTGTGTCATGTGGCCTGCCTTAGAAAGATGAGCCAGGCCAATTGGTTCTGGCTCAGGAATTTGAGCCAGGACTCAGAGAGACAATCTAATCACTGGTGGGCACTGGAGCTAAAGAGTCTTAAAGAACTGCAAGTTAAATAGGGCGGACAGGGGTGGCCTCGTTGGGAAGGCGAGATTTGCGTCAAGACTTGGAGGAAGGGAGTTGGCCCAGCAGGTATCTGAGGGACAGACATTCCAGGAGGTGGAATGTCAGGTAGGTGTGTTCAAGGACTAGTGAGGAGGCTGGGATGACTGGAACAGAGAGAGAAGATCCTATCAGGCCTTGAGAGTCATTATAAGGACTTTGACTTTTATCATGAGAGAAATGGGTAGGTGTTGCAGAGTTTTGAGCCGAGTGAAACCATCTGACTTAAGTTTTCCTAGGATCACTCTACTGTGTGTATAGGGGAACAAAGGGGTGCTGGAGCACAGGTAGGGAGCCCTGCTAGAAGGTGCTGTAGTGATCCAGGGAGGCGCAGTGCAAACGATGGAAAGTGGTTGGATCTGAAGGATTTTGAAGATTAGGGCCAACAGGGTTTCCCGACTGCTTGGATAAGGATCGTAGGAGAAAAAGAGGAGTCAAGGATGACTTCAAGGCTTCTGGCCTGAGCAGAATGGAGTTGCCGTCCACTCAGATGGGGAAGGCTGTGGCAGTGATCAGGAGTTCAGTTAGACGTGCCTTCTAGATCTCCAAATGGAAGTACTGAGTGGACAGTTAAATATATGCCTTGAAAGGAGAAAGATCTGGATTAGACGTATAAACTTGGGAGTCTTGGTATAAAGATTGTATTTAAAGTCGCAAGAGTGGACGAGCTCCCTAAGGGAGTGAGCCTGGATGAGGCATGCAGCCGGCGCAGAGGCACCGAAGCAGGGAGAGATGGAGGACGCTGGTTCTGAGCTGCCTTCTTGGTTCTTACCCTTCCTGACGGTTGGATGTTGAGCTTCCCTTGGGTTCCCAGGAGTCTCCTTACACTCATACTTACCTTAAGCCTTCCTTTTTATTTGAACATGATTCATGAGGCTTCTGTCCCTTGCTACCAAAGAGCCATGGCTGAAATGGTGGTATCAGCCCCCTTTACAGGAAGGAAACAGATTCAGAAGTTAAACTTACTCAAGGTTTTACCCAGTGGCCTAACTGGGATTGGTGTCTACATCCCTCTGGCTCCAGTATGTGCAAAGTGTGTGGGATCCCATTGTCGTTCCCTGGCTGTGGATGGCTATTGGGCTGTAGGCAGTGATTAGTGTAATTTGAATGGTTTAAATTGTCTCGTGCAAATTAAGAGGAAGGGCAAGTCCACCCCCACCCCCCCCCCAGCCCCTGTGCTGAGACTGTCATTGGCTTGAGTTTTAAATCTCAGGGGTCCCAATGCAGTGAAAGGAATCGAAGCGTGGGTGGGGAGTTCATCGATTAACTTATTTCTTCATTTTCTATCAACGAATATTTGAACACCTGCTATGTGAGATACTGTTAGGCACAAACCTTTCCAAACCTGAATTTTTCATCTGAACCACAGAACACAGAATTATTTGAGTGACTGTTTTCTCAGATATTCCAGGGTGGTACACAGCTAGAGTCATTCTAGATGAATAGGAGAATTCAGTTCATCCAACATGCCTTAGGGTCTTAGACTTCATTCTCTCCTCTCAGTTGAGAAAGGCAGAAACTAGAATAGTCCCCAGGTAGATACTAATTACAGACTGACAGATACTATGAAAGAGCAGAACTGAAGTCGGAAGGGTTAAGTCAGAGTTAACCAGCTGAAATGAGGTGGGCCTTTGGGCGGGGGTGAGCGGGGACACACCACTGTCTGATGAGGAAACACCGTGTAAAGGCCCCAAGGACAAGGTCTGGGGGTGGTGAGAGGACCACTCAGTGGTGGATGACATGTACCTATCCAGTCAAAGCCTTGAGTGTAAGAGCACTGGCAAGCTGAAGAGACACTTGGTGTTTTAAGTGGTATGTGTGTGTATTTGCAAAAGAGATTGAGGGAGATGAGATTTGTGCTTTGAAGATTACCCTGACTTCAGTGGGAGAATGTACTGGAAAGGGCAAGAATGGACTCGGAGGCTGAGTTAGTCATCCCTGCGGGTGATGGCTGCATGGATGAGGGTGGTGGCAGTGGGACAGATACGCTGATAATTTGGAAGGTGAAATGGACAGGACTTGGCAATGGAAGGGATTTGGGGATAACAGGGTTGAAGCAGGTCAAAGATGACAACCGGGTTTTTGGCTTAATGTTCACGAGTGGTCACTATCCACTGAAATAAGAAGTACAGGAGGAAACCCATTGCTGTTTATTTGGTTTACATATAAACAGTGAATTGTGGTTCTTTTAGGACTTTTTCTGTTTTTATTAACCACAGGAGTTAAAACTGTTGGTTGCAGGTGTTTGCAAACTCGGAATAATTGACTGAGTTCTCCCTGAAATTCCTTTATTTTATTTTATTTTATTATTTTTTGGCTGTGTTGGGTCTTCGTTGCTATGCGCAGGCTTTCTCTAGTTGCAGTGAGTGGAGGCTACTCTTCATTGCGGTGCGCGGGCTTCTCATTGCGGTGGCTTCTCTTGTTGCAGAGCACAGGCTCTAGGCGCACAGGCTTCAGTAGTTGTGGCTCACGAGCTCAGTAGTAGTGGTGTGCGGGCTCAGTAGTTGTGGTGCGCGGGCTTAGTTGCTCCGTGGCATGTGGGATCTTCCCAGACCAGGGCTCGAACCCATGTCCCCTGAATTGGCAGGTGGATTCTTAACCACTGCACCACCAGGAAAGTCCCCTGAAGTTCTTAACTTATGTGATTTGGGAGCTTTCAAAGGGAGTGACTTAGAGGAACAGTGTCCCAAGTCCATCTTGAAAGGTCTTCCTTTTGCCTGGCATGGCATCTCTAGTGCCATCTCCTCAAGGTAACTCTGCCTGGGGAGATAACCGCACACGTCCTGACCTTCAAAAGGGAGAAGAGACCTGGCTGTGGCACATTTTTATTTCTTTTCATGGGCAGTTGGGCTCCTAATGAGAATGTTTTCCATTAGGAGGTCCCAGGAAACCTCCACGCACGAGTGACTCCCATGATTATTGGGAGAACTGCTGTGTCGGGTGTGCTCTCATGGGTAGCTAACACTCGTACAAGCAGCCAGAAGGGTGTTGTCGTCCAGCGGTTGGGACCTGTGATGATGGAGTATCAAGATGGACAAGTTAATTTTCTATTTATATGAAAACTCACTTCTTCTAAGGCTTAGGGGTGGAGAGTCCTGGGCTGGATGGCCCGGAGGGAGAGAAGACAGGGTCTCCTACTTGGCATTAAGTATTTGCCAACTACATTTAAGCTTGTTATCCTTGGCACCAACCCGGGGGCTGGGCAAGCTCTGAGTTCTAAATAGGAAGGCGGTTGTGCAAATGGCTGAAGTCTTTCTATGTGTCTCCTTTCCTTCTTCCAATTAAGAAAAATCTGAGGACTGCCTCACTCTTGAGACATTTTAAAAAATGAATTCTGAAGGGAACATACTCAGTTGAGAACAGGCTTGTTGGGGGGGGGTGAATAGAATTCCCTCTGTAAGTTACTCAATTGGCCACTCAAAAATAATTGGTTATTAATTGAATCCTTTGTTCGGGCTTGCCTTCTCAAATTTTCCAGTATTGGTAAGAAGCCAGCGGCTAGCAATTTGCTTTAACATAACTGATACTGTTGGTAATTTTATTTTTGTATGATTTTGAACCTCAGCAGTTGAAATGTTCAGTTTATTTTATATCTTCCTTTTCACCCCCATTCATACTCCATTCACACCCCATTCATAGTTCGACTAAATAATTGTAGTACAACTATGTAATTACATTCAAGTGCTGTGAATGAAAAGTATCTGGGGCTGAGGAGGCATGTAACGGGTCCTAATCTTTTACTTCATTCAGCGTTTGTTAATGAGGACTTTGCACGTGTCCAGCACTGTGCAGGGCCCTGGGAATACAGTCACGAGCAGGCGAGACACAGCCATGCCTCTCACGGCCTAGTGAAAGAGAGGGGCAGTCAACGTACCCAGCAGTACAGAGCAGTGAGCTTCATGCAGGGCCTCTAACTGAGTCACCTGGTCTAGGAGGTCAAGGAAGGTCAGTGAGAAACAACAAATATTTAAACAGGAGCCGAGCGTATTGTGTGTAGGTAGTCTGGGTGGTGACTTTACTTGGATTTCAGGGCTGATTTGACAGCTCTGTGTGTCGATGCTCAGTTATATAGTGGAGCTGCATTTTATAGAGGAGTTGGGTTTGAATAAAAGTACATAAAACAACAGTTACATATAGCCAAATTACCCTTGAGAATCCCTGTTGGAGACCAACAAAGTGAGCTGTCCTTTCGGCATTGATACAGAATGCTGTTTCTTTAGACCAGGGGTGTGCAAACCACCACCCCTGGGGCCAGATCCACTTGGCTGCCTGTTTCTGTAAATAGTTTTATTGGAACACAGCCACACCC
The DNA here is from genome assembly GCF_003676395.1 of Aethalodelphis obliquidens. Classification (NCBI taxonomy): domain Eukaryota; kingdom Metazoa; phylum Chordata; class Mammalia; order Artiodactyla; family Delphinidae; genus Aethalodelphis; species Aethalodelphis obliquidens. The sequence goes on from NW_020837951.1 coordinate 4,755,401, forward strand.
ATTCATTTACACATCATCTGTGCTGCTTTCCCATTAAAATGGCAGAGTCAAGTAGTTTGACAGACTGTAATGCCCCACAAAACCAAAAATATTTACTCTACTGCCCTTTAAAGAAAAACGTTGCTGACCCCTGCTTAGAGCAAATGTAGGAATTGGTTTTATATTTGGGCACCACATGGTAAAAAGAAAATTGTTATCTTTAAATACCAGAATTCTGTTAGTGAGGTGAGATGTTCACACCACAGAAGGCATGAAGGAACTGAGGAAACAGTCGTTTCACCTCTCCTATCTTACTTTCACCTGGGGTCATGTACTCATTAACAGAAATGGAGAGTGATTTGCCTAAAATACGTATCCTTCTCCTTTTCCCTTCCTCCCTCCCTCTTTCTGTCTGTTTTTCAAGTGTACATAATTGAATTCATCTGAGGTTAATGGAGTCCATCATATTCTCTTTGTGCTTCAGTTGTGCGGGCTGAGGAGAAAAGAACAGGTAGACTTAATATGTAGATGGTGCGTTTCTACGACCTGAAAAGCTAAATGATGTCAAAGCTAAAATGATGTCATCCTGATTTCACTGGAGAAAAGTGGTAAGAATGAGTCATCATTTTGACATAGTTAAGCATCTTGAACCCAAAGCACTATCCTGCAGCTTTCCACACTGTGTCTACATTGTAACTGGTGATGCAGTCTCAAGAAACCATTGTCCATGGGTTTAACCAATATTGTTAAATGTCTTTAATTATAAATTTAATTTGATTTTATAATTGTATGGGAGCTGTAAGCATGTGGCAGACAAACTTTCAGGTGGCCCTCGTGATTGTTACCTCCTGGTGTTCACACCTTTGTCTAATCCCAAAGTGTGGACGGACCTGTGACTCACTTCTGACCGCGAAAATATGGCAGAGGTGATGGGATGTCTCTTCCTGATTATGTTTTGTTATTAGCAGACCGTCTTTCTAGCAGACCCACTAGAGGCATCCTCCCTTGCAAGCTTTAGAGAAGTCAGTGGCGATGTGTGTCACGGAGCTGAGGTTGGCCTCCAGCCTACCATCAGTAAGAAGCTGGGGCCCTTAATCTGATGGCTGCAAGGAAATGAAGTCTGCTAGCTGGGCTGCCTGAGGGAGCTTGGACACACAGCCTTCCCCGGTCAGGCCTCTGGATGAGGCCTCAGCCTGCCGACACCTTGGCCACAGCCTTGGCAGAGGGTGCGTCTGAGCCGTGCCTGGGCCCTGCCCAGCAGAGACCTCGTAACAATAACATGCGCATGTTTTTCGTTACACGGCGCTGGAGAACTACGACAAAACATAAGCAGTTTAGAGCAGCGTTTACTGGTTCATACTTAACATTGTAAGAATCCACGCTAACCCTGGGAATCTGCAGTAGGTATTTTCCTCCTCAGAGCTTGTCCTTAAATTATTGGGCCACTTGACAAAATTGCAATATGAATGGTGGCTTAGATAACAGTATTGTATCCGTGTTAAATTTTATGAAGCTGATTACTGCACTGCAGTGATGTAGAGTATCCCTATTCTTAGGAACTACTCAATGAAGTATTTTAGGGAGCCCACTTACTCTCATATGGTTCAGAAAAATTTGCATGTGTGTGAAATAAATCCATGTGTTTGTGTAGTATTTCTCCCCTGCTTTTTAAATGTGAAGTCAGAGAAGGTCTAGAAGGTCTTCCCTCTTAGGGTAGAGCATTTTACCTTTTGCTTTTGCATTTCCTGTATGTAATACCTCCTGAAGCAAAATGGACTGCCAAGAATGTCACTCGGTGTTTGTTATTGTTTTGCCTAAGCAAAAGAGGCTAGCAGTTGTAGGACCTCTATCTGATGTGGTTACTTGTGTAAAAAAGCTTAATTCTCAGGTAAATACATATTCTGTCATTTATTACTCACAGTAGCCCTTTGTAGTGGGTGCTATATTGTTTGTCTCCATTTTGCTAATGAGGATGTTAAATTAATGTCCGAGTTTTCAGAGCTAGTTAGTGGTGGAGCCAGGCTTGACCGCAGCCCTCTCCCTGCCTGGTTAGCACAGAACCTCAGCCCAGGAGTACTGTTCTGCTCTTGCCCTTGTAAACTGGCCCCGGGAAGAGGTGGACCCCTCACATGATGCTGAGTCTGCAGCAGTTCACCTCCAACAGCACGTCTGATCGCAGCCTGGTGAGCTTTCATTCTTTAGTCCCTTTCTTTCTTTCTTTTATTTATTTATTTTATTTATTATTTTTGGCCGCGTTGGGTCTTCGTTGCTGCGCACGAGCTTTCTCTAGTTGCAGCGAGCGGGGGCTACTCTTCGTTGACGTGTGCGGGCTTCTCATTGCGGTGGCTTCTCTTGTGGAACATGGGCTCTAGGCATGTGGGCTTCAGTGGTTGTGGCTCGCGGGCTCTACAGCGCAGGCTCAGTGGCTGTGGCGCACGGGCTTGGTTGCTTTGCGGCATGTGGGATCTTCCCGGACCAGGGCTCGAACCCTTGTCCCCTGCATCGGCAGGCGGATTCTTAACCACTGCGCCACCAGGGAAGCCCTAGTCCCTTTCTCATCTCACCCGGCAAATCCGGAAGCGGCTCCTGTGGTCATTTTTACGGCCCTGACAAGGTATTTCTGGCAAGGAGCTAATGAGAGATGCCCTGCTCATGATGTTGCCGTGGTCATGGTGGAGGAGAGGGACACCTCACACTGGCTAGCCCAGTGTTCTTCGGCCAGGGGACATATGGAGGATGGGCCTTTCCTCGTGCGTGTCCTCCCCAGAGTCAGTCTCAGCTTCCCAGCTGTTGGCACCTGGAGACTTCATAGTCCATCTTGCACACAGCTGCCTGGGTGCCCCCTTTTTGTCAGTGATGAGGTTTTGGCCTGAATTCTTCCCTTGAGTTTCAGTGGGGCCCCTACTTCCCACACTCGGGGGCCATGTTGGTGATGGCCTTCTTGTTCACCCCTTAACCTCAGTGCCGCTTCTCCAGACTGAAGGATTCCTGACTGCTTGATCTGTCTTATGCTGCTGTCCTCTTTGTCATTCTTCTGCCCTTCTAGACCTTATCCACTTTACTCACAAAAAGCTGGGGGAAATGGTAAAAGCAAACCTTCAGCCTCCCTGTGTAATCTTGGCTGCCTGTCTGAATGCGGGGCTCTTTGAAGAGAGATTCTCTGAGGAGGAAGTGGGCTGCTGGTTCTCCTCCCCCTGGTGGGGGCCGGCTCGCAGGTGCACCATTTGTTTGGTTGTTCTTGTGCACCCAAAGTCCCCGCTAGTGCCAGGAGTGCTTGATAGTCCTGTGGGTGCGGACGTGGGCCAGGTCATCAGTACTTTAACCGCACCGAGTTTAGGCCTCCGACTGACATCTCGTTTCTGCCAAAAATAGGTGGGGAAAGACCACATTTCCATTAAGTTCTTCAAGGGTTATTTCTATATTAAGCCGGAGCTCCTGGAAACAACACACCAGGCTATATTATTAGCTTACATTCCTAAGAAATGGCTTCCCTGATAAAGTTATTGGGTTATTGATTTTTTAATAGATAGCAGATATTAACTGGTTATATGAAGAACATTGTAAATCTTGTAAAGCCAAGATTGAAGACTCAATTCACAGTGTTACTTCACATCCTACTTGAAATTTCTTTCTAGAATGTTGTATCTGGAAAAGTTTCCCTCTTCTGTTGAGTTCATATATTTTCTTTGGATGGTCCAAAATTAACCTATCTTTTTGCCCTTTTACCTTTGCTACTAGGAAATTTAAGAACTGAATGATCATGGCTCAGTCACAGTAAACATTGTGTTCCAAGCTTTTGGTTATGTTCTATTTTAAACTGTCTTATTAGTTATGTGTTTAGTGTTGCCTAAATAAATACCTACGTAGGGGAAGAGTTGCTTTGTTCCTGCTTCTGAGTAGAAGCAGCTGTGAGGGTGTTACATTAATTATTAGGTACGTGTTTTAACTAATGTAGACAAGAGCTTGTTGACCTGTGCTCTGGGTGAGATCTCTGATTTCTGCTTCTGCTCTAGAGGTCAAATCCCATGATGTAATTTTGCTTGAGGAGAATTCCATTCTGACGTGGAGTGTATCTGTGGGCTTGGTGCAGACCAAGGCTCTCTTCTGCAGCCAGTGTTGAAGACAAGGTCTGCAGCAGCCGGGCTGTTTGTTTGCCTTCTGGCCACGTTTCAATCACCCTCCCTGGTCACTTGGACCGAGGGGGGAGGAGGAAAAGCTCTTGGCTCAAGCTTTTAGCAGGACCCTTAGGCGTAAGGGAGGAAGCTAATTTTAGTTGTTTTTAATGTTATGGTAGTTGGGTTGCGTCTTACCTCTTAGAGTAGAGCATTTTAGCTTTTGTTTTTGCTTTTGCATTTCCTGTGTATACCTCCTGAAGCAAAATGGACTGCTAAAAATGTCACTTGGTGTTTATTTTGTGCCTAGAATAACAGTCAAGAATTGTAAACACTGTGAGTCACTAAAATAGTTTTAGGAGGAAAGAAATGTTATCTGTGTTACTCTTCTCTATATAGAAATTCTCCAGTAGGTTTTTCTATGCTTATTTTAATTGCATAATCTAGTTCTTTCATCAGTAGCCACACAGTAACATTTTATTTGCTGGCACCTTGCATCTCTGCTTGTATGCAAAACACCTTATTTTTAAAAGTGAAGTAAGTTTTGGAGGAAGATCGTGGGTAGAGGGGAAAGTTGCTGGAAAACGGGGTCGTGCTGCTGATCCAACAACCAGGAACAAGCCACGTGCACATCCGTTTGTCATCAGAGCGTGCTCACCCACCTGCTTTCCACAAAGCGCACTTGGCCTTGTTCACCAGGTGTCCCCTAGCACACAGTAGAGGCTTCGTAAGTATTTGTTGGGTAAATGAAGTCAGTAGCACGGCAGGTAGGGAGAGGGTAAAGAATAGTGGACTTATACAACAATGAAGAAGGGAAATCAGCTAGGCCAGTGGTTCTCAAACCTGGTGTGTAACATGATCACTTGAAAGGAAGGCTGGTTAAAGCAGAGCGCTGGGCCCCAGCCCCAGAGTCTCCCATCCAGTTAGGCCGTGGCGCAGGGCCCAAGAGATGGCACTTCCGACCCGTCCCTCCTGGGCGAGGCTGCCGCTGCTGGTGGTTCAGGGCTGCACTCTGAGAGCCAGTGATCTATGCTTATTGCCCTTGTTTTCCAGATGAGACGACAGGCTTGGAGAAGTTGCACCGGGCCTAACTGACGAAACTCATTAGTGGCAGAACTGACACTAAATGCCGGACCTTTCCTCCCGCTTTCTGGAAAGAGAAATGTACAGGAAGTCCCCTGTATACGAATGAGTTCTGTTCCGAGAGCGCGTTCATGAGTCCAGTTTGTTCGTAAGTCCAGCGAAGTTAGCCTAGGTACCCAACTAACACAATTGGCCATGTAATACTGTGATAGGTTTATAATACTTTTCACACAAATAATACATAACAAACAAACACAAAAAATAAAGAAAACATTTTTAATCTTACAGTCCCTTGAAAAGTCCAGTAGTACAGTACAATAGCTGGCATACAGGGGCTGGCACTGAGTGAACAGGCAAGAAGAGTTACTGACTGGAGGAGGGAGAGGAGATGGGAGATGGTAGCGTACTATTGTACTCTATACAGTACTGTACAGTAAAGTACACAAAAGCACAACCACTTGTAGAGGATGCACGCACGTGACAGTGTATATGCCAGATACGTGAACTAACTTACATGGTTGGACATGCGAACGCACATTCGCATCTTTGAAAGTTCGCAACTTGAAGGTTCGTAGGTAAGGGGCTTACTGTATTCTGATGTCTCTAAATTGGCAAACTTCTATGGTAACCACATTCCCCAGTTTCTCTCTTGGGAAGAAAGACAACTTGGGACAGAATAAGAGCATAAGAGGTATTGTTCCATATATTGGTTAGTTACTCCGGCAAAAGTGCCCTGTAGCAGCTGCCCATTTGTGACCAGATGGTATCCGCCACCCAGCAAAGGGAGTGGTTTGTTTGGGAGCTGAGTAGTGTCCTCACATTGTTGCCACTTCCTCCCTCATGTCTCTTGACTGTCTGGGAGATGTTAGCCCCGCCCTTGTGCTTGGTCAGCTGTGGATGGGACGCTGCCCTGAGGGAAAGTCAGCCACCTGCACAGGTGATTTCCACGCTGTGCTGTTGGTACTGAAGGTGGAGTGGAGGAGCACCCTTTTTTTTCTTTTTGGTAATTTATTTTTTTTGAAGTACAGTTGATTTACAAAGTTGTGTTAATTTCTGCTGTACAGCAAACTGATTCAGTTATACATATTTCTCTTTTTAAAAGATTTTATTTATTTTTTATTTTTGGCTGCGTTGGGTCTTACTTGCAGCACGCGGGATCTTTCGTTGTGGTGTGTGGTGCGTGGTGTTGTGGCGTGCGGGTTTTCTCTTCTCTAGTTGTGGCGCGCAGGCTCCAGGGCACACGGGCTCTGTAGTTGTGGTGCGGGGGTTCCAGAGCGCGTGGGCTCTGTAGTTTGCGGCCCACAGGCTCTCTTGTTGAGGCGCACGAGCTCAGTAGTTGTGGCGCACGGGCTTACTTGCCCCACGGCATGCGGGATCTTAGTTCCCTGACCAGGGATTGAACCCGTGTCCCCTGCATTGCAAGGCAGATTCTTTACCACTGGACCATCAGGGAAGTCCCCCATATTTCTTTTGCTGTACATTCTTTTTCATCTTCTTTTCCATTATGGTTTATCACAAGGTATTGAATATAGTTCTCTGTGCTATACGGTAGGACCTTGTTGTCTATCCATTCTCTGTATAATAGTTTGCATCTGTTAATCCCAAACTCCCAATCCATCCCTCCCTCACCCCCTCCTCCTTGGCAACCACAAGTCTGTTCTCTATTCTGTAAGTCTGTTTCTGTTTCATAGCTAAGTTCATTTCTGTCATATTTTAGATTCCACAAATATGTGGACAAATATGGTATTTGTCTTTCTCTGTCTGATTTACTTCAGTTAGTGTGATCATCTCTAGGACCATCCGTGTTGCTGCAAATGGCGTTATTTCATTCCTTTTATGGTTGAGTGATAACTGCATTGTATATGTGTACCACACTTTCTTTATCCATTCCTCTGTTGATGGGCATTTAGGTTGTTTTCACGTCTTGGCTGTTGTGAATGGTGCTGCTGTGAACATCGGGGTGCATGTATCTTTTCAAAATAATAGTTTTTTCCAGATACATGCCCAGGAATGGGATTGTTGCATCATATGGCAACTCTATTTTTAGTTTCTTGAGGAACCTCCAGACTGTTCTCCATAGTGGCTGCACCAACTTACATTCCCACCGACAGTGTAGGAGGGTTCCCTTTTCTGGAGGAGCACTCCTGATGGACCTCGGAGTTCCATGGCTCTTTGACTCACAGCCCTTCTCTCTTTGCTCTGGCTGGGATGGTGAGGATCCCTGATGGGCAGCCAGGCTTGGAGCAAAAGCTGTTCAGTGTAGGCAGAAGAAGGTTACTGTAGGCATTTCCTGTGCACACTTTTTCGTTTTCCATCACCCTGGTGCCACCTTCCCAGCACCTTCCCACTTGAAAAGACACAGTCACTGATAATGCTTAAAGAAGACACTTTCATGCATGATTGAGTCAGCTTGCAGCAAGATGAGCAGAGTCTGAGTTCAGGCCATTTCCCCAATTGCTGAGTGACTTTGAGCCTACTTATTTTCTCTGAGCCTTAGTTTCTTCATCTATAAAATGGATTTTACATTAATTTCTGGCATGGTAAGTGCTCAATAAATTATGGGCTGTTTTAAGGAGAATGTGTTGTGGAACAGGTTGCGTTATAGGCAATACATGGCTAACATTTGCCTTAAATTCCTGTTTACTCTTCCTGTGGTCTCTGCTGGCCTAAGGACAAGACAGGTGTGCCTGCACACTTGGATTTTGCCTTATGGCAATTTGCGTTAAGACAGGGTTGGGGGAATTCACTTTGTCTAAACAGCAAGACCACCAGTACATTGGTAATGAATCTCCTTGTTGAAAGGAAGATGGCTTCAGAGTGGCTGGCTTCTCACCCTGTTGGGGACCATATTTAGATTTCTGTAGCAAGTGAAGAAAGCACATGCTGGACCCTGTGCTACGTCACCCGCTGTAAAACGCACTTCCCAGCACCCTCAGGGGCTTCAGGCTCCCTAGTCCATCAGGGCCCATCTCCCCGGCATCGGCCGCCATACTGACCTTCTGTCAGGTCTCCTGATTCACCTTGACCCTGGCCTTCTAAACCTGCCCTTCCCTCTGCCAGGAACACTTTTCCGCAATCCACTCCTCTAGCCCCACCAGAAAGAAAATGAAAATCTGGCCAACCGCTGTGAATCTTTCAGGCTTCGGTTTAAACCGGCTTCCTTGTAGGGCTGCGTGTGGTTGCCCACCGTGAAAGAGGGCTTTAAAGCGCGCCTTTTAGTGGTGCCTTTCCTTCCCTGTCTCCTGCCCCGCTCCCCTGCCAGCACCTCCCACATAAGCGACTTGAACCTGAACCCTGTGTCAGCCTGCCTCTGGGGAAACCCAGGCCAAGGTTCAGGCACTCACCACCCTCCCCTGATTTGGTTAGTGGGCTTTGGCCCCCCTTTTGTAGCAGTTGTCATCCTTGCAATGGTGTATTTCAGGTCTTCCTTCTCTGTTCCTTTTAAGTATTGGTGCCATGTCTGTCTGACTCACTGCTGCATCCTGGGCACTGAGTACTTAGGGGTTTGAAAAGTGCTCTGTTAACCTCACGCAGTCATCCGTCTCCACAGGGTTCCTTCTCCTCTGAGGAGGAGTGAGGGGAATGTGACAGAGGATCTTCCTTGGCAGGCAGCCAGCTTGGGTTGGACTTTGCTTACAGGGCACTCTCTTCAGCTTGGGGCCTTATGGAACAGGTGGGGCAACGTCAGGGGACATTTACATGCACCAGACAGATGCCGTCAGTTTACACCTCTCCAAGCTCCTGCCACGCCCAAGCCAGCAGAGTTATGTAAGTGCCACGGGCCACGCGTAGCTATAGCCCTGGAAGAGGGAAATCACGCAGGAGAGAAGTTTTTTCCTGAACCAAGTGTGGAGCTCTAGATTTCTTCGTGCCTGGGGAGAGGCCCAGAGTGGGACCTCTCATGCTTTGGGGAATTGGCCCAGGGCCAGTTGTATAGCACAGAGGTGTGAGCTGAGTTTTATGAGGTTGACTTCTTTAAGTAGGAGATCAGAATTTTAAAGCCAAACAGTGCTCCATGAGACTGGATAGAAGAGGCTGCCTGTTTCAGAACTGGCTTCTCCGTGGTTGGTTTTGGTTCATCGCCTCAGAAATGAATGTTGAAGATAAAGTGGGGGAACCCCGTACAGATGGACTTTAACCAAGCTTCAGGACACACAGTTGTGTGCTAATATTTTTGTTTTGGTGAAAAATTTAAAAACACTACTCTCGCCTCTCTTGCCTTCTGAGATGGCCCACACTCTGTAGAGTGTGTTTCTCTCTAAATAAATCCACTTCTTACCTATCACTTTGTCTCTCACTGGATTCTTTTTGCAATGAGACATCAAGAACCTGAGCTTTGGGGCTTCCCTGGTGGCGCAGTGGTTAAAAATCTGCGTGCCAATGCAGGGGACATGGATTTGAACCCTAGACTGGGAAGATCCCACGTGCCGTGGAGCAGCTAAGCCTGTCTGCCACAGCTACTGAGCCTGCGCTCTAGAGCCCGAGAGCCACAACTACTGAGCCCACACGCCTAGAGCCTGTGTACTGCAACAAGAGAAGACACTGCAATAATAAACCTGCACACTGCAACAAAGAGTAGCCCCTGCTCGGTGCAACTGGAGAAAGCCTGTGCACAGCAATAAAGACGCAGTGCAGCCAAAAAACAAACAAACAAATAAATAAATAAATAGAATTGAAAATAAAAACACTACTCTCAACCTCTACCACAAAGAATACAGAAATATTATTACAAAGAAACTAAATCTATTTTGATCCCTGCTCTGTGGTGATGTTTCAGTTTGTAAAGAAAGTTCGAACCAAAAATGTTTGAAAAGGTGGCCTTAAAAAAATGTGCCAAGCTTTCTGCAGAACGTAGACCCATTTACAGATTCAATCCACTGATTTTCATGCATTTTTCAAACATCCATGAGCTTTTTGGAAGCTGCGTATTTTATTATTAAGGTACCCTTAGTTCTGAGGACACCAGTGGCTGGCGGACACCAGTCGCAGAACAAAAACTATCTTTTAGCAGATTTAAGTCATGATGAGTACATGATGGGCCCACGCTTCCTGGAAGAAATGAAGTGACATGTTTTTCTCTATGGCCGCTTGGTGGCTCTTGGAAACTTTGGTTGAATACCACCAGACTTTCTTCTGCCATACCCTCTCCTCCAAGGAAGGGGTCTTTGTAGACCCCACACAGACTGGGTGACAGGAACATACTGCTAGCTGTCACATCTCGGGGGACCTGTGCTTGGGGAGTCTGGGTCCTGGGCAAATTCCTTTCCTTCCCGGTTGATTTTGTTTTCCTCTTTAGGAAATATAAGATTTCCTATCTCGAATGTGAAATGTGGTTTTCATCTTAGAATGTGCTTGAATTTTAAAGATACTTAAAGGACTTTAAAGATACTTCATTTTCCATGGAGGAAACAGTTCATTCATGGTTGGGGTCAGTGTGGTGGCCTCTCACCCCCCCAGCCCTAACTGTGGTCGTGCGGACACCTCAGCCCTTCCACTTTCAGCTTCTGTCTATTTTGTCCAGGTTTGCTTTCTTCTGACTGCAAATGTGAATGTGTTGTATAGGTGTCTTGTTTATGCTTTTTGAGACCAAAACCTTGTCATTACCCAGCTCTCTACCCTCTTGAGAACCACTGTCTTAGAGCAGTTACTTGAGGGCAGAAGTCACAGATTTTTCTAGCACAAAGCAGATGCCGGGTGTCAGTGAGCATGGCACTAAGCAGAAGGAAGAGCAGTGGTTGATCACTTCGGTCACCAGTTCCGCGTGAAACACGTGTCCCGAGAGCTCTGCACACGGTAGGTCCTGTTTTGTTTATCGTCTTACTTGTGCTCTGAGCCTTGTAGCTAAAGAGTCTTGCTTGGGGTGGCTGGTTGGAATTTGTCAGCTGAGACTGGTGGTCACCCCTTTCCCCCAGGCCCCCTGGCTGTGCCAATGCAGGTCTGTTCTAGGTACAGCATTTACAAATCCATCTCCCCATCAGGAGGGGCTTATCCTGAGGAATGTTCTGATCTGAGATGAGACCCTCCCCTTCTGTCAGGGTCAGAGGATCTGCCTGCCTATCACTTCATGTGTGCACTTGGCTCTGCTGGGCTTGCAGTCAGCCCCTCCCCCTCTTTGGCCCAAGATTTGGAGTTTCTTATCAGTTTGACTGCTTTCCCCCAGATCTTTGTCTTCCAAAACAGTGCTTCTCAAACGTGAGTGTGCTGCAGAGTTACCTGGAGGACTAGTTAAAGCCCCAGTTCCGGGGTCCCTTCCGCATAGACCTCCATTCGATAGGTCCAGGTTGGGTGGAGAGCCAGCACTCTGAGCAGCTGCAGGTCACGGTGATGCCACCGCCGCTGGCCGCACGGTTCCTCCCACTGCTCCTTACTCACCATCCGGGGAGGGATTAAAACACTGGTTGTAGAATCGACTCAGTGGATTAAAAAGTGAAAGAGAATTTAAAACCTGTAGATTTTTGATATACTTCGTGTACTTGATTGCAAAATAAAATACATTTCTTACTGTGGTCAGAAAAGGTTTGAAAGCTACTGGTAAGCCTCCACCTTAGAAATGACCCACCTATTGGCGCTACACCTGTGCATGATTCTTAGTTCCAGACCCAGGTCAGGAAGCTCAACCAGTGTCCTGGTGGCTTCGGGTACAGACTAGATTTGCAGTCTTGATTGCCCTACAGGACCCCTGACCTGTGGCTCCTCTTTGTCCTAGTGAGAGGGTTTCTCTACCCCGTGCTCCCCAGGGAGAAGGGTCTTTAGCGTGTCAAGTTGGTCGTAAGTGAAATAAGTTCCATGAAATATTTAGCCTTACTATCTGCAGTGCCCTCTGATATTTTGTATTCTGTTTCATGTTTTGATCCAGGAAATTGATTTGGGGACCTACTAGTGGGTTGTGACTTGCAGTAAACATTAGCAGGAAGAGCAGACCACACATCTGCCCCCCTGTGTAGCCAAGGCCCACTCAGCTTCGTCTCTCAAGGATGCCTTTTCACCCAAGTCAACCCTCATCCCTTTGCATTTTTCACAGCTGGATTCTGCAGTGTCTGCTTGGCTTAAAACTCCAGGGCTTCCTTCATGAATGTTTTGTGGCTATGTCAGGAAGTAAACCCTTTAATTCTTCAGCAGCTGTCTCGCTCTGCTGTGTTTTGGAGCCCTGGGTGTACAGCTTTACTTCCGTGTTAGCTGATAAACCACTTGAGGGCAGGGCCTACATTCCTGTTCAACCACGGACCCTCTATGGTTCCAAATGCTTAGCATCTGGCTGGTGGAAGGAGCCACGTTGTGCTCCATGGCCAGGGCCTGAGCTCGGTTTTTAATAATGTTCCACTGGAAAAGTGAATTCTGAACGCAGACAGCCGACTTTGAGAAGACATGCCTCTGCCTTCCCCTCGCCATGTGGCCTGTGCGTGTTCTTCCTCCTTGGCTTGCTGCGATGGAGGCCTTTAGACAATCGGCAGGAAGCCGCCTCCTGTGCAAAGATTTGGTCCTTTAAAAAGAACTTCAATTCTAGGACACTTAAAGGATACGGCTGCTGAGGGAGAACAAGGGAAAATGAGATGTCTTCTCAAAAAATGCACACAGTTTCCTGCTCTGAGGATTCTAGAATGAGGCAATTGGATTTTTACGAAAGGCACTCACTGGGGTGGGGTAGGTTTTTGGAGAGTTCTGAACAAGAGAGAGTTAGAGGAATGTTGTTTGGCTGAGTCCAAGATCCAGGAAAGGGGCTGGCCACCACTGAGGAACTGTCTTTTAGAAATACATATTGTGAGGCCATTTGTTATTTATCACAGACTGTAAAGGTATAAATTCCTTGAGAACTGAGAGGCCTCTTTGACTTCAGAAAATCCCCTTTCCAATGCTTTCTAGCCAAATGTTGGCAACTCCAGCAGTCACTAAAATATGTATTCTTCAGCAACCTGTTGTTTAAAAATAGTGTCTCGGTTCCATCCGTAATCCCACCTCCCAAATTGAAAGACTCAGTGTGTAACTTCGGCCTCTCTCCCATAGGCTAAGGGACTGTGCCTGAGATTTCATCACTGAGGGTATTTTTAGCCCAGGTGCTAGCACGGCCAGGAGGTGGCCACATCTTTGATGTGATGCTGTGCGTGAGCCATCTTGGTCTTGGACTTTTCCAGAAGGGTGTGATTCACCTTTACAAGCAGTACTGGCCTGAAAGTCTTTTCTTCTACTCTTGTGGTGACTTGCTTCCCTGGTGATCAGAGTTGTGAACACATCTAATACACGGCATATTTGCTGGGCTCCGGCTTAAAAAAGAGGAAGAGGAGCCCACGCTGAGATGTGCATCTGAGTCGGCCGGGGTGGGGGCAGGGCAGTGGTGCTCGCAGGCGAGCACAGGGCCCTGCACCCATGGGCACTGGATTGTTACGAGTGGGGCACACGAGCCCTCCTTCCTCTGAACCTGTACTCTGCTTCATTTGAGCCATCTTTAGGGTACTTAACTCCCTTCTCTCTCTACTAAGTTTGGAGACTGCGTGCCTGGTGTGTGAAGCTGCACCGGGTTCAGATCCAGTCTGTCCCTTGTTCCTCAGCCTCAGTTTTCCTGCCCTGGAGAGTCACGGTGAGGATTAGCTGAGACAGACCCATAGAGTGCCTGGTGGTGCTGGGCACTCCCTGCAAGCAATGGACCCAGCTACTGCTGTGTTGCTGTTGCCGGCTTCACGTGGTGTCTGCAGTACCTTGTACACGGGGGCCCATACATCTGACTGGAAACAAATTGGACTGGATTTCAGGCTGGAAGCTAATGAAATTCTGGCTTTAACTAAACCAGCCTGACGTCAGATTTTCGAGGCCGCTCAGAGCCTCTGGTGGGTGGTTAGACCATCTGTGGCTGAAGTAATTCATGAGCAGAGAGTAGGTGGGTGTCCCCAGCACTGGAGCGGCTGTCTCACGTTCTGTCTTCTTTGCATTTTTACTTACTATGCTGAAGTTGTCCCATGAGGAAGAGAAATGACTGGAAGCTGGTTAATACTTCTCAGCCATTACTGAGGAGGGAGCCCTGGACCGGCTTTGTTCAGGAGGCCTGGGTCCTAGGCTGGCGGGAAATCAGTTCCCAGGGCCTCGGCTTCCGCTGTCAGTAGACTCAGATCCTTTCAAGTTCCCACACTTCATGGAAGCTGAGAGCCCACCGCTCACTTGGCATCTGGGGGGGAGTGGGGCCTCTGAAGCAGGGCAACCAGGACCACCTTGGTCCTTACCCCGGAGAGACTGGGATTGATCAGTGCTTGATTCTGAATGTATAGAGCGGAGTGGGGTTTGTTTTTTACCCCATGCGTGTATGAACCGACATGATAAGACGTTCTTGTGAGAACAGAGCCCTGGCCGCAGATGTATTTGAGGCACAGGAGCAGAGGGGCAGGGTCTGTCAAGGAGCAGCCGAGTAGCCTTCGCTCGTTTTGCTCCGGAGAAAATGCGCTGCCTCTGCTTGGGTGAGAGCAAAGGCTGCCTCTCCTGCATACCTGCCCCCTCCCCCTCCCACCCCCACCCCCATGCCTGGGAAGCCAGAAGTGCGTCTTTGGAGAAGTGGTCATTTTCAGATTCCTCTGTGTCCTTCAGAGTTTCTTGCAGCCTTTTCCAAACCAGTTCCTGTTTGCCGACTCTGATGTTTTTCATTGGTCCCCATGTGAAACGTCCAAAGCCTGTAGTCTCAGCCCTTTTTCGTGCCCTGGGGAGCAGGCTGGGTTTTCACTCGAAGCCCGCGGGTTCTAGGGCGCTTCCACCGGCACCAGGAGCCGTCCTCCTCCTGAGCGGGCTGTGAGCAGCTGGAAGCATCCTGCCTTTACTCTGCACAGCTGCATCCCAGGAGTCCTTGATGCATCAGGACTGAGGATTTTCCTGGGTCTCCCCCACAAGATTAGGGGCTCCTTGGAGGGAGGAGCTGTGTCCTGCTCCTTTTTCTGACACCAGCACTTTGCAAATGCTTGGCATATCAATATGTATGGAACGAATGAGTGAGTAAATGAATGAGGGCGCCGTTTGTGCCTGCCTTGCATTATCTGATGCACCCTGTTTCTCTGAGGTGATAGGGAAGGGAGGGGAGTTTACAGGTGACCCTTGTCCCTTCTCTTTCTTCGAACTTTGCCCAGCGAGAAATCCCAGCAGTGTCCCAAACTGCTGGGGTTGTGACTCCCAGCTCCGTCTCCTGTTGCCTGGGAAATAAACAAGTGAACATGTGCTCACTGACAAATGCACATGTTGTTTTTCCTCTGGAAGCCCAGAGGGTGGCCTGACAAATCATGAGTTCTCGGGGGTCCCTTAGCTGGGCCTAGAGCAGCTGAAGTGGATGGAGCCGCCGTCTGCTGCAGCCGTGGTGCTGTGGTGCCCCGTGCTGGGCCTGGTGCCTCACAGACACGACTTCCTGCCCCCACCTCGGGCTGCTGGGCGGGCGACACCGTGCTAACACAGTAGGCTCAGCTGCCCTTGAGGAACGTTGTTTGAATTCTGAACTGGCACCGGTCCTAACATCCAAGTTCCTCTGAGGGACAGAGGCTGCTCCAGACAGCTCCACCTAAAGGACAAAGGTTAGGGTGGACCTGCTTCCTGTTGTAGCTGGGCTCCTGATGATGTGATGTGCTTTGGCCCTGCCTGCTTTCTGCCCAGCGTGTTGGTATGTTTACTCGGAATAAACTGATCTCTCTCCCTCTCTCTCTCCTCTCTCGTCTCTAGAAATAACACTCTGGAGAAATGACTAATTTACATCTCTGGAAGTCTGTGAAGCCTGTGCCCTTAAGAATCTCTGGGTCAATTCCAAACAGTCATAGAAAAAAAATCCTTCCTTGGGAGTAGGCCACCCTGGGGACAGGCTGACCTTGAGTGGTTCACAGCACGTGTTAGGGCTACAGTTGCCTTGTCTGTGATGAGTGTGTGCGTGTTCTGGGGGTGGGAGGTGGGGGATTAGGCCCCTGTGACTTGGTTTCCTCATTTGCCAAAGGGTGGTAAGAATCCTTCCCATCCAGTGTTGATGTGAGCATGGCCCTGGGCAGGGCCTGGCTTCCAATAGGGTGTTTACACACACAAGCTGCTGATTTAGCCACTTGATTGGGCTCCAGGAGGGAAGCAGCTCTCAATCCCAGAGGGTCCCCTTTCGTCTCATGGGATATCTGTTCGTTATTTGACGAATTTTTTATCATAGGAGTAAGTGTTGGGAAAACTCTTTGTTCAGTGCCCTCTCTGACAGGTAGGGGGTGGGGGGCTCCCCAGGAGGTCATCTCCAGGCTTTGTTCACATCAGAAGTTTACCTGGCGGAGGCTGGGCTTCTATTTAAATCCTACAGGGTACTTTAGTTACTGGATTCTCCTCTTTTTCTACTTTTTTCTTTTCTTTTTTTCCAAGTTGCTGGAAGTTGAGAGGCAGTTGAGCCTCAGACAAGTAAAACTGTATCTAACAGCCCAGACAACATCACCAAGAGTCCAGCTCCTCTCATCTCTGCTCTACCTTTCTTTGTTTTTTACTACAACTTTTTTTAAATTAAAGTAAAACACACATGTAGAAAAATGCTCAAATCATAAGAGCACCGGCTCAATGAATTATCTCCTCTATTTAAAAATTCTACAGTGTTAAAAAATAATAATTGCCCATTCAGAATGGTGACAGTTACCTCAGAACATTTGGGTAACAGCAGATAACATTTATTTAATGTTTGCGAAGTGCCAGTACTATGCTAAGTGACTTTACATGGCGTACTTTATTACATCCTTATAACAGCACCATGAGGTGAGGTAAGGATCATTATTCCCATTTTATAAATGAGAAAAGTGAGGCCCCAGTGGGCAACTTACTCAGAGTGACACACATTGAGAGTGTTTCACTTAGAGCTGCAGGTGGGGTGGGAATGAGTTCACAGGGCTGTCCTTGGCCATGTGTGGAGGTCAGTGTCACTCCTTTTGCCCCCAAATCATAGCAGAGGACATGATGTCACTGCCAGCATGAATGTCCTTGGTCCCTGCTGCCGAAGAAAATCAGTTTGCATTGTTGGGAAGCGATGATTGTCAGAAATTCCTTCTGGTCAAACAAAGTCTACCTCCTTTGCCCTACACCTCCCGCCTTGCACAGCAGGTTTCCTCACTGTCTGTCCCTGTACCACGTGGTGGGTAGAATGAGATCCTGCAGTACCTCCACGTAGGCAGTGGTTAGTGGAGGGCCTCAGAGCCTGGAACTCATGTGCTGCCCTGGAGCCCAGCCTGGGGGTGAGGGGTCCCCCTGTGGTGGGCCCTTCTGCAGCTGCACACTGTCTGCCTTTCCGGGGGAGGCAAAGCACCCTTAAAGACCTCAGCGGCACAGTCCAGAAGCACTGGAATCCAACCAGCCCAAGGTGCTTTCTTTCAAGAGACCAGTGGACCAGCCTTCCTCACAGGGGTGGGGAGGGCCAGCCACTCCCAGGGCCTTGAGCTGCAGCAGTGCTGGAAATGTGTCTGGTCCAGCTGGAGACTGGATTCTGAAGACTTAGCATGAAAGAAAAAGAAGAGTAAAATGTCTTGTTGATGGTTTTTATTTAATTGCATATTGAAATTATAATATTATGGATAATTTAGGTTAGTTTAAAATCATATGTGGCTCTTGTTGTATTTCTGTTAGATAGTACTGGCCCAGGGAGTCCATTGTCCTCTGAAGACCTAGATGGGGAGACGGAAAGGTATGGTTTCTCTCTTGTCTTCTCCCTGGAAGTGGCTTGAACAACATTCTCTTAACCCAGATGACCCAAACTGAACCACCACAGCAGAGAAGGTTCTTGATTGAGTTGTCTCTGACTCACGTGTTGGCATTCCTTAGAGAATTGTATTAAAAATCAGTATAAACCGTCCTGTCTACATCACTAATCAGATATTACTCTCTGGTATTGGTTGAATGTAGTAGTTGTTACTTGTTGCAGAATTCATTCATTGATTCTTTTGTCTTTGTGTTTACTAACAATCATTTATTTATTTTCACTGTGTGCCGGTTTCGGGGCTACGTGCCGGATTCCAAAATGAATAAGATTTAATCCTGGGCCTCCAGGAAGCGTGTGCTCTGCTCTCGTCCTGCCTTGCCCTCCGCAGCAATGGAGGGAGGGTGCCCGTACCTCTTCATCCTCACCAGTGCTTAGTATTTCCTCTCTTTTCTTTTTATCCATTCTGGTGTGTGTGTGTCGTAGTATTGCTTCATGGTTTTAATTTATTGTTTCCTGATGACAAATAGAACTGAGCACCTTGTCGTGTGTTTATTGGCCATTTGGATTTCATCTTTTGTGAAGTGTCTGTTCAATTCTGAATCTGCTTTTAATCCTTACCTGTTATGCAAGTAAAGCAAAACTGGTAGCTCTGTCGGAGTTGAGCCCAGATCCACGGTGAAGCCTGGGTTCTTCTGTAGGTGGCAGGGGCCCCCAGGCCTGGTCTCTTTCCTGCACCCCACCTCTTCTGCTTGCGCCCCGAGTCTCACTCTTTGGCACAGTCCCTGCTGGCCTGCCTCCAGCTCGAGGCAGCTGCGTGGTCTCTTAGCAGGTTTTCAGTGCTTATGCCCTTTGGCCTAACAGTTCCATTTCTAGGAGCCTATCTCAGACAGGTGCTCAGAGGGCTAAGCCTGAGGGGGTTCTTCCATATGCTGTTGTTTGAAGGGCAAGGGCTAGGAACCGGAACCATCAGTCAGGAGACTGGTGGCCTGTGTGTGGTTGGCCTTTCAGCAGAACATTATTCACCCGTTAACTGTGCTCACATGGGAAAATGCCCACAGCATATCGCTCAGTTGGAAAAACCAAGTCAGGGAGATATTTCAGCTCTGCCATACGTGGAGTTATGAGGGATTTTCACTTTCTAGATTATATATTTTTACAGTGCTTGGATTTTTATAATGAGGTTGTTTTACTTTTGTTACTGAAAAAAGAAAAAAGGATATGCTTAATATTTCCATCAGCACCCACAGCAGCATCATAGCTATCAGTCGACTTCCTGAACCAATGGGTAACATGAACAGATTTTCATGTCAAAAGAGCCTTTGGTGTTGCAGAACTAGAGAAATTATTTTCCCTGTTTTCCCTAACACGAATAGTTCTATATTAGGTAAGAAAGAGGATCTTTTAATATGGAAGTTGTTGGAAAAAATGAAGCATCAGGTTACTTTGCGCTCTACTAGGCTGGGATTATTTTTAGCCTTTGCCATACTGAGTGTTGGCAGAGGCTTGGCGGTGTTATCCCGTAACGGCAACGGGTGCCGTGTACTGAGCATTTGCTGTATATCGGGTCCTTTGCTAAATGCTTCACATGCAGGTTCACGCTTAACCCTCGCAACAACCACCCGGGCAGGTCGGTCCTGTGGTTATGCTTGCTCCACAGGCGAGGCACCTTCAGCTCAGAGAGGCCACGCGGAAGTGAGAACACCAACTGCCTGCTTCCAGAGCCCGCGGGCCGCCTGCTGTGCCCGCGACCCACTCACTCTCGCGCTGTCTTTGTCTTCACATTACAGTCTGTACGATTCTAGATAGGCAAACACACCTTTAAAAATCTGAAGTCCTTATGTTTAAAATAGTTCTTCCTAATGTCCTCGTGTCACTTCTCCACCCTAGTTGTCCTTTTAACACATTTGGGAAATGGTGTGGATGAAGGAAGCGGAAGTGTGCAACCAGAACTCGTGCGCGGATGAGCGGGCATCCTTGCAGTGCCCAGCTCTGCGCTCTGCACACCGTCGGTACGAAGAACGAGCAGCCACCGTGTCTCCCAAGGAACTGCCTCAAAGTGTTGCCACCCTGACCCTGACTTTGTGGTCCCTTGTATGGTTGATATGTAGAGACTCCCCCCATCCAAGGCGAAATTAAGCCCTGACAGAAAGCACTGCTAAGTTGGGATCCCAGCTGCTGCTACAAATGACGTCTGAAAGGCCAGTTGATGTGTACATTTGTCAGCACCAAGCAGAGATCGTTGTTAAGCCTGGCCAAGGGGCAAATTGAAAATTTAAGAATGAAATATTGAACACCTGGCAGACTACTTGGAAGAAACTGGTTTGGCTTTGGTGTGTTTTTGGTTTTGCTTCAGACATGATTTTGTGAGCAGGCTACGTGCCTCTCCTCCAGCCCGTTCTCTCTCCCCCTGGGTAGAGAAGGACGTTCATCTGACAGCCTGTCTGCAGCCTGTGATGGTTGCCCAGGAGAGTGCTGCTCTTAGTAACGTCGGGCCATCTCTACAGAAATTGATTGTGAGGTCGTGTAAGCTTTCCTCCTCTGGCAGAAATGACTAGCAGATTGGTCATTGGGAGTTCCAGACCCTCCTTGGTATAAATGCCGTACTAAGTGGTGGTTGAGGGTTTTTCTTAAGTTCTATCCATGAGCTTTGAAGTTGTTCTGGCAGATTTGATAGAACACAGTAAGATACACCAATTTAAAGCATTTCCATGGGAAGGAGGGCTTTTGTTTCCTTTGTTTAGCTATGGCCCTATCGAAAAGTGTGCAAGTCTGGCAAGCCCAGGTATGGGGAGAGCAGCTGGGACTCAACCTTGCCCTTGGGGCTGCAGAGTGGCACAGACCCTTTGGAGAGTCATCTGGCAACATCCATGGAATGAGATGCGGTGTGTACTCTGTAGCCCAGCGGTTCTAGTCACAGAAAGCTCTTGCACGTGCTCCAGAAGGCAAGTCTGAGAAGGTCCATTGCCATGTTGTTTATAAAAGCAAAAACGCTGAAAATGACCCAGTATTCACTGGCAGGGAGGGGGTAAGTAAAACTGCTATATGTGGAACTTCACAGCACTGAAAACAAAAGCACTTACGTACACTTCACCTGGCCAAACGTCAGACCTACAACTAAGTGAAAAAGCAAGAACATAGGAACATTTACAATGAAATACCATTTAAGTTAACTTCACAAACCTATACATTAAACTGTACTTATAGATATAAACTCTGACAAAATATAAGGGATGAGGGACTTCCCTGGTGGCGCAGTGCTTAAGAATCCGACTGCCAATGTGGGGACACGGGTTCAAGCCCTGGTCCAGGAAGATCCCACATGCCGCGTAGCAGCTAAGCCCATGTGCCACAACTACTGAGCCTGCGCTCTACAGCCCATGAGCCACAACTACTGAGCCCATGTGCCACAACTACTGAGCCCACGCTCTAGAGCTCGTGCACCACAACTACTGAGCCCGTGTGCCACAACTACTGAGCCTGTGCTCTAGAGCCCGTGAGCCATAACTACTGAAGCCTGTGCACCTAGAGCCTGTGAACCACAACTACTGAGCCTGTGCTCTAGAGCCCGTGAGCCACAACTACTGAGCCCGCGCTCTACAGCCCGTGAGCCACAACTACTGAGCCCACGTGCCACAACTACTGAGCCTGCGCTCTAGAGCCCGCACGCCACAACTAGTGAGCCCGTGTGCCACAACTACTGAGCCTGTGCTCTAGTGCCCACAAGCCATAACTACTGAAGCCTGCGCACCTAGAGCCCATGCTCCGCAACGAGAAGCCACTGCAATGCGAAGCCCGTGCACCACAACAAAGAGTAGCCGCTGCTCGCTGTAACTAGAGAAAGCCCTTGCACATCAACGAAGACCCATCGCAACCATAAATCAATAAATAAATTAAATAATAAAATTTTCTAAAAAATAAGGGATGGATAAGCACAAAAATCAAAACCACGGTTACCCATCGTCGGGAAGAAAGATATGATTATGACGGAGCATGTGGTGGCAGCAGTGAGATTGCTAATGTTCTGCTTCTAGAGCCGTGCTGTCCAGTACGGCAGCCACCAGTCTCGTGTGGCTGTTTAATTACATTTCAATAAAAACTCAGTTTCTCAGTCACACTAGGCACATTTCAAGTGCTCAATAGTCCAGTGACTGTCACGTTGGATGGTGCAGATATTCGTCATTGCTCACGCTTCTCTTTGATCGTCTGGGTTGGTGGATGCATGGATTTGATGAATTCTCTGTAAGTTGTACATGTGTATTATGAAATCTTTCAAAATTTTGTTTTAATTTCAGTACTAGAAAATATCTAAACACATACATTTACAACTTCCCAAGTGAAAAGTCAGAGAGTGGTCATTAAAGTCACCTGAAACTCTGTAGTAGTGTGAGAGTATCTCTTTAGCGTTGCCCTCTACCCAAGATGATTGATACACATGAGGAATGTGAGAAGAGGGGCAGGAAGTGTGTGTGTGGGGGGGTACTGTTGGCAAGATTACCCCAACATAGCTGCCACCTTTGCTTCCTTCCACTCTGCTGTCACTGGTCATTATAGTGCTTTATCAGCACTGAAATGCATAGTTTGAGTGACCTTGCAAGTCTCCTGAAACCTGTGTTGAAATCTGTGTTGCTAAGCTGTTGTTTCAAGGAAAAGGTGACAAGCAGCCTCCAAGTCAAAATCTTCCCTAGTTAGTGCTGTCCTTGATTTCCAGGCTTGAGGAGGTTGGTTGTCGTTACAAAGAACCTGCTTCCTCCACTTGATTTATCACATCTTGTGCTAGAGCTGGCTGCTCTGAGGCTGTTAAATACTACAAGGAGAGAGATTTATTGGTGGGTGTAACACTTTCTTTAAATGCTGATGTGGATCCCAGCTGTGCGCCAAGACAGACCAGAGTCTCGGGCCGTGCTTGGCAAAGCAGAGGTTGAGAGAGTATGTTGTGATATACTTCCTGGGCTGTGTTTGCTCTCAGGTGGAGGTGTCCTTACTTGACCCCTGGGTCATGATCAGGGGTTTTGGGGAGCCCCCATACCTTGTTTGCCTACCCTAGTTCCACCCTGGTCATGATGGCAGAGATGTGAATCTGGCCAGTCCCTCGGCCCCCTGCCTACCCATATAGCAACTCGGGGCAGCAGACCAGAGGAGGCGGAAGTTGGCTCGCCCAGCCCATGTCTCTGAACATTTTTGACCACCAAAGAAATCATGCATCCTGCCTTTACTTCCCCATTTGTGTCTCCTTTTCTTGCCCCGCTTTCAGTCTTGCTTGCCAGGGTGGAAGTCACACCCTAACATCTGACTTGGGGAACCTGTCTGGTGAGGGATGTGCTGAGACTTTCGGGATGCTGAGGCCAGCATCCGAAGGAGGAGGATGGGGGCAGCAATAAAGGCAATATGGAAGGAGGCACCAGAGAGGGACACAGATGAACTTCTGGTCAGGACTAAAGGAAGAGGAGAGGGGCATGTGTAAGGCCCTCAGTTCCTCGGGATCGTGGGTCAGATGTTCAGTGCTGCAGAGTATCCTGATTCAGATCTGTAAGCAGTTGGGAAGTAAGAATTCAAAGTTTGGTCAGACTTGCTACCCATCCAAATCATATAGTTGGGTTAATTAGCTCCCTGCATTGAGCAGGTACTGTGTGCCCAGCACATGGCTGAGTACCTCACCACGTTGCCCACAAGCAGCATCTCATTTAACCTACATCACATCAGCCGTTTCTAGAACAATGTTATCAGCCCCGTTTTCCAGACAAAGAAACTTAAGACTTGGAGAGGTGCCGCTGAAGTCTGTTAACTCAAACAGACTGACTGCAAAGCTCACCCTCTTAACTACCACATGAATTATTAGACTGGTCACATCATTTCGAAGTATAAAGAAGGAAGTATAAACTGT
Organism: Aethalodelphis obliquidens; assembly: GCF_003676395.1. Lineage (NCBI taxonomy): Eukaryota > Metazoa > Chordata > Mammalia > Artiodactyla > Delphinidae > Aethalodelphis > Aethalodelphis obliquidens. The sequence goes on from NW_020837951.1 coordinate 4,779,114, forward strand.
ACATGGGGCCCACCCTGCTTGGGTGGGGAAGGGGAAGAGGGGAGCTGGAGCAATCACACCATCCCAGTTTACCTGCTTGGAATCCCAGGGGTGATGCAGCGTTTGAGGACTGGTGCCGAGAGCCCCTCCGACCCTGCGTTGAGCCGTTCCAGGTGAGGAGAGAGGTGCATGAGCTTCCTGTGGATTTGTGTCCACACTGGGGCTCTAAGAAGGGCTTTCTGCAGTTCTGGCCAGCAGACAGACAGCTGTGAAGCTGTGTTTGGTTTGACTCCACTTATGAACGAAGGTCAGGCCCTGGCTTTTTCTCTTTGGTCCAGAGTGCAGTGGGTTCCTAGATAATTGCAAAGGGCAGATCGTTTATCTGATCCTGCCTGCCACCTGGAAGGTCTTTGACAAAAGAATTGAACTTTGGCCCTATGAAGTCATATGCAACACTAGTAGACACAGTGACATACCTATAATACAAGGTGCTGTGTCATTTATTTGGAAGGTTTTTTGTTTTTTGGTATTTTCGTACTTAATTGCTGGGAAGATTGAAAGGGAGTGTATTTTTTATTTTAAAAATACAGATAGGGGACTTTCCTGGTGGTGCAGTAGTTAAGAATCTGCCTGCCAATGCAGGGAACATGGGTTTGAGCCCTGGTCTGGGAAGATCCACATATCGTGGAGCAGCTAAGCCCGTGAGCCACAACTGCTGAGCCCACACTCCACAACTACTGAGCCCACGCACTGCAACTCCTGAAGCCCACGTGCTGCAACCGCTGAAGCCCACACACCTAGAGCCCACGCTCCACAAGAGAAGCTACTGCAATGAGAAGCCCGCACACCACAATGAAGAGTAGGCCCCGCTCACCACACCTAGAGAAAGCCTGCGCGCAGCAACAAAGACGCAACGCAGCCAAAAAAAAAATACAGATACTTCTTTTTCCATTGCATAGGATCACGTTCTCCCTAATTTTCAATCAATTTCAAGTATTTCCTGTGAATTTCTGACATTGCCTAAAGAAGCAGTCCTTTTTTTTTGGGTTTTTTTTTTTGGCTGCGTTGGGTCCTTGTTGCTGCACGTGGGCTTTCTCTAGTTGCAGCAAGCAGGGACTACTCTTCGTTGTGGTGCCCAGGCTTCTCATTGCAGTGGCTTCTCTTGTTGTGGAGCGCGGGCTCTAGGTGCGTGGGCTTCAGTAGTTGTGGCACACAGGCTTCAGTGTGGCTCGAGGGCTCTAGAGTGCAGGCTCAGTAGTTGTGGCGCATGGGCTTAGTTGCTCCGCAGCATGTGGGATCTTCCCAGACCGGGGCTCGAACCCATGTCCCCTGCATTGGCAGGCGGATTCTTAACGACTGCACCACCAGGGAAGCCTTCGTGGGGTATTTTTTCGTTGGTTGATTTGTTCATTTGTTGAATTAATGTTTCCTGAGCATCTTCTATGGGCCAGGTACCATGTTAGCACTGGAGATGCAAGCTTGAACAAGGCAGGTGCAGCCTTCAGTGAGTTTGCATTCTTGTGAGGAGATAAACACATAAGTAAATAATTTAATAAGATGGTTTCAAACAGTAGAAAGTGCTATGGTAAATGGCGGGTGGTAAATGAAAGAAGGCTGCTCATTGGGTTAGGTTTTTTTTAACAGCTTCATTGAGATATAATTCACATAACAGACTCCTTTAAAGTGTAGAATTCAAGTTTTTTTTTTATAGTAATTCACTGGATTGTATAATGGTCACCAGATTCTAATTTTAGAACACTTTTAATCCGCCACCAAAAGAAACCTCTTATTCACTAGCAGCCCCTCTCCGTCCCTCTCCACTCTCTTCAGTCTTAGGCAACCATTAATCTACTTTCTATCTCTATAGATTTGCCTGTTCTGGACATTTCAGATATATGGAGTCATACACTGTGTGGTCTTTGTGACTGGCCTCTTTCACTTAGCATAATGTTTTCAAGATTCATCCACGATATAGCATATCAGTACTTCACTTAAGTGTAATTTTATGCCTAAGTATTTTATTCTTTTTGATGATTATGAATGGAAGCTTTTTAGACATTCGTTTTTTATATGTTCCTTGCTAATGTATAGAAATACTGATTTTTGTATATGATCTTGCATGTGATTTTGTATATCATCTTGTATCCTGGGAGCCCACTAAATTTGTTTATTAGTACTAGTAGTTTCTTAGTGGATTGCTTGGGATTTTTCATATACAGGATTATGTCATCTACAAATAGAGATAGTTTTATATCTTCCTTTCCAATCTGGATGGCTTTTATTGGAGTAAGAGAGTACAAAATTGAATGACAGTAGTAAGAACGGACACCCTCATGTTGTTCCTGATCTTGGCGAGAAACCACTTAGTCTTTCACTGTGTCCCCGAGGGTTTCAAACACCTTCATTCTGTTTCAGTCTCCACTGCCAGCTCTGAGGCCTTACCCATGTCACTTGTTGCAGTTCCCTAAACCAGAAAACGAGAAGGTTGATTCAAAAGGGCCTTCCTTTCCAGTTCTTACATCCAGCACTTCTGTGATTCTACTTTGGTATTCTTTCATCTTAGCCGGTTCCCTTGGACATTGGTTAGATCATCAGACAAACTCTATAAGGACACTTGGAAATATTTGCACGTTCGTTTTCCAAAGCCATTTTGACTGCTTTCAACCTAGACTAGATGGAAATTGCAAAAATTGAAACATGCAAGCAGAAATGGTTAATGGATCCATATTTCCTTTTCTTTGTAACCCTGAACAGCTAGGGGGAAAGCTTTGTTTGAGGACGGTGCTGATTTCCACAAAAGGTCAAAGAACCACAGCTTCTTCCCACTGTACCTCTAAAACTCATTACCTTCTTTGTTTTCAGACTCTCAGCGTTCTCATCTCTCCTCCTTCACCATGAAGCTGATGGACAAATTCCACTCACCCAAAATCAAGAGAACGCCATCAAAGAAGGGAAAACCAGCTGAGGTGTCTGTGAAGATTCCAGAGAAGCCTGTGAACAAAGTAAGCTGACTGTCTAGGTGTTTCTCCTGGCCTTCACCTGCTTTGAGCAATGAGTTTGTGCTGTTTTTTAAGTTTATTCCCTGGGGATGGAACTTTCAGTACAGAACACCTATTCCATAGCATTCCACGGCTCCAGGCGGAGCTTTCATTGTCCCTGTGGAATATGAACCTTTAGGATGGTTGAGTGTTTCTCCTGTTAATCAGAGTCAAGCTTGGTTGGCTAGAACAGTTCTTTTCCAGCTGTGTCATCCTCTGGGCATTTAAAACAGCTCAGCTCATCATGTTCACACTCCAGGATGCTGCCTCTGTGCCCCAGAGAGGCCCACGTTGCCCACACATACTCTCTCTCTCTCACACACACACACACACACACACACACACAGACACACACACACACACACACACACACACAGACACACACACACACACACACACACACACACACACAGATTCGTGATGTCCAGAACACCCATCATTCGGCTTTAGGGCCCATGCTCTGAAACTTGCTAAACCCTTGAAACCCAGCCAAAGATGTCCTCAAACACCAGTAACCTCAGCAGGGCCAGTCAAGCCAGATGTGTTGGAACAGCTGTTGGTTTTCATCAACCCCTCCCTTCAGCCTAAAACGGCCATTTCAAGCTCTGTAGGAATCCAGGTTTCCTCTCTTCCAGGAGGCAACAGACAGATTTCTACCAGAGGGCTACCCTATCCCCTTGGATCTGGAGCAGCAGGCAGTAGAATTTATGTCCACCAGTGCTGTGGCTTCCAGGTCTCAAAGGCAGAAGGTCAGTGTGATGTTAAGAACAATTGGGTTTGCCTTGCCCTCTACTGCAGAATCCTGGCCCATGGTTTTGGGGATGGAAAAAAAATCTATTGCAATATCATTGTGTTCAGCTGGGTGGCAACTGTGGGCTTAATTGTTCAGGAAACAGTCCAAGGAGCCTTGGATAAATGTAAGAGTTTATCCAAGCCCCCATGGCCTTTGGAGAGAGCTCAGTACTCCATGGCGAAAGCTCCGGGATTTTGGGGATTGGTTTGGGTGTGCTGCTTGGGTCCAACGGGTTCGGGGGAAGCGGGTGAATCTCATCTCTTAAGACCAGCTGTTCTTTCCTTGAGTTGCTAAGGTGATCTGGATAGTTGAGAAAAGGAAGGGCATCTAAAGTGTAAGGTACTCTGTTAACTATCTCCCGAGACTCGTGAGTGTGATGATACTGTGCGGAACCAGCGCTCTCAGAGCCAGGGACACCTTTAGTGCCGCTAACATGTACCAAGCCTTTTTTAGCCCCATGCTATGTGCTTTACACTCGTTCTCTCACTTAATTCTCATTATAACCCTGGAAGGTGGAAACTTATCTTGCAGAAAAGGAAGCTGGGAGTATGGAGATATTAAACGTTTGGGCAAAGTCACACGAAGAGTAGTGATGCTGAGATTTGAACACAGGTCATCTGACATCAAGTCGAAACTCTCTCGATGCTACAGTTACTCTTTATGAAAGTCAATTTATTTTTTAATATCTAAGAAATCTAATGTTAGCTCCCACACGTAACTGAACATAAAAACAAAATTAAACTCAGCAGTGTAAAATAAAGACAAGCCTTGTAGATAAGTAGATTCTGAACCCTTCAGTGACTGTCCACAGTGTAGTTTGTAGAACTGTTGTCACAGCTGTCAATTTAATGCCACTAGCAAACACTACCCTGTTATATAAACACATAACTCTTGAATTTTGCAGTGTATCTACTTTTGTTTTTATGTTGACCAGCAGAATATCTTAAAAGTCTAGTTAAAAGTGGAGAAAATAGGTTTTAAGTCCAGAGTCTTTGTTGAATAATCGTTTTTCCTGCCCCATCTGTTAAGAAAAAGAGGCTATAGAGAGCAAGAATGAAATATACGGTGTTTGCCAGATTGATCTAAATTCCAGATTGAAGAAGAGTAATAAAGTGGAAGATTTGGTCTGTACCACAATTATTTTTTATTGCAATCTGTTTAGCAACCCCTTGGAACTGGGTTTTATATTAAACGCCAGGAAGAGTGTCACTTGTCATCTGACACTAGTCCAGGCAGCCCGGAGTAAAATGATTTACTAACCACTGTGTTTTGCTAGTGAACTCTGATAAGAAACTGTTTCAGCCGCTCACTTCTTGGAATTTTTCCCCCTTTCTTCATCACTCCAAGAGAGGTCATAGGGGAAATTTGATGCTCAAGTACCCTTTCCTTAGTGGGGGTTTCTGCAAACTCCAGGGGACATTTGGCAATGTCTGGAGACATTTTTGGTTGTCACAACTAGGAGATTGAAGCAGGTGCTACTGGCATCTGTTGGCTGGAGGCCAGGGATGCTGGTAAACATCGTACAATACAGAGCACAGCAACCCTGCCTCCCCCCCCACCCCAACAAAGGATTTTCTGTCCTAAAATGTCAGTGCCATGGCTGAGAAACTGTTCTCTGGGAAGGAGCTATAGATGTGATCTTCACCCAAGGAAGAGTGTTACCCTGGTTTCTGGTCATTGCCCTTTAAGAAGGGTTGAATTACTGTGCTCTGCCCCAGGCCACCTGCATGAGACAAAGTGAGTATAAACCCATGGTGGAGGCCCACAGTCAGAACAGGAAGTGTTGGGAAATCTGCCAGGGTGTGTGAACTTAGCCGACTCTGTCATTTGCCATCATCCTTAATTATCACTTACTAGCTGTCTTACGACTTAGTATTTCCATATATATTCTCATTTTCCCCGGGTTATTACATGGGAAATTGCAACTCAGGTAGACAGAAATAGATATGGATCCATCTGCAACTTGCTACAGGCCTCTCTTTGCCCGGGCCCTATCCTGGGTGATTTCACGCGCCGTCTTACTTACTCCTCACCTTGACCATGTGCACAAGCTTTCACTCTTCCCAGTATACAGAGAGTGTGGGCTCTGGCCCAAGTTTTCTTAATCAAAATCTCTTCCTTCCTTAATTTTATGAAGTGCTTCCATATGCATTCTCACCCAGCCCCCCACACGAACCTCTTTAGATCACCCAGGGCAGGCGTTATTCTCCGCATTTTGCAGATGAGGAGCCTGAAGCCCAGCAGTGCCTTTGGGTCGAGGCCCTTCCCCAGCACCGCTGGCCTCATGTAGTTTCCAGGTTTGTTTGCACCAGTGGTGGCATCTAACCCCTGACGCAGGAGCCGGTGTACAGGTGGATGCAGCTGCCTCTCTGAGGCCTCGGCCTCAGGTTCCCTGTTCCTGGGGGTGTTCGGTCTGGGTGTCTCATTGTAAACTCTTCCGACTGCTGGCTGTGTTTTGCGAGAAGCCATAGTTTAACAGCTGATGGGCTAGGGGAATGCACAGCGTTCAGAGGCCATTAATTCTGGGAGTGGAATTTGCTGGAGAGTTAATGGATGAAACCTGACTCTGCCAGGTTGTCGGCTCCTTTATTAGGAGCCCAGTGCAGCCCGGCTCTTCAGTGGCTCATTTGATCTCTCTGCAAATGACAGGAGAGTTCTCTTTTTTTCTGTGAAGTGCCTTGCCGCTTTTGGACGGCTCCCATCTCCAGATTAGCCCCTTTCTCCCTAGCAAGCCTCGTGACACGTTTTCTTAAAATGTTTCCTGCTTCCCCCCCAACGTTTTGTCACTGCTGGCTCCTTGCGCGTCCTGATGTGCTGAGATGGCAGTGTCGTAGCCAGAGTCCTCTTGCTCAACTGGCCAGAGTGGTTTTAGTCACATTTGATGTCTGCAAGGCACCATGAGTTCCTTCATACTGAGGTTCCTCTCAGCCCCGTGTAGGCCATGGCGAAGCAGAGCGCTCTGGGCCACGAGGTGGAGAAGCAAGTGCCTGGCTCTTGGAAACACACAGTAAATAAACAAACGTGTCAGGTAGTGAGAAGAGAAAAATAAGTGACAGCAAAGAGGCCACAGTGATGGAGATGGGGAAGGGGTGTCTTTTTCCTCCCTTGGAGAAATGTATCATGGTGGCCTGCAGGGTACCTCTTGGGAAGTGCCCCCACTGAGACAGATCAGATCGGGTTTTTGAAAGTTGTCTGATGAAAGGAGCTAATTATTTCCTGATTCCATTTATATATTTTTCCTTTGATATTCCCATAAAATCCACTATTGAAATTTTTTATTTAAAATGACATTCCTCATTATTTTAAAAGAGCTGGTGTTCAGAATCATAATCACTTTTCATTGTGTATCACTTTTTTATATATTTATATAGTTGTGTTTGTTTTTTGGGGTTTTTTTTGCGGTACGCAGGCCTCTCACTGTTGTGGCCTCTCCCGTTGCGTAGTACAGGCTCCGGACGCGCAGGCTCAGCGGCCATGGCTCACGGGCCCAGCCGCTCCGTGGCATGTGGGATCTTCCCAGACCGGGGCATGAACCCATGTCCCCTGCATCGGCAGGCGGACTCTCAACCACTGCGCCACCAGGGAAGCCCTTATATAGTTTTAAATCTACTTTTTCTAGAAATTATCTTCTTGTTCTCGGTAGTTTTTATTTGAATATTCTCTGGACCTCAAAGAGCCCACAGGTGGCAGTTTTCCTCATACGTACCACTCGTAATTTGCCCTGGACGTGTAATCAATTCTACTTGAGTAGATTATCCATTTTTGGATTTATCCATTTTATAGATTATTCTTGATCTCCCTTTCCCTGCCAGCCAGCTGGGACCTGGGTTGTTGACATTAGGGTCAGTATAAGGAGAGGTTGGAGAAAGAAACCAAAGGGGTGCGTTTACCCACTGTCTGTGCATTCCAGGTATCCCACAGTCAAGGAGAAAAGGTTTGGGTGTGGGAATGTGAGTGCTGGGAAGTACAGGACTCTGTGTTTTATTTTCCTCCTAGGCGGGCTTTCCTCAGGGGCAGAGGGACCCTGTGTGCTGTTACCACATATGCTGCAGGAGTAGTGATTGAATTGTTGCCATCTGTCCAGCTTCTTCACCTTTTCACCCCAGCACGTCCCGCCCCTTCTAACCCTAGGGTTTCCAGGTCCTTTGGGAGAGCCATATCATTTCATTGAGAGGGGCTGCGTCTCTGGTCAAATGTGGGAATCTAGTGAGGAGTCCTGGGAGAGTGGATTCTGAGCACTAATGCCTCTGACCAGTCTTACACAGCCCCTAGGACCTTGAAAGGCCTTGATTTGACTTACTGGATAGATACACACGTTGGGACTTAACTGTTGGTTCTGTAAGCATCCTGCAGCCATCAGCAAATTAGTCCTCACTACACTTACTGAGTTCAGTGGTGACTTCTCAGTGTGGTTGAGGTGGAGACCCCAGGGCAAATCAGTCTCTGTCCGGGAAGGGAATTAGGAATATCTAAACAACCTTTCTCAGTCAGCCCCTTCTTCTTCCTTCAAGTCTAGCCTCTGTATCCTGATTGCAATCCTTAGAAAAACAATTTGGCTTGCTTTCTGCAGCAAGAAGCCTTTTCCATTGGTGTCAATCTCAAACTAGTTGGCAGGAAATTTTATTTTATTTATTTATTTTAAAATTGCTCCCTTTAATCTCTCTCCTCCCTCCTTACTCTTAACGTTTCCTTTCAGAACCTGAGCTGGCTGGAAGAGAAAGAGAAGGAGGTTGTCAGTGCCTTGCGCTACTTTAAGACCATTGTGGACAAAATGGCTATTGATAAGAAGGTACTGGAGATGCTTCCAGGGTCTGCCAGCAAGGTGCTGGAGGCCATCTTACCCCTGGTGCAGAGCGACCCTCGAATTCAGCACAGGTGAGTTGCTCTGGGCTGTGTCAGAGCAGTGGAGGCCTAGTGGCACCTTGGTTCAGGGGCGTTTCACACTCAGTGTTTCTAGGACCGGTGAGGAGTGCCAGGAGGAGAAGGAGCCCTCCCACGCCCTGCCCCCACCCCTACCCCATGGCTATCGCTTGGTATTCTTCCAAGGTTGAGGTCATCATTGTTACTCATGAGGCCTCAACACTGAGGAAGATCGCCACCATTGCTAGGGATGTAGCCACGCTGTAAGTCTGTGGTTATTTTTTCGTACTAGCCAGCTCATTGGCAGTAATCACATTGATTTGGACCCATTTTTCCCAGTACCCTATGTTAACCATAGTTTATTATGACATTAAATCCTGCCAATATGTAACCTATTGGAGACCTTGGCTGCTTAGATTATTAGGCCAAAAGAGGTAGAGAAGAATCCCATTAGAGCATGGATTAGTGAAACATTTAATTGTATCAAGCCAGGTCCTCCCAAACAGCACCTGGATTCATTGGAAGCCAGGTATGGAAGTGTAGTCAGCTTTTGTGGGGTAATGCTTTTATTGCTAGAGTTCGTTTTCCTCTGAAAGGTTAGTGAGCGGCTTGCCCCTGTGTTTGTTGTTAAATACAGAAAGGAAAGCAGTATTAAATGTAATCTTCAGCGAGAGCCTATCAGGAGCTTCTTCCTGAGAGGCTGTCAGATGCCTGCTGGCGTTGTTTTTCTTCCCTGGTACCTGTTCAGGATAAACATCTCTCTGTTTCAGTTCCTCAAGATGGTTTAGTGTCCTTGTAGCCCCATGAGGCTAAGCTTTTGTAAACTGCTTTCAGAACTTGACAGTGAAGTGCATAGTTTTCTTCTTCTGGGAGATAAAACAGTATCTTTATTTCCAAGAAGCTCTCTGCCCTGGAGCTTCTGCTGACCCCTGTAGATGGTGGTCTTTTGGCTGGAAGCTCACTGAAGCCACTTGGCGGGGAAGGATAAGGCGTTGGTAGGGCTTTGCTCTGCCCTGTCTTCACTTTCCAGTCCAGGCTGCTGTCATGTACAAGAAGCCTCTGAGGAAGCGAGTCCCTTTGGTGCCTTGTTCAGTTGCTCCATATGGAGGACTCTGTGAGACCAGCACCATGCTTTTCCAATAGGTAGCCCAGTGCCCAGCTTGTAGACAGGCCCGGGGCTGTTCTCCTTTGAGGAAACGTGCTTAACAGTATGCTGGGTTTCAGACGCACAGGTAGCTTTCATGAAATGCTCTCATACACTTCTCATGGGATGGACCTACCGTGGGAGAGTTCAGATCTGAAAAAATCAACTCCCCTACTGTATGACAGTGCTGATTTGATGGTACCGAGTGGAAGCTCTGTTTGACTTTGAAGGAGGGAGACTTACAAGAGTTGCACTTCCTGGGGGAGGATATGCTGCAGCTGGACCTGAAGGAAGGGCAGGATTTGAATTGGCAGTGGGGGCAGGAGAAGGAGGAGAGCAAAGGAACTGAGGCCAGCGGGCACAGTGTGCCCGGCAGGGACGAGACCAGCCGTCCTGTGAGCAGAGTGTGATCACACCAGGGCGCCGACGGGCGGCGCTGTGGGAAATGAGGGCGGATCCCCTCACGTGCCAGGCCTCTTTGGGAGCGTCCAGGACAGTCACCTTCACTGAGCCCTGTAACAGCGTTGACAGGGCGCTGCTGCTAGGACTGTCGCTTCCTGCAGTGTCAGCCAGCAACTCTGCTTGGGAAGTTACTTTCTAGACATGCAGGCCCTGGAAGAATTGACCACGTAATAGGACAATGGTCTGGGGCATTTTTTGTCCATGGGGAGGTTTTGTAATTACTTTATAGTTGACAAAAATTACTTGCTGTCTATAACAGTTTTCTAGAGGGGAAAGGAGAAATGCCTGGGTGTGGCCATAAGGAATAATGTTTTCTTTTTTTTTCTTTGTAGTCCTTTGGCTAATACCATTTAAGGGATTTGTTCCTCCTGAAATTCTTCCAAAGCCCGTTGATGATACTTTTATTGATCTCCCTGAGATGATCTAAAATGCTCCTCAAATGTTTCTTTTAGCTTCCTTCCATCATCTCATCCTCCTGTGCATTTGTTAGCTGGGAGGGTGTTTTCCTGCCTCTTCTCTGTGGGTTGGGCCCTAGCAGGTAGGCTCTTCGCCACGCTCCCCTAGGTTCCGAGGGCAGTGGTGACGGACCTGTGAACAAGCGTCTGGCTGTTCAGTGTGGGCAATGAATGGAGGCTTTTCCTAACGGTGGAACATTCAGAGATGTTTGAGAGCAGGATCCCTGCTTGCCCTCAGTGCAGACAGCTTTGCTCCATTTCAGAAACAGACCAACGACTGGTCCACTGGACATTTTGATGGTACAAGACCCTCCTTCCTTTTTTAATGTCCTTCCCGTGACATTAAGACACAGGAATATTCTTCTTGCAAGCTCACAATGTGAAGGGTGGACACAATTACCAACATTTTTAGGTGCTTTCAGGGAAATGTTAACATCCAGTGCAGGTAGGAATTAAGTATCACGTAAAAGTGACCCCTCCCACCTCTTTCATTTAATAATTGCGGGTGGGAGGCCACAGTCTTTGTTTCAAGAGGCCTAGCCTGGCCTTGCCAGGGAGGAGGAACAGAGCTGCTAGAAGCACACCCCCCCTTCAGGACGACGCCATCTATGGTCCGGCCCCCCGGCAGGTCTGCAAGTTGTGTTTTATTCTCTCAGTCCTCCTTCGGAAGAGAATAGGTCTGACACCAAACACTTTTCATTTGTATCGTCCTCTAAAGCAGCCAAACCCTGGCTTTCTTGGGGTTCCTTTTGTAAAGTTTTCTTGTTTTTAATGGGGCTTGAGGAGCTGCTTTCATTCTTTCTGACTCTTCTTTCCTCCCGCCGGAACATGCACGGAGCCGAGTGAATGGCTAAGTGGAGACTTCAGACCTCCTGGAAATTCTCTTCCTCCTTACCTGATTCTGAAGAGCTTCTCATTAGAGCATTGTTTGGTTCAGGCTTTTTTTTTTTTTAATGTCTTTGTTTTTAGAACCTGTTTTAATCATATCTTACAATATTATATATTTTTCTCAAAATTATATCTTTGGGGAAAAAGTATATCTTTGGCTCCTAAATGTCTGCCTCATTCTTTTTTTTTTTTTAAGTGGAGGAGGTAGCATCCCACATATTTTCTACATTTTTGCTCTACCTCTGTTGTAATACATAATATTTAAAATGGCAAAATAATCCTTTCCATAAATGCTAGGGAAAAGTATCTTTAGTTGTTTAAAAATACGTGGAAGATATAAAACTTCTTCATTTTGGCCTCCACTCTACAGTCGTTGGGGCCTCCAGATGTGCTCAGGGCTTCTGTTTTGAGTTGTTGGCGTCATAGTGAAGTTGGTACCTCCTCCCCCCACCTACCGTCACCACAGGTCACCTCACCTCTGACTTGTCCTCCTTAAAATACTCCTCATTAGTGCATTCCTCTGACATCTCAGCCATGGTTTATTTCAGGGGATGGTGAAGCTGAGCCCATGTTAGAAGGAATTCTAGTAAATTTCAGATCTCTTTGAGCTCATGTTTAAAGACTGTTCCTTGGGACTTCCCTGGCAGTCCAGTGGTTAAGGCTCTGTGCTTCCACGGCAGGGGGTGCAGATTCGACCCCTGGTCAGGGAACTAAGATCCAAAAAAAATTTTTTAATAGAAATAAAGGCTGTTCCTTTAAAGGATCCTGCCTGCTAAAGTTCCACAAACCTGTTGACTCCTTGTGACACAATATAACATGAATTTTTATCTAATTCAGAACAAGAAGTGTACAACAGTCTGACCTACTAGAAGGAGAGGAAGATGAGGCACTCCTTGAGAGATGTTATCAGAATCTCGTGGAGGATGTGAAGTTTGAAAAAGCATATTAACTATCATGGTGGAATTTTTATACATTATATATGAGAAATGAAAAAAATTTTATAACAGACTGGAAGATAAAGCTCCACAAAATCTTCATGGGATGTAAGGAAATAGATTCAGGGAGGAAAAGTTTATTAAAAGGAGGTGCAGATCTTATAGAAAGAAGGATTGAGAAACCCTAGTCACTGAGAAGCTAGTTCTCTGCTAAACAGATGACGTAAAGTGATGGTCATGCTTTAGATTTTTAATATTCTTTTAAAAATCTTCTTCTACCTCTAGCTCAGCCCTCTCCTCCTGCTATAGCCGAGTGTACCAAAGTCTCGCCAACCTCATTCGTTGGTCTGACCAAGTGATGCTAGAAGGTGTGAACTCAGAAGATAAAGAGATGGTGACAACTGTGAAGGGGGTCATCAAAGCCGTGCTGGACGGAGTGAAGGTACGTGCAGGTTCCAGACGGTCCTCATCAGGGGCTGGGAGCACCCTCCCTGCTGGGTGTTTATCACATGAGAACTTGTTCCTGAACTTTGTGCATTAGAGTGCACGTCTTCCAGTGTTTCTGCTGTTGGGTGCTGCTCTGTGCCACAGCTGTTTCTCCGTGGTACAGGTGACTCTTACAGGAATGTAACCTTTGGAGTACTCGTCCTGATAGTTAGAAGAGCTTCCAGAAGCAGTCAGCCTTACTGGGCCTTGGGTCCAATCTACAGGTGGTCTTTATACTACAGCTCTGGCTGTGCACGCTTGCCGGCTAGCTGAGGCCCAGTGCAAATTGCTTTTGCACTGACTTTTAGCAAAACTCCCAGCACGTCAACTGCTACCTTTTCATGTTCTAAGAACTTCTGGGATTCTTAGTAGAAAAGCAGGATTGACGTGAGTAAGAAATGAAACCAACTGTACTTGGAATCCATGATGTGGTCTGTGTATTTACTACCCAGGGAAGTCAGAAATGGCGGAATAGGAAATTATGAATCATCGCTACGGCGGGAAGTGAAGTCCTTGGAGGTTCTGGAATTGAGGTCCAAGGGACAAACCTTAATTGAGAAAATAAGTCCCAGTGGATGAGGAGCAGGGGATGATGTAGGGCGTGAAACAGTGAGATCCTGTGGGTTGGGACGGGGCTGTGAGCGGTGGGAATGGGAGGCCGGATAATGTAGTGGAAAGCGGGCTAGACTAGAGTAGAGCCCAGCTAGATTGGAATCCCAGGTTCACCACTTACTAGTCTGTGAACTTGAGCAATTTACTCAAGTGCTCCGTACCTTAGTTAACTCATCTACAAAATACATGCAGTTGTGGTACCCTGTGTCATGGGGTTGTAGGAAGGATTAAATTAGTTAATACATATAAAGCTTTTAGAACTATGCTGGGCATACTAAACACTCAGATCTTAGCTGCTGTTTATTATTAATTATGTGGTGCTAGATGTATGCTTTGCAAACAGGTCTCTTGGCTTGAAAAACTGTGTTCTCTTCCTTTCTAGACCCTCCAGTACAAAACTGTGGCCAAGGTACTTACCCTAGGTCCAAACAATTCCTTCCCCACTCAACCATGCCATTAGACTCCTGAATGCTGCCTCCTTGGATTGACATTCCCCAGAAGCTCTGGAGAGTAGAATAAGGACCCCCAACGGGTAAAAATTACAGATGGGAGGCTAAGAAAGCATTGCTGGACATTACACACTGCTCCGGAATGAACCGCGTTGGCTGGTGCGGTCTGGGCGGCTCCCCACCTCCAATACTGTGTGAACAGGGCTGCTGTGTCTGCTGGGGCTTTATGGAGCTCACGTAGAGGGAGGCTTGACCGGGCGGCATCATAGCGTGTCCTCCGACAGTTCCCCGTTCTCTTCACTCCCCACGGTTACTAGGTTACTAGGTCCTGCACGATCGGTTTTGGCTGGTGAGACTTAAGGATGTAGCCCAGGGTGGCTGCTGTGTGGGACCTGACGTTGCTTTCCAGACCTGGCGCCCAGTCACACATTCTCCCATTCCAGCCTCCCGGCGGCTCTCTGAGGTCAGCAGGGCAAGTGAGACGTGACCTGGGTCCCACTTCACCATGGGGGCGGTGTGCGCTTCGGGCTCGCCTCACCTGGCTCTTCCTGTCCAGGCTTCTGGAAATGCTGTTATTGGCAAGTGTTATTTTTCAGGTGACATTGTTAAGGCTTCCTTCTACCAAATTGATTATAATTAGATGTTTCGAAACAAGTCAGAACATCCAAAATAGAAGAGAGAGAGTTAAGCGTGAAGCTTTGTGACTTTCCCAAGTGCATTTCCTTTATGGAATCATTAACGTGCCACTGTATCAGCTGAAAAATTGTCTAAAAGAAAAGTTTCTCAGATTTTTCAAATTGACCAGGATAAGAGAGGGGGAGGGAGAGAGAAAGCGAGAGACACCTATTGATTATGAACCTGTCAGCGTCTGAACTTTTCCATAATTGTTTTTAAAATATTGTAACCAGAACAAAGATTCTCTAGGTGAGGAGCTCTGTACGTTAAATTTTGTTTCATTTATTCAAGAAGCGTTTATTGAGAAACTCCTGTGTGCGGGGCAGCGTGATAGAATTGGGAATATAGTGATAAACAAAACTGGCACCGTCCCTGACCTGATGGAGCTTAGAATCTAAAGGCGGAAAAGGACAGCAATCAAAAACTTGTAATTGTATAATTATAACCAGGACTGGTGCTATAAAGGAAGAATGGCGTGTGGTCTTACTTGGGTGTAGGGGGGACCTTCAATTTCAGGGTGATCAGAGACACTTCCCCAGGGAGAGACAGGCAGGCTAAAGCCTAAAGGATGAGCAGGAGCTGGCCTGTGTCGCTAGGAGTTTTTCATAGTTGGAGTCAGTCAAGGCCACAGGGACGATTTAGACATTGCAATGTTGGCGTTTGCTGTTAAGGTCTCAACTGTAATCATAGCTAACGTGTATTACCCACTTAATGCTTATAACGACCTCCAAGGTGGGTGTGATCCCCTCCTTCACAGATGTGGAAACAGTCTCAGGCAGACCAGTAGTCAGTGGCAAGGGCATGATTCACACCCAGGCCTGCTGGACCCCAGACCCTGTGTTCTCACCATCACCCTCAGCTGCCACCCACAAGGAAGAAGATTCATGGTTCGGCCCAAGGGATTCAGTGTGTCTCCCCTCCAGGCCAGCTGGCCTCCAGCCGCTCTCGCTGTCCCCGTCAGGCTTAGGACACCTTATAAGCTCCTGTCCTCATGGTGTGAGGGAGCTTCAGTGGGCTGGGAGGGACAGGACTGTGCAGAGGCGAGCTACATCCATGAGGGTGTCATCATCCCACTTGGAGGGAAAGTGTTGGCATGTTCCTGTAAACTGACTCACCATCTTCCAAGTTACTCATTCACTCGTTAAATGGAATTTTGCTTTTGAGGGTTGTAAAAGTGTTGTAAAGCAGGATTACTTTGTTTTTGTCCCTGAATGTGCAGTACCATCTATCATTTAAACCCCCATGTAAATGCCACTTGTTAGCTCTGTAACCTTGGGCAACTTAACTCAGGTCAAAGGATGGACCTCTCTTATTATCTAATCTGACCCAGGCAGGTGCTTTACCAATGGGAGCCTGAGACTCAGATGGTCATGACCGTCTGGTAGGAATTCAAAGGCCCTCACTTTCCCTTTGCTGTAGGAACCACCTCCAGCCTAGGTCTTGGCTGTTGGAGGATTGAGCTTCTCAAGGTCAAACAGATACACGAGTTTGTCCTTTCAAAACCAAGACCCCAACTCTTCCTAATTTCACCTTTTCTTCTTATCTCAGATGTACAGCTTCTTAACCCATCTCTCTGGACTCTGCTTTACCATCTCTGCAGACCTTCTTGGATCTCCCTTCTAAGACCTCCAGCCTCTTCCCCCACGAGAGAGAGAGAGAGAGAGAGAGAGACACACACACACACACACGTTTTTTCAGTTGGAAGAAAAAAAAACACTGACCTGGGGGGAAGCTTCGGAATACTTGCAGTTCTGTCATTTGACCATCACCACCCAAAAGCTGGGCTTGTATACCAGACTCACCTTGAATAGCAGGGATATTTTGAAAGAAGTATTTTCCTGACTGTATCAGTTAGGGTTAGACTTGACTGCAAGAAAATCCAGAATAATACTGGCTTCAAAAGATAGAACTTTATTTCTCCTTCACGTATAAGAAGCCTACAGATAGGCAGACAGTCCAAGGCTAGCGTGGCATTTTCACAAAATGGCCAGGGATGTGGTCTCCTATCCTGCTTTCCCACCATCTTCACACATGGATTCCACCTCATGGTCCAAAATGGCTGTTACAGTCTCCATGAATTATGACTCCATTCCACCTAGCCAGGAAGAAAAGAGAGTAGGAAGTTGTGGCTTCTCCATTTAGGGGTGCTTCCTCAAAGGCCTCACAGAACTTTCACTTAACATTTTATTGGCCAGAACTTGGTCATATGCCCAAGTAAAATTCTGTTAATAAGGAAGAGCAGATACTGTGGGGCAACTAGCTATCTCTACCACACTGACATTTCAGGTGAGCCACCTCTTTTATTCCTTGATCAGCCTATTTTAAAATTCTTATTTATGGGCTTCCCTGGTGGCGCAGTGGTTGAGAGTCCGCCTGCTGATGCAGGGGACACGGGTTCGTGCCCCGGTCCGGGGGGATCCCACATGCCGCGGAGCGGCTGGGCCTGTGAGCCATGGCAGCTGGGCCTGCGTGTCTGGAGCCTGTGCTCCGCAGCAGGAGAGGCCACAACAGTGAGAGGCCCACGTACCGCCAAAAAAAAAAAAAAATTCTTATTTATGATGAATTTCAGACATTTGCAAAAAAGAGAACAGTATAACGTAGCCCCATCACAGAACTTCCACAGTTGGCCAGTCTTGTTTCTTCCAGACCTCTTCCTACTCCCCTGGATTATTTGGAAGCGAATTCCAGGCATCATGCCCATTCACCTGTAAATACCTTAGCGCATATCTCTAGAATAAGGCAAACTTTTTCTGTAAAGGGCCAGGTAGTAAATATTTTAGGCTTCTGGGGCTACACATAGTCTCTACTGCATATTGGTCTGTTGCATATTCTTTGTTTGTTTTAATTTAATTTTTTTAAGCAAAGCATTCTTACCTTGAGGGCCTTACAGAAGCAAGCCCTGGGCTGGATTTGGCCTTCAGGGTATAGTTTGCTGATTTCAAACAGTTTGGTTTTCAATTTCAGATCCAGATAAACTCCAAACACTATAACTCATTAATATTTGTCTAAAGTTCTCCCTTCTCTGTATTTTTCTCCTTGCAACTTGTTTGTTTTTTTTTTAGGGAAGGATTCTTTCTCTGAGAAGTCTCCCACACTCTGGTTTTGCTGATTACACTATGCAGTGTTATTTAACATGTTCCTCTGTCCCTTGAATTTCCTGCAAAACTAGGCTGAATCAGGTTCATGTTTTTGTATCTAGAAGAATGTTTCCTAGGTGCTGCCGTACACTTCCTTCTAGAGGCATCTTTCCTTTTTTGATGTTAATAGCCGTTGATGGTTATTGCCTAGATGGGTTAATTCCTTGGGAGTTGCAAAATGATGACATTATACTTCTTTCTGCCATCCCTTCCTCATTCCTTAGCTGGAATACACTAAAAGAGACCTCCCCTTGTCAGTCAGGGTTATCCTGTGTTATAATTCTCAGGGGGAAAGGCAGGATCAGTGCTTGATTCCTTCCTTCATTTACCAGTTATCAAAATGAGTGTTTCTTAGTATCATCTAACATGACCATTGGATTGAGGTTTTGGGGTTTTTTTAAATTTATTTATTTGTATTTATTTATTTTTGGCCGTGTTGGGTCTTCGTTGCTGCGCACAGTCTTTCTCTAGTTGCGTCGAGCGGGGGCTACTCTTCATTGGGGTGCGCGGGCTTCTCATTGCGGTGGCTTCTCTTGTTGCGGAGCACGGGCTCTAGGCACGCAGGCTTCAGTAGTTGTGGCTCGTGGGCTCTAGAGCGCAGGCTCAGTAGTTGTGGCGCACGGGCTTAGTTGCTCTGCGGCATGTGGGATCTTCCCGGACCAGAGCTCGAACCCGTGTACCCTGCATTGGCAGGCAGATTCTTAACCACTGAACCACCGGGGAAGCCCTGGATTGAGTTTTTTAATATAGCATTCTGAACTCAGGGATGTAAATAAACATAGTTTGTATGTCCCGTCCATTGCAGTTATTATCCTTAGTGATGCTCAAGTCCCATCTTTGAACAGTGACAGCTTCTTC
Source organism: Aethalodelphis obliquidens (assembly GCF_003676395.1). NCBI lineage: Eukaryota > Metazoa > Chordata > Mammalia > Artiodactyla > Delphinidae > Aethalodelphis > Aethalodelphis obliquidens. Next base: position 4,797,885 of record NW_020837951.1, read on the forward strand.
AGATTGTTTCCTGAGTTCATTTTGACGTGACCCCAGAAGTCTTTGATCGTTTTCTCACTTTGGGATATGAAAAGATGTTCCAGGTTCATCTTACTTACTTGTGTGTGTATGTGGTAATAGCTTTATTGAGATATAAAGCCCATACCGTACAGTTCACCCAGTTTAAAACGATTTAGTGATTTTTAGTATATTCACGGAGCTGTGCAGCCCTCACCACAGTCAACTTCAGAACATTTTCATTGCCTCAGAAAGTAACCCCATACCCTTTGTACTCTCCCCATACCCTGCCCCCATTTCTCTCCATTCCCCCAGCCTTAGGCAGCCACTAATCGAACTTTCTGGCTCTATAACTTTGCCCCTTTCTTTTTTTTTGACCATGTCACACAACATGCGGGATCTTAGTTCCCTGACCAGGGATCAAACCCGCGTCCCCTGTAGAAGCGCAGAGTCTTAACCACTGGACCGCCAGGGAAGTCCCTAAACTTGCCTCTTCTAGATACTTCATATAAATGGAATCATATACTGTGGGTCCTTTTGTGACTGGCTCCTGTCACTTAGCATAATGTGTTCGAAGTTCATCCGTGTTTTAGCATGTATCAGTACTTCATTTCTTTTTATTGCCAAATAATATTCCATTACATGGATATACCACATGTTATTTATTCATGGACATTTGGACGTCTCAGTTGTTTCCAAATTTTGAGTAATGCTGCTGCAAACACTCGGGTACAAGTTTTTGTGTGGGTGTATGTTTTCATTTCTCTTGGTTATACGCCTAGGACTGCAATTGCTGGGTCATATAACATCTCTGTGTTTGATCTCGTAACAAGCTACCAGACTACTTTCTAAAGCAGCTGCACCATTTTACATCCCTACCCGCAGTACATGAGGGTTCCAATTTCTCTACATCCTCACCAGCACTTGTTATCACTGGCTTTTTCTGATGTAGCCGTCCTAGTGGGTGTGAAGTAGTATCTCACTGTGGTTTTTGATTTTCGTTTCCCTGATGGCTAATGATGCTGAGCATCTTTTCATGTGCTTATTGGCCATTTGTATATCTTATTTAGAGAAATATTTATTCAAGTCTTTTGCTTATTTTTAAATTGTGTTATTTATCTTTTTTTAATTATTGAGTTATAATTACCTTGTATATTTCTTACCACCGACCTGGAATCAGCCATTCCTTTAAGGAGCTCTGGTTCCCTTTATTGGGGAATGATGTTTAGAGACCTCACTCCAGGGTTCCTCATTGCTACTCATTGATCACATGTTTAGTTTCTTTAAGAGAAAATACATCTTGAGTTTATACTGGTTTTTACTTAACCTCATCAAGCTTATATCTTAATTTTCTTCCTCCCACACTGAAAATCCCTGTTTTAAAAAATAACAACATTTGTTTTTGACTCGTTTTTTCACAATACAAAAACACAACAGTCTCAGAATAACACTAACCACCTCCATCAGTATGATTATTAGAAAGTATTAAAGATGTTTCAAAGTTATTTTTGACCTTCAGGTTATCCATCATTTTGCAGTCATTTGAAATAGTTCTTCTTGGTGTGTCTACATGGTCCCTCTTATGTGGTATGTATTTGAGTATTTCCTGTGTGCAGTGGTCTGAGTATTCCACTGCTTTACAAAGGAGGAGAAGGAGAGGGAAGAAGAAAGGGGGGGGGCTTCCCTGGTGGCGCAGTGGTTGAGAGTCCACCTGCCGATGCAGGGGACACAGGTTCGTGCCCCGGTCCGGGAAGATCCCACATGCCGCGGAGCGGCTGGGCCCGCGAGCCATGGCCGCTGAGCTTGCGCGTCTGGAGCCTATGCTCCGCAACGGGAGAGGCCACGACAGTGAGAGGCCCACGCACTGCAAAAAAAAAAAAAAAAAAGAAGAAGAAGAAGAAAGGGGGAAGAGACACAGCGGGTTATGTGTAGTAGGAAATTGCCATGTAGGAATGTTGTGGATATACTTTCATACGTCAGAGAAATCATCATGCTCCAATTTCAGCTTCATACGCTCAGGGTTTACGGGTACTTTTGTTGTTGTTTTTTCAAAATAATAGGGTGGCTTAGACTAAGATAAGCCTTCCCCAGCCTACTTTCTGAGCAGTTCACTAAGTATTTTTTCTAGTAAATCTGCTAACCTGAAGAACTGCACCAAACATTTACTGCTTTTTCATTCTCAAGTGTGTTGGGAGTAGAAGGACATCCTATCCAGCTAGGAGTTGTGGCAGCAGCATCTCCTTTCTGGGCCCACACGTGTTCTACTTAGTTACAAATGTCAAGAGAAGGTCTTTCAATAATCTGTAAGCTTGTTTAGGGCCTTTTTTGGGGGTGAACCCTGAAAACTTTTATTGTTCGAGTTGTAGTGTTTGGCCCCAACTCATTATTTTGAAGACACAAGTGCCCAGTTTTAAAATTATGCCCCTCCCCCCATGCCATCCGGGCCTGGCACTGCTTCTGGGCTGGTCTCTTCAGCATCTTTCAGGGTGGAATTTGAGATCTCCTCTGGCTGCCTTGTTTTCAGGCTGCTGTGAGCCTCCAGAAGCTGACGTGAGGAGTCGCCGCCAGGCCAGTGCACTCTGGCACCTCGTGTGCTTTAGTGTTCTGTCTCCCTGAGCACATGTGAGAAGGAAGGCACTTCCTCTGCTCTGTCGCTGCCTCAGCCCTGCTTAGGATGTGGGCAGGGAAGGTCCCTTGTTGTCACCATAAAGGTCATACTGGGGCTGGACAGCCCTGTGACTGCATTATGCCACTTCAGTTACAGGAAACTCCCCACTGGCCTGTACCCAGTGTCTTTGGTGAAGAACTCATCTTAGGACCACTCACCGGTAGAGGGGCCATGTCATGGCCATAAGCACAGGAGCCCATGGTGATAGAGGACAGACAGTGACAGGTCGGGATGCGGCCTGAGCAGGGGCAGCGGGCCCAGGCTGCGGGCGGGGCGCTTTCCAGTTAAAGTGCGTGTTCTCTCCACGTGAACCTGGAGGACTTGGGCCTCTCCTCGTGCAGCCCGTGTCCCCTCTGCCGGGCAGGGGCCGAGGAGACAAAAACAGATAGGACTGTTTCTTACCTGAGCACCGAGCTGTGCTTTGACTGGATGAAGGTCATCTAAGATGGAAGTGTCTCTGTGATCACTCTCAATATGAGTAAAATGAGCATGGAAATAAAGTGTTGTGTATTTAGAAAGGTGCTCTTCCGGGTACCTTTCGGGCTTTGAAAACTGCTTTTCAGTGAACTGGCGGTTGTCTGGTTTACAGCTGCCGGCTCTGGACACAGCCTCATGTGCCGTCTCTCTCAGTCTTTCCTAACCTGTGCCTCAGGAGGATTGGAAAGTCTGACATCCTCTCAGAAATCTGGCTTCAGTAGGGAGAGTTGAGCTCTGGCCAGGTTACAAACGGTCAGCTCTGAAGGAGATGAGGGTGTTGGCACGGTTGCCGGGTACGTGCACATTCTAAGGGTGCCCTTCTGCCTGTGAGAGAGAAGCCAGGCTGAGAGTGAAAGACCTTCTGGCTGGTGTGTTTGTGTTTGGGCTGGAAGGTCGTGGTGAATATGGAAAGCTGCCCCCTCCTGTGATGGTCTTTTGGGCCTGGGGTGAAGGAGGGTAAGTTCTGGGATCTGACTTTGTCTTGGAATTCGGGTGCCCACTTGCACATGTGTGCCTGTCATTGCACGGTTCTTTTGCCATCGTTCTTTAGTTGAGTTCACACAGCTGCCTCTCCAGAAAGATGGCATTCTAATTATAATTGCTCAGGAATCAATGAAGAATTAGTGGAATTTTGTCCTGCCTCAGCAGATGCAAGCGTACAGGCTCCTCCCTTTTCCTTTGCCCTGCTTGTAAAGAGAGTGAGCTTGAGTGTGGCGCTTCCAAGGCACTTTGACTCCCTCTGATGCCGTGATGCTCTTCTGTGTGGCCTGGTGATGGGCTTCTTGGATGAACGGCCTTCCCCACCCTCCTCTAGGCGATGGGGTGCAGGGGGCCTGCCTCCACGCCACTTGCTCTCTCTTCTAATTACGTCATCTCTTGTCTCTCCACCTTGTCTGTAATCACCAGCTAGTTAGCTGTTCCTTAAATATTTGCGAGATTATGTTTAACTCCTAGATGGTGATAACAGGAAAATGCCAGCCTTCTCCTTTCTTCTTCCAGTACTTGATTCTTGGCGATCTCAACCCTCCACGTTTCTCCAGGAATAGGCATCGAAACTATTACAGAGTGGGGTGACACCGGTTCTGATTATATGGAGTATGCCTTATTTTTCTTTTAATTCGTATTTCAGAAGTAATACATGTTCATTGTAGCAAAGTAAGAAAAAGCAGAGAAGCAAAAACAAGAAAATAAGGGGTGTTTCGTAGCCGTGTTTTTTCCTATACGTGTGTTCTTGGTTTTGTTTTGTTTCCAAAACATACTGTGTATACACCAGTGTACCGTCTGGGCTGTTTTTCCACTTAACATTGTATTGTCTTTCCACGCTATCATATATTCTTGTGAGGTTTTGTTTTGTTTTGTTTTTTTGCCGTGTGTGGGCCTCTCACTGTTGTGGCCTCTCCCGTGGCGGAGCACAGGCTCCGGACGCGCAGGCTTAACGGCCACAGCTCACAGCCACCGGCCCCAGCCGCTCCACGGCATGTGGGATCTTCCCGGACCGGGGCACGAACCCGTGTCCCCTGCATCAGCAGGCGGACTCTCAACCACTGCGCCACCAGGGAAGCCCTCTTGTGAGTTTTTTTAATGGTAATATAATGGTCCATTGTTTAAGTCTATCTTAATTTATGTAATCAGTACCTAGTATTGAATATTTAATTATGGAATATTGAGTCATCTGATTACCTGTTACACGGAATGCTGCAGTGAACGTTCTTTGTGGCTTAATTTTTGTACACATCCGTGTCATTTTCCTTGGGCTAAATTACTATAAAACGTATGCAAATATTTAAAGCTTTTTATGTATACTGACAAGTCATCTTTTAGATAAGCTATCCAAAGCATTACTTCCATCCATCATAGTAACTCTTTGCCTTACCACACTTGTCGGGATTCCTGTGTGGGGTGTTTTGAGTTGGGAGAGGCTTTGCAGTCTGATTTGGGGGCACACTGCTGTATTACCCACCTTCTTCCATTGCTGCCTCCTCTGTAACTTTAGAAATAGATGTTCATGCTGAAAGCCTGAACTTCTCACGTGACACAGGTAGGCCCTACCCAGGTGTGTATCAACAGGGCAATGAATGAAGAGATTGTGGGTTTATCCATATACTGGAATACAACTCAGCAACATCAAGGAACACACTACTCATGCACACAGAGACGTGGGTGTCTACACTGAGCAAAAGAGGATCGACGAATAGAGATAGAGAGTGGATTAGTAGTTGTGGGTCCGGGAGGGCTGGGGAGACATGAGGAGGGACCACGGAAAGGTCCGGAGTTTGTTTTGGAAGTAATAATGAGTCCTAAAATGGATTGTGTTGATGGTTGCACAACACTGTGAACAGACTAAAAACCATTGCATTGCACACTTTAAATGGCTGAATTTTGGGCTTCCCTGGTGGCGCAGTGGTTGAGAGTCCACCTGCCGATGCAGGGGACGCGGGTTCGTGCCCCGGTCCGGGAGGATCCCACATGCCGCGGAGCGGCTGGGCCCGTGAGCCATGGCCGCTGAGCCTGTGCGTCCGGAGCCCGTGCTTCACAGCGTGAGAGGCCACAACAGTGAGAGGCCCGCGTACAGGAAAAAAAAAAAAAAAAAAAAAGGCTGAATTTTATGGCCTAAAGCTGTTCAGAAAAAGAAGATGGACACCAAAGAGTACATACTGTATGGTTCCACTTATTTCAAGTTCTAGGCAGAAGTGATCCAAGAAACAGAAGTGAAAAAGTGGTTGCGATGGGGCAGGTTGACTGGAGAGGGTGGTGGGAACGTTCTGTAGTTTTGAGTGATTCTCATATGGTGTATGCAATCACCAAAACTCATCACATTGGAGGAGGATGCATTCTAGTTGAAAAAACCAAGTAGGCCCTAATCACCTTTTTTTTTCCTATTTAAAAAAATATTTTCTAAAGTCATTTCTCTGCTGGGTAATATGCCCTAAACTTTCTGTCCATCGACAAAGATTTCCACCAGTCATTTCAGGATACCAGCTGCTGCCACACCCATGGCCAGCTCACCCTGGGAAACCACCTTCCCCAAGACCAGAGGTTTGATTGTTAGTAAGCAGCGTCCTGCACATCGTATAATGGCTTCAGAGAACTAAAGGGTAGTAGTTCTTCCTCCACAAACCGACTGGCAGTTGTTCTGCCAGGAGTTTGGTCTGTGTGATGAACTTAGTCATTCTGAGACAGTGGGGCTTGTCATTTCCCCCTTCCAAAAGGAAGTGCCTTTATGCACTTGAAGCTTTCGATGTGCTGTGCAGGTATTTTTGGAGGGTAGGAGACGTTTTAGGAAGCCAGGCAGATTACCTAAGTCAAATCATACTCGCACTTATGGTGAGTGAGGAATCTGTGGGCAGTGGAGGACAGACAGCTGACCCACCTGGTTGGGAACATTCACGGTGAGGAACCTTCCTCGTGTCTCACTGCTTTTCTCTTGTGTGGGATGTAGGAGCTTGTCAGACTTACCATCGAGAAGCAGGGGCATCCGTCTCCAACAAGCCCAGTGAAACCCAGTTCCCCAGCCTGCAAACCAGACGGGTGAGTGCTGACCAGACCCTCCAGTATCTGGGGTCACGGTTGATCTACACTTGAGAAAGAAGGGGAGCCAGGTCCGGAGCCCACATCAGGCAGGCCCTGTGAGGCCCACATTCCCTTCTCAGTGAATTCTGGGTAAGAGCCTGCATTACTTTAAAGTGTGTATAGCTCACACCCGTTCTGAAGAATTGCCTGGTCTCCAGGTTAATAGCGTGACCTTTTCTAAGGATAGTGTGTGATGTCAAAACCCACCTATACTTTTCTTGACCAGCTTCCTCCCATAATTAGAAAGAACTTTGAAGGGTTGGGGTTTAGGGGTTTGACTTGAGAGCATTTAACTTTATCAAGAAAGGAAACTGAGGGTAATGTGGACAGTTATAGGGCCTTGCAATAATTTCTACTACAAGCCCCTAGTAAAAATATAAAACCTACACTTGGAGCATTTTAGAACATCATCTAGTCCAGAGATTCCTCTTCCAGATGAGGAAACTGAGGTGCAGAGGCAGGGGGACTTGGCCAAGCTTCTGCTGTTTGTGGGTGATCGAACCAGACTTGAAACCCCATCTCTGCCTTGGAGCCCAGGGCACAGTGTCAGCTCTGTGTCCAGGGCACCTCCGTCCCTGTCCCCCCATGACTTCCCTGCCCTGGTCACATCCTCATGCTCTCAGGACCTTCTCTGTGGCCTTCTGTAACCCCGAGTTCTCTTCAACTCTCCAGCCAGTCTGAGCTCCCCTTGACAGATCGAGAGATGGAGATTCTAAACAAGACGACCGGCCTGTCGCAGTCGTCCGAGGGGCTCCCAGATTCCACGGATGAAGAGGTCGCGCCCCCCAAACCCCCCTTACCTGGCATTCGTGTGGTTGATAATAGGTAATTTTCTGTTTTTCTAGCACCCTCCTCTATTTATGTCATAATTTCATGAATGGATGGGTAGGATGAGCCAAAAAGAAGACGGTGCCATTAGGGTCAGAACCTGCTCTTTAGGCACCTTGGCGGTTTGACCTTCCTCTGGAGGGGCGTCTCCAGAGGACGTGAGCCTGGCCCAGCGCCCTCCCTTGCCCCGCACCCTGAGAACTCCCAACCGCTTGCCTTTTAGCCTTAACCAAGCAAAAACTGGTACCATTTGTTACGAAAAGAAAAGGAAGAACTTTGGATACTAGTTTTTTGGCACTGATAGGATGGGAGTTGAAAGTGTGAAAAGCAGGTGTGAAGTGTCTGATAATGAAAGAACCCACCTCCCATACCCCAGTATCTGTTTAAAGCATTTTGTGGGGTGTCTGGTTTGATAGGGTTCCTTGCTCTGTTTCAGTCCTCCACCAGCATTGCCACCGAAGAAGAGACAGTCGGCTCCATCCCCTACCCGAGTGGCCGTCGTGGCCCCCATGAGTCGAGCCACCAGTGGCTCCAGTTTGCCTGTTGGAATTAATAGGCAGGTAATTAGCTCCATCTAGAAAGGCAGAGGAAGGCTTCAGGTCTGGGGATTTGCTTCCTGAAGCTGAGAGAAACCCAGTGGTCTTCAGTCCCTGGCGTTGGTCAGGAGGAGCTCTCCGCACTGGGGTGGAAGTTCCCTCACGGGGTGGGGAGGCCGAGACCGGCCCCAGGGCCTCCCTCGCACTGAGCTCTGAGCGCTGGCACAGGCCCTCTTTCTCAGGAGGCGCAGAAGTGGCGTTCACAGCCTACAGCAAAGACGGGCCTTTCCAGCAGGTTGCTGAGCCTGCCGGTATCTCCTTCTCCGAGTAAACGTACCGGCTCCCTCCCCTGGTCTCTGCCACCATTTCCCAGGAGTGACTTGGTTTGTTTTCGTTTTTGCCGGGAGGATTTTGACGTGGACTGTTACGCACAGAGACGACTGTCGGGCGGCAGCCACTCATATGGCGGCGAGTCGCCCCGCCTGTCCCCCTGCAGCAGCATAGGCAAACTGAGCAAGTCGGACGAGCAGCTGTCGTCTCTGGACAGGGACAGCGGGCGGTGCTCCCGGAACACAAGCTGTGAGACTCTAGGTGAGCTGCCGGCGTCGCGGCCACCACTGCTGGCTCATCGTCTCTCCGGGGCTGTTTTGGGCTCAGACAGTGATGCCAGTCATTGGCTCTGTTGACCTTGGCCAAGTCACTCAAAATCTGAGCCTCAGTTTCCTCATCTGCAAAATGAGGATACCAGTGTCTGCCTCTGAAGGGGGTTGAAAGTTTAAATGGAGTAGCAGTGTGAAACCCCATGGGAGATACTGAAATGGTAGCTGTTACTTCAGTTAGTCTGTCAGTGTGTCATTTGACTCCCTTTGCCAGAATTCAGAGCCCTCTGTGCTCAGAGCTCCTGCCCACTTCTGACGGAGGGCGAAGGCAAGGGAGCTGGCCTCGGGCGGTGGGGCCCAGTGAGGGTCTGGCGTGCAGTTTGGCAGGAGGCCTACAGAGCACTGAGCTGTCCATGTCCCGCGAACTAGATACTTCACTTCTGAGAGTTTATCTTAAGAACATAATCAGAGATTTATGGCAAGATTTCTGTCCAGAGACATTAATCTCAGCATTATTAAGAGTAATGATGATAAACTGGAAAGAATCTACTACTCAGTGATAGGAAATCAGGAGACTTATGATACATCCATTTGGTGGAATAATACATAGCTGTATTAAAAACCAATTATGATATAGTGATCAGCGGACAAAATCCAAGACCACTTATATAGTGTTTTCTCAGAGTTTAAAAAGGAAAAAAAATCCAAGGGAAAAAAGACTTTTAAGGAAATATATCCAGTAATAAGCAGAGATTATAGTTAGATTATGGGATTGTGGGTGATTTTTATTTTCTCAATAGGGTTTTTTGGCCACCTTTTGTACAGTGGTCATGTATTTTTCTTTTTTTAAGTAAGAAACTTTTAAAAATCCAGGAAAGTACAAAGAATTGGATAGCAAACAGTCAAATTCCCATCTGGTTTTACTTTTATAAGCAGGAGAAAAATGAAAAATATAAAGTAAAGTGAGAGTCTTTGCGGATGAGATGGGAGATGTGTTTTGGTCACTCTAATGAGCAGCGCTGGGTCAGGGAAGAAGCGTGGGAGCTTTTCTTTCTGTGGGGGCTGGTGGCTCACAGTATGTTTCTCCTGTTGTGAACGCAGATCATTACGACCCTGACTACGAATTCCTCCAGCAAGACCTCTCTAACGCAGACCAGATACCTCAGCAAGTGGCCTGTAACCTCAGCCCGTTGCCAGAGTCCTTGGGGGAGTCTGGGTCTCCGTTTCTCGGCCATCCTTTCCAGTTGCCTCAGGGCAGCTGTCCCCAGCCAGAGGGGCCCTCGGCCCCAGGGCAGCAGATGGATGTGCCGCCTGCTCTTCCTGAGAAGAAGCGCAGGAGCGCGGCCTCCCAGACGGGGGACAGCTCTGGCTGCAGGGCGTCCTACGAGCGGCATCCCTCGCAGTACGACAACATCTCCGAGGAGGACCTGCAGAACCCAGCCTCAGTCCAGTCCGTCCCCTTCACGCCCTTTGCTGCTATTCTTCCCTTTCAGCAAGGAGGTTCCTCAGCCTCTGTTGAATTTGTGGGTGATTTCACTGTTCCTGAATCAACGGGTGACCCAGAAAAACCTCCTCCTCTACCAGAGAAGAAAAACAAACACAGTAAGCTTTTGTTGAGCTATTGTCGGGAAGCACCTTTTGTAACCTAAAATGGTGTTTTATTGAAACATTAGATCAGAATCAAACCAGTGGCCTCGTAATTTCATAAAAGGTAGAACCACAGGTATGTGGACACTTACAGGAGCCTTGCGTTGTCAGTACTGGGGATCATTTTTAAAGCCTGATAAGCTGACATCTCCTTTTGGTCTCGACAGAACCTCAGGTCTGGTCTCCACAGAGTATTTGGCTTCTTGTAGATGGCAGTCAGTTGACCTTCTGGCCCGAACACGTGGTGACAGAGAGAAACAAATATCACGGCATTGCTTCTGGGTAAAGCAGAACAGACATTTGAATTAAAATAGCCCTGATCGCACCCACAGGGGTTTTCTAAGGCTCCCTGAAATGCAGGGGGCTGTTTAGAGAGAACCCTGGTACCGCTCTGTGTTCTGTTTGCAGACGCTGAAATGTCACGTCACCACTTGGAATCTGAGATTTGCTTGGTTGGAGTTGCTGAGGACACTTCTTGGACCAGATGATCTGATATATGATGTTATTAGGGCCCAGGGGTAGAGCTGAAATTTCGGATTTTTGTATTTTGAATATTTTCCAAGGTCCTAAGTAGAGTTCTGCAGGGATTTGCTTTTCTGCTGGCTCCCCGACTGCTCTGTGTTGCCTGTCTCTCTGCCCCGCCCTCTCCCCACGTCACCGGCACGGCTCTGCCTCATCTTCCTTGGGCAGACTGGCTGTCAGTGTTTCAATATGTGTGTGGCCACATCAGCCCACAGCCCCAGGATTCCCTGGCCTCAGTGGAAACATCCGGCAGATGACTTCTGTGACCTGGAAGTTGAGTATCCATTCCAAATTCCCAAGTGAGAGCGTCTGACTGGCCCTGCCGAGAGCGGCCCATTCTCAGAAGGGGAGACCTGGCCTTAGTTACCGCACTGGGTGTCGCCCAGCTTGTATAATGGCCTCGGTGGTATGGTCCCCCAGCTGGAGGGAGAGCTGGCTCTGTAGGGCTAATGATGTTGTTCCCGTCTGTCACGTAAGTTCACTCACTAGAAACCAGGCCGCTAGTAGAGGGAGCTGCAGGCGGCAACGCCAGGAACGTCTCCTTCTGCGCCTGTCTACACGCACAGGTGTCTAAAGAGCCATTGCCTCTCCCCTCCACCCACCTGGCCTGACTGAGCAGCGTGCCCTTGAGGGCTCGCACCCTTGCCTGTCCTTTCCTAGGAATCTTCTGGACCCAGACCAAGAACAGGCTTGCATCTGTGCAAACCACAGCAGGCTTGTGGTGCCGCCTGGCTGGGGAGCCAGGAGCCTCGCCCTCTGAGCTCTTAGACCAGGTGTGGGCAGCCGGCTTCAGGCAGAGAAGAAAAGGAAAGGGGGAGGCGTCCGTTGTTGCCTTTTGAATAGCCTCAAGTCTCCTGTGGCTGAAAATATTTCCTATTAATTTAGGCATCCATTTCTAGGCTCTATGTCATCTGTAAATGTCTGTAGCTCTTGTGCCTGCAAACCTTTAAAATCTACTGAGCGCTTCCGGTGTGGCACCCTTGACATACTCTGACATACTCTGTCGTATTCGTCCTTACCAACCTCCTGGCTGGCCGGGTGTCATTAGCCCCCTTTTTATAGCTGAAGAAACTGGAGCTCAAAGGAACTGAGCCTCTGCCCAAGATCAGATCAGCAAGGAAGTGGGTGGCAGATGTGGGTTTCTGAGCAGTGTTTTCCTAGCTCAGCTCACTGCCTCCCAGGCTGAGGAGGAAGGCCTCCCCCCCACTTCCCTGAGCCCTGTGCCCGCTTACAGTAGGAACCCCTGCGCAGCTGGTGGTCTCCTCGGTGCCCTGTGAAAGGACCCCTGACTTGAGGCTCCCTGAGGCTTAGTCCTAGTCTCAAGTCTGCTCTTCACTTCCCGAGAGGACCCTTGAAGAGTTCCAATCTGCAGCCCCGCAGAAAACTCCTCACAGAGTTGCTCTGAAGGAAAGGAGGAGATAATCATCACCTTTATACTCGGCTAGCGCTGGACAGAGCTCGTGCACGCGCAGCCTCGGCGTCAGAGAGCATCCCCGTCCTGTGGGTTGCTCCGAGGGTCCCCGGCCTGGGAGCCCCTTGTGCCAGACAAGCTTCCTCATCGCTGTCTGCCCATAGCCCCAGGTGCCCACTGGGCCTTCCCAGTGATGCCGGCGGCTGTAGTCTCTGGGCCCTTGTGCTGGGCTACCTTTGAAGTGGACTGGTCCTCCTTGATTCTAGAAGGTGGCGACCATCGCTGCTGCTTCTCTGTGCTTGGTTAGCAGCTCTCTACAAGGACCTCAGCATCAAGGAGTTCATGGCGCTCCTGAAAAGATCGCAGCCTTGCTGAAGCTTTCGGTTTGGGTCAGGCAGAGGCGGTTGCATTCAGGCTCCTTAGGGAGAAATTCGTGGGCATTTGGGGTCATCTTCATGGTTTGCATCTTGCCCTGGAACCCAGTGGTATTGCTTGTGCAGTGTTAGCGAAAAGGCGATGTGGGGTTCCAGGGGGACTGCAAGCTGCGCTTCTCTTTGAGAAGCACTGGTTTTATGGGGGAAACCACCTTTTACAGCCAAGCTCCACTCTGTGCTTTCTGGAGCTGAGATGTTCTTACTGATTCCTTTAAATAAAGAAGGTAACTTTGAACCCCTCTTTCAGTGAAGGGTGCTAGAAAGACGTATTTGGAGAAAGGCATTTCCTGTTTACCTTGACCCCCATTGAGGTACAGAGAAGAAAAAGACCATCTCCCTACCTTCACAGCTGCCTTCCCCAGCAAAGTATCTCTGTCCTTTCATTTCTGACTGGTTTAGGTCTCCAGTTAAGCCCAACTTTCTGGTTATTTGAAAATACGAAGTTAAGCCCTGCAAACTTGTTCTTGCCATGGTGTCTTAGTGTCTGAACTTTGGCTTCACCTAGCAGGTGCTCGCATCCCTTCACCTCCCTCTGAGTTCGTGCGCGGTAACTCTGTAAATAAGTTAGTACTTATTTCTGACGCAGGTATTGAGGGGCGCAACGGTGCCTTTCCCTCCAAACACGTGTCTGTATAGAGGATGCCCTAACACCCAGGAGCTTCCTCCGCTACCTAGAGAAGGGGAAGGGCGGAGCAGTTCCGGCCTGCCTTGACCTCGACTTTGCGACAGGGAGTGGAAAGTGCGAGATCCCATTCACAGAGGTAGACTGGGGCTGGAGAAAGGGCTTCTGCTCCAGTCCAGCCTCACAGCTACGGACACCAGATGACGGCTCTGTCAGGTCCAGACTGTCACTTCTCCCAGAACCCTCTGGAGTCTTCAGAAAGGCCTGGCTCAGAAGATGGGCTTGGATCACTAGCCTCCAAAAGTCAGAAATAAAGTATACGCTGATGCCCTCACGGGAGGGCTGAGGGCTTCACACCTGCCGCGGAGCCGCTGCCTGCGGCCAAAGGCTCCGTCGGTGGCGCCACAGTGCCGGTGAGGGAGCCTGCCCGCTGTGCGGGCCCCGCAGGTGCAGGCAGCTGCGCCGTGAGGCCGCGGCTCCGCGACAGATGGCCGCAGTGGCAAGGGCTAGGGCTGCTTTTTTTTTTTTTTAGCATCTTTATTGGAGTATAATTGCTTTACAATGGTGTGTTAATTTCTGCTTTATAACAAAGTGAATCAGCTATGCATGTATCCCCATATCCCCTCCTCCTCGCGTCTCCCTCCCACCCTCCCTATCCCACCCCTCTAGGTGGTCACAGAGCACCGGGGCTAGGGCTTCTTAAAGGGCTTGTAGAGAGGAGGATCCTTATGTTTCAATGTGAGCACTTCTTTTCTCACTGTTCGTCCCTCTGTACAGAGGATGTTCCATAGAACCTCTGGGCTTGGAGGGGGAGAACTGAGCTTAGTGACTGTTATTTCTCGCCTACCCAGCGGGTGCTCTGCAAGACCCGCCCCCGGGGCTGCAGCCTGGTTCAGCAAGTCACTGAGCAGGGACAGATGCGGGGGGGGGCGTGCGTTCTCTTCATTCGTTCATTCTGTAAATATGTGTGGATGCCTGCTATGTGTTAGGCACCGCTGATACAGCAGCGGACAGGATGGACAAGGTCCCTGCCCTCCTGCAGCTTCAGCTCTTGAGTGAGAGGCAGTAAGTCCTGTTGCACCTGCTTCGGAGATTCTTCCTGAACCAAACCACTCACCCCCACCCCCACCTCCACCGCGGCCTTTCACCTGAGCAAGACAGCCGCCCAGAACCGTCTTCCCAAGACGAAGCAGCTCCGGGCACACCCGGGGTGGGGGTGGGGGGCTTCTGTGGGTTCCCGCCAACTCAGCGTCAAGCCCGCTTCCTTACCCCGTTCACACAGCCCCATGCAACCTCCTGGGTCATCCCTCTCCCCTCACCAGCTGTGCTCTGCCAACCGGACCCTCGTCCTGGCTGTGGACCTCTGCCTGGCCGGGAAACCTCTTCCACCCGTCCTCACCCTTATTCTAGAGAAGCATCCCCATCGCCACCCCATTTCACTGTCCTCCGTGGGACACGCATACCGCACCTCGGCCTGTTTTCTGTCTCCCTGGGGAGGGTGTGAGCACCACGCAGGCGAAGGATTCGCTTTGCTGGCCCCTGTGTAGTCCCAGCACCTGGGTCAGGGCCCAACACATAGTAGGTGCTCAGAAAAATCAGACGAAGGAGAAAAGCCCAGCTAGCTCGTGATGCGCAGTGGGAAGGCCTCCGACGGAAGGGAACGCGGGGCTGAGGAGGGGCTGCTGGGGCAGAGCCGGCGGTGAGAGGCCTCCACGGAAGTCAGGGAACCTGAGCCCGAGGCCCAAAGGAGGGAGAGAGTCGGGCCTGGCAGCGTAGCAGCAGGGTTGTGGGAAAAGCAACTGGAACAGCGCTGTGGAGAGCCCCGAGCATGGTCCGGGAACTGAGAGAGCCAGAGGAGCGGGCAGCGTGCACTGGGTGCCCGCTGTGCCCTGAGCCCTGCGCACGGCCCACAACCACGGCCCTGGGGAGGCTGGAAAGCCCCGAGGGCTTCTCAGCACGGAGTGGAGTGCCCCCTACGCCTTTCTAAAAACAGACTCTATTCCCTAGAGCTGTTCTAGGTTCCCAGGGACGTTGAGCGGAAAGTACAGGGAGTTCCCATAGATCCTTGCCCTCCCTCCCCGCACACACGGCTCCCCACCACCACCCCCGCCCCCCGTCACCACCTCCACCGTGACCCCCCGTGACACGCCATGGTCGCCGAGTCAGGGTTCACATCGCCTTGACACGGGTGTCCGCGTGGTAGTGTCGTACAGAGTGGGCTCTCCGGGCCCTCACCCTGGCCGCTGTGAGGGGGTAGGGTGGGGATCTGTGCACGGCGGTCTCCAGCCCAGTGCCCCCCTGTGTCCGCAGTGCTGGCCTACATGCAGCTGCTCGAGGACTACTCGGAGCCGCAGCCCGCCATGTTCTACCGGACGCCGCAGAAGGAGCACATCTACCAGCAGAAGAACAAGCTCCTCATGGAGGTGTATGGCTTCAGCGACTCTTTCAGCGCCGGGGATGCCCCGCAGGAGCTCGCCCCGCCCCCCGCCCTGCCCCCCAAGCAGCGGCAGCTGGTAAGCGGCCCCTCCCGGGTGCCCCTCGCTGTTCCACCCCCAGCAACCAGTCTCTCATCCTGACGGGTCTCTAGGAACTGGGATGGTCCTGGGGCAGGTTTCGGCACCTCTCCTTCCGAGCCAGGGCTCTGGGCCGTGCTCTCGTGCCCTCGCTGCGGCCTGTCTCCTGCTGCACCATCTCCCCACCCTGGGGGGTGGCACCTTTCTTTTCCAGAGCAGCCCCTGCAGCTGGGGCTGGCTTGTACTCAGAATGTTTGCTTTCTCTGTTGACGGTCCTTTTTCTCTCTTCTTTGGCTCCAATATAGACCTCCCAGAAAGGAGGGACTCAATCAGAGCACAGGGCACGGTCTGTGTAGGGCCATCTGTGGACTTGATTTACATAATGGGCCTCACTCTGCCCAGTGATTTAACACCCCGCCCTGGCCGGGGATGGCCCAGTGAGAACCAGCTCTATTGAAGCAGGATGGCTTTGCACAGAGCCGCTTTGTGTTTGAGGCATGGCGCACCGTTCGTCCTTCAAAAACCCCTCCTGTGTAAGGCCTCCGTGTAGGTGGCACAGAGGCAGGCTGTCCAGCCGTGGGCAGGCTGTGAAGCCCTGGGACCAGACGAGGGGCACGGCGGGTGCGCCTCTCAACCCTTTTCTCTTTGCCACCAGTTTACTAACTGAGTGGGCTCTGGTCAGGGTGTGGAATCCAAACGTCCCATCCAGCCGTGTTCTCCAGGAGAGGAGACCCGACTTTATCAGAGCTGCATGTGCTGTCTTGCTCTTACGCTGGTCAATCTGGTAGTGATTTAACCAGCGAGGGGCCCAGCGTGGCTGGCCAGGCCGCCTTTTATCCATTGCGAGAGGACGTGAGGTACTGCCCCGACTTTTCTGGGAGGCAGCTGCCGACCGGACGACAAAGGTCCCTGGGTGACTCCTCGAAACTGTCTGGGCCTCAGCAGTGCTGTGATCAGGCCTCGAGCATGCCTGTCCCCAGGCATCCCCGAGCCTGCCTACACTCAGCGGGCTCTGGGGCTGGCCCCGCAGAGCCACAGCCAGCCTCTTGGGGGACAGCCTGGTCTAGTAGAGGAAAGGCCAGGCTCGGGCTGGGAGTCGTGGGTCGCAGCTCTGCCACTAACTAGCTGTGTTTCAGCAGTTGTGCTCAGGGTCTTAGTTTTTCACCTGTCCTGCTCACCCCACAGACACCTGAACATGCCCGAATATGAACAGAAATTGAAAATTGATTCTAGGATTTCAAGAAGAAATTGTCACCACAGAAATATAAATGCCTGCCCCCGGGACCTCTGACCTGAAATGTTTGTTGGACAGCTGGGCTAGTTAGGTTGAAATGTGAAGTTCTCTCATCCCCTCCTGCCGGAGTGCACGCGTGCCTGTCGGCCGGCCTTGGGCATCTTCTCTGTACCGTGTAGCCCATAGGCGTCAGAGCACTGGGGAGAGATCCCTAAGGAGCGCACGCGAGTCCCAGCCTGCGTGAGAGAGCTGTCAGACGGCCTCACCTGTGGCAGGGCGGTGGTGAGGGCAGCTCTGGGGAGAGGCCTGCCGGGGGCCCGGGAGGTGGGCCTCCGCCCTGAGTGAGCACCGGGGCTTTCGTATGGTGTCGCACGATTCTCCCCACGGCCCCTGGCACCCCCATTTTAAGTAAACTGAGGCTGAGAGAGCTGGCGAGACTGATTCAAAGCCCACTGCCAGAAGTGGAAGATTTGGGAGCCGCGCCCAGCTCTGACTGAAGCCTGGGCACACTTGTGCCATGGCCTGTGCCGGCTGCTTGGCATCCCTTCTCCAGGGCAGACGCAAGAAGTGTGACCCCATTTTTCCAGACAGAAGTGAGAGTGCTGGTTACACCTGCTGGCCCGCGTGCGCCGAGGGAGGCTGGTTCTAAGTGCTTTCCGTGCATACCGCCCAGCACCGTGTTCCCCACATCCTACAGATGACCACCTGGGGCACAGAGAGCTTTGAGTAATGCCCAGGGCCAGGCAGGTCATGAATGGTGGGGCTCAGATTAAACCCAGGCAGCCTGGCTCCCCCTCTGCACTCTGCCGGAGCACAGCCACCCACAGAGGGGGGTCTGGGGCCCGAAATAAGCGGAAGAGCAGGGACTCACCCAGAGGAGTCTGTGTGGCTCCTCCCACCTTACCGCCACTTCCAGCGGACCCAGAAGTGAAGAGGGCGCCCACTCACCCAGGTCACCTTTGGCAGGCATCCTTAACCCCTGAGCTGGGCCGGGAAGCCATCCCTCTCCAGAATGTCCCAGCAGAGTCGGGTAGCAGCCTGTTTAGCCTTTATGTGTACATGCCTGACTGTTCTCTGCTTTTCTCCCTCCTTCCCTGTCTTCTCTCTCCTTCCTCTGTCCAGCAGGCCTCCTATGCTGCTTCTTCCTTCTCCTCTGTCTCCTACTGTGTCCAGCAAACTAAAGTGGCCTTCACTCCCGAGGACGGCAGTGCCACTCAGGGCATCAGTGTGTCCGTCTCTAACTCCTTTCTCAGCCGGCACGGCAACTTACCTGTGCCCTCGGTGAGTCGCTCCCTGCTGCTCGCTACTGGGAAACTGGTGAGCGAGATCTTTCCCTTGTCGCTCCTGCCTCCCGATGTGTGTGCTGCTGCCCATCGCCGGCTCTGTCTCTCCGCAGGCCCCTGCACTAGATGGGAAAGGGTATGCGTGGTTGGCTGGCTGTGGCCCAAAGGACTGTGTGAGCCGGTGGGGCGGGGATCATTAGCGGCCACGCTTGGAACGTCATCACCCAGGCATAAACTGGCAGGGATGTCTTGGCCTTTTTATTCCATTCTCACACTGGGCCTTGGGTCAGCCCTGTAGTGTTCTGTGTTTAAAAAGGAATAGTCCTCACGTAGGAAGCAAAGCCCCAGAGAGCAGGTTATACCCAGCATGACGGAGTTTGAGTTTGAGAGCTGTATCAGTTAGCTTTTGCTAACTCTTGCTACGTAACATACCACCCCAAAACTTTGTGGCTTAAAGCAACAGTAACTGTTTGTCATTGCCTAGGACACAGCTTAGTAGTGTGGCTGTGCTGACGCAATTAATCTGTTCCAATGAAACTCCGGATGTCAGGGGAAAGAACTTGGCAAGGGGGCACATTTGGGCTCCACTTAAAATCGGTTTATCCTCCCCAGGCCTCAATTTCTGTCCCTTGGGATTGTACTTTTCCTTGCCTCTTATAGCAGTTCGTGAATGGGAGGATTAAGTAAAATCACAGGAGACTTCCAGGCACACTGTAAGCCTAGAAAGTTTATTACTATTGCGCTTTCTCTTAGAGGTCTGGACTCTGGTCTTGGCTCTGCTCTGATTCTGTACAGGAGAGCTTGGGCAAGTGGCTTAACCTGCTTGCACTTCCCTTTCCCTCTATGAATGACAAGGTTGACCTGGTGACTTTTGGAGACCTCTCCAAGCTTGGGTTCCCAGTGTGGTCTTGTCCAGTTTCCGTATTTGGGAGCCATCCAGCGCCCGGTTTAAGCTGCGCCTGCCCGTTGTGAGGCCCTTGGGGCGCAGTCCTCCCTTCAGTGTGCTAGGGCCTAGCTTTTTAGAGCCGGCACCAACCATACGTGCTGTAGAAAGGCTAAACACCACTCGCCCCACCCCCAGCCCTGCCCTGGTGCCAGACGCCCTCTGTTTCCTCAGCACGCACCTCTGGCAAGCTCCTTTCACAAATCTTGCTAAACTTGGCTTGTAGACAATCCCAGCTCTTGACAGTTTTCCCCCCCTCTGTGAACAGAAAGTAAGTGTGAGTTTTCCTAAGGGTGTCTACAATATCCCTTTTGAGTAGTTTGGGGTAGAAGACTGTCAATGCATTGGACTGTTTACTACGGAATTAAAGAAAATTTGAGGGCATTTTAATTAAGTTTGGGTATGAGTACGTCATGGTTTTCAGCCCTGGCACATAGGGGAGTCTTACGGCATCTTGCAGCAGAAATGTTGTGTTCTCAGCGGCAGCTCCACAAAGGAGCCTGAGGGGAGTGAGCTAAGAAAGGTGCTTTATTTCACTTAAAGGAAAGTCCCTCCAGGCCTCAAGAGCTGTTAGTAATGGCCTAAATGTATGCAACACTTGACATTTGAAATGCTGAAACCCCGGAGAAATGATTTAGTGTAATACCAGCGTATTCTTCGCATATTCTCTGCTACGTTCTAAGATGAGCCCCAGACAGAAGGGCTTTGACATGCTCTCAGAGCAGCCCTTTATTCCCGAATGTCCCTGGGCCTGTGTCGTCAGTCCAGCATGGAATTCCCAAGGGCCGCCTCATAGGAATACAGCAGGTGCCAGATCTGAAGACACCGCACACAGTTCTTGGTCCAGTGACCTGTTACTTCTGCCGTGTAACAGGAAGATCGAAAACCTTGCCAAGGGAATTGTAGAGCAGTTTACCTGCATTGCTCAATGTAAAATGAAGTAGGTGCTGAAAAAGCATTCTTGTTCCCTCTTCCCAGGATCCCAGGATAAGTTTAATTCACTCTCCTAGTGCGGGTGAGGCAGCAAGAAGGATCCAGAGCGAGTAGGATGGCCCCATCATCCTTGAGAAGCCCTTGCAATTGAGTAGGCAGAATAAGTTGGGCATAAAAGAGACTCCAGCCCGGGCAGAGTGTGAGTAACAGCGTGAGAGTCGCAGATGGTCTGTGGAGCCAGGACAGTGCCAGGCGGCGCTTCGTGGGGAAGGGGCGCTTGAGTGGTGGTGTGAAGGACAGTTAGGATTTCAGGGAGATAAAGGTCAGGGAAATCTAGTCAAAGTTGTTCCACACCGAGGGCCCTGCCTGAAGATGAGGCCGGGAAGGCCTGGCATACATTCTGGAAGGAAGATTGTCTCAAGTATAAGCACGCAGGACTGAGGTCCTGGGTGAGTGGGCTGGAGGGTAGTGACAGTAGCCAGCCCTTCCACATGTCCTGCCCCTTACCCCAGACCAGCTGCTCCCCGAGCTGCCTTGTGGGTGCGGCCCTCCGGGTCTCAGGCCAGTCTTGAGCTCTTTCCCCACTTGTGTGCCAGACACGTTCCTGCTCCCGTTCCTACCTGGCGCCCACCCTCCTCTTCGCGGTCTCCAGCTGGGTCTGCTTAGCCCCCCCGTCCACAGACTCCCTGTCCTTCCCGCCACGCGCTGTGATCCTAGGAGACACGCAGCCGGACTGACGTGTGGTGTCCAGGGTATTAAGACCAGTTTGATGGGAGAAGGCGTTCAGGGAAACGATGAGTGACCGTGAGACCAGAATGACGCGGAGAGCTAGGTGCAGCCTCCCCCGGGCTGGGAGGCCGACGCCCTCGTTCCTGTTCTGATTGTGCTGGGCCTTGCAATGGGCCTGCCCCTCGGTGACACTGGTAAGGGTTTGAGTGGCGGGCCCTCCTAGAAACAGCTCTCAGACGTGGTGCTGGCGTCTGCTCCTGTCCCTGGATTCTCCTCCATCATTTGTACCCCCTGGGCTGCCTGCCCTGTTCTCACTGCGGCCCAGCCCGTGCTGGCTGCCCGCCTTCCACCTCCACCCGCTTCTCGTCCCTCCAGCACCAGCCCTTCCCCCCCTCACCCTGAAGTCCCACGTGCCGTTTCCTCACCATCTCCCTCCTCTGGCTTACGTTTTCTGTCATTCTGAACCCTAGTGGTGCCAATCTTGAAAGTTTTGGGTTGGGTCCATATTCACCTTACCTTTGACCAAGGTGTTACTGAGAGTCTGTCAGTAAACGTTGGGGTTGCCAGTGCCCTCCAGGTATTGCAACGGCGACATTAGAAAGCTCCGCCGTCTCCTGAACTATTTTCTGGTACATCCTTTCTTTGCCAACCGATATTTACTATCACCAAGAGATCTATCTGGATGCTAGGAATCTGCTGAAATACTTTCTTTACCATCTTGGCTTCCGAAATGATTCTGGAGAAGTAAAACTACTAGAAGACCCAGGTTTTAAGAAGAACTTCGGAAATACCCGTAATAACTGTCATCTGTTTTTAAAAATCTTTCGGGTAACAGAGTCAAGGGTGTGTCATGTTGAGGACTTCAGTTTAAAGGGGGGAGATGTGTGGAGCTGCTGACAGTGACTCTCTGAGGGCTGGGCGCAGGCTCTCGTGCCGCAGCACGCGTGTCCTTCAGGGCCCAGCCAGGGGAGACTCGCTCTGTCTCCTCGACCTCCCGTCACAGGCATCCCGGAGACCGGGGCACTCTGACAGGTCTGGAGGCCAGACGGGGAAGGGGGAGGAGGCGGGAAAGAAGAGACGACGGAGCCTGGTGAGAAAGGGATTGTGGGCCGGAGTCACGAGCGGGCCGGCCGCTCAGCACATCACAGCACAGCGTGTGCCCTCCTGCTGGGAAAAATGTGTTCCTGCCTCCCGTGCCTGCCTCTTGTTTCTTCCTGCTGCCACCTTCTCCTTATGGCTTCCTGCCCTGCTTAGAGAGAACTCACTCTGAGAGAAGAGGGCGTGTCTGTGGGCAGCACTGGGGCCCAGGGACGGGCAGGTGTGTCCCCGAGCTGACCTCTCCTGGGGGCCGTTGTGCCGTCGGCCTGCCCAACTCTGTGGGCTTTCCTGGAGAGCAGCCCCGGTACCATCAGCATCGGGCAAGCCAGGGCCATGATGCCGCCCGCCAGAGAGTCTCTGCGGGTGCCGCTGCGGCTCGCTGCGGCCCAGGCAACCCGGGGGCCACTCAGGTGCCCGGAAGCCGTGGACTCTCAGGCTCTGCCCCATTTTGGGGGGCCTCACCACGGAGCGTAGTGGGCAGGTGCTGGTGTCTCCTCGCTAGACTCTGGGCCCCCTGGGATTAGGGATCCACCCCCGCCACACGCCTGCCTCGCGGGATGGGCCAAAGCCCTCGGCCCCCCGTCCTGGTGATTTCTGTGCGTGTTCCCCCATCCCCTGAGTTGACCAGGTGAGAACTGAGCTCATCGTGTCCCCCCAGCCCCACGTACGCGCCTCGTTTTCACGGGACACGTGCACACCCAGTCACCAAGCGCCGTGGCCCGTCCCGTTGCCCACCCCACGCTGGTCCCTCTCTCCACCCCATCGCCGCCCCCGGTGTGGCCACCGTGGCCTCCTTTCCAGCCTTGCCGCCACAGCCCGCCGCCCTCCTTCCCCGCAAAGCAGCACAGGCAGACCAAAGTGTCACCCCGTCCCCGCAGGGCCAGGCCGCCCACCTGTCCCGGGCCCCGCCTTCCCTCCGCTTTCTCCTGCCCCCCTCCCACCCCACCCCTGGGCTTCTCTCCTCTGTCCCGGCCCTTTCCCACTCCCCCAGTCCCTTCCCCACCAGGCTTTGTCCTTACTTGCTGCGTGGACCTGAGCGTGCCACCCCAGCTCCGCTTCCTCCTCTGTCACTGGGGGCGTGAAGTTGTCGGGAGGATTAAAGGGAAAACACACATAAAGAGCATAACGTAGTGCAAGATGCCCGCCGGCATCAGTAAAAAGGGAGGAATTAGCACAGTGCTGCCGCGTTGGGTGGTTTTTCTTTCTTCTGCAGGGCTCAGGCTCTCTTTCTCTGCGAGTAGGGATTGGGCTTTTTATGTTCTTGGACTTTGTACCTGGGTCAGGGCCCAGCAGCAAGTCGCAGGTGCTCTGTGACGCTGACCTGACTAGGAGCGGTGACAGGGAGGCGTCCAGCTCTCCCCCACCCCACCATCCCGGCCGTCTTTCCCTGCTTCCGAGCATTTCATCAGAACAACCTGAGCGGACTCATCACGGGAGAGGCTCTCCGTTCCCACGAATCAGAGGCACTGATCCCAGGCTGTGGCCGAGAACCCTCTTTCTTCCTCTTTTTCCTTCTCTGCTGACCCAGGAGGCCCTGGCTGCTGGCTCTCTGGCCCGAGAGACTCACAGGCACTTCTTGTCTGCTGGGCCCTTGAAATATGATTTGGCTTCTCCGGGAAGTTCACCCTGTGCTTTTCCGCCCTTCCTCAACGAGCCGGGGTGCTTGTGTGGCCATCGCTTCCCCGAAGTGTGACGCCCGAGTTCACTGCCCCTCCGAGCCTAGACACAGCTTTGAGGCAGGAGGCACAGGCAGCCAAGCACCCACCAGGTTTCTGCTGCCCACAGGGGAGCGGAGAAGCCCGGCTCTGTGCCGAGCCCCCACCCTGGAGGAGATGGTCACCGCCTGAGTCCAGGAGTGAGCCTAGCGCACCTGCTGTGGACAGCAAGGGCCGAGCGAGGAGGCGGGACTGGTCGTAGCCCAGAAGCAGGACCGGGGCTTGGGGATCCTTGCCCCAGGGGCTCGCAGCAGCAGCCACTCCACCCAGCTGTTTCTGCCCCTCCTTCTGAAGGCTCCCTGACTCTGTTGTTGGTGCTCACGGCATTGTGGATGGTCAGCGCCCGCAGGCTGCTTCACACACAGGAACTTCCCTGCAGCCCCTCACTGCACGTGTACGTCTGACTCAGTCCGTGACAGTCGACTGGTCGGGTACCAAAAGGAGCCCCTGGTCCTCGTGAAGGTCCTGTGTGATGTGAACCCAAAGGGTGCTGTTCCTACACTGCCAGTTGCCTTTACATTCATGTTTTCAAGCTGCTTGTCGACTTGTCAAAGGCCCTTCCTTCCTGCTCTGTGATGGAATGTTTACCCCTGTTCTGGAGATGGAGGCACCAGAATAGAGAAACTGAACCATTTGATCAGAGTTTTAAGTCAGAGCTAAGGTTAGAATCCAGATTCCCACCCTGTGAAATACAGTGTCAAGTTGACATTTATGAATTGCTTAATGGCCAGTAAGCATTGAGACCCGATGAGGCTGAGTAGAAAGAAAAGCCCGTGCACGGGCTGGACGTTGAGAGGCGTGCTTTCGTCCTTTGTGTTCTGACACAGAGTGTAGCTACAGGCTCTAAATAGTGCTAAAGATAAGTATAAATCAGAGCCCTTGTCCTGCTGTTTAAATCCAAACTGAGTACAAAGTAGCTGAGTCAGATTTCTAGAGCTAAGTTCAGACCATTTTGGAATCTCTACTAAATTTTCTTATGGAGAGTTGATGTTATTAAGGTTAATATTTAATGAATATGCAGAGCATCCTGAAACGTATTGGAGGTCCTCACAAGAATGTACTTAGCCACAAAACCGTGGGCCAAAAGCGTAGTGCTTTCAAGGAAGGTCTTGTGATTCAGCTTGCAAAAATATGGAACATGAGAAGAAACATAGTAAATTTCTACTTACATCTGTCCTAAAATTCTCCTGAGCAAAACATTTTTGTTCTTTTACATCCTTTGTTATAAAATTACAGATTAGAATTTTGAAATGAGTTTAAAACATAGACTCCACCAAGAATTTTATTCAAAAAGAGAGAAGGTATTTTTTGAATCCAGCATGAAGCTGATGTTGCCTTTCTTGGGTGAGCTGAGCGCTGTCTCATTGTTCACATGATGGGACCAACAACAGTGTCTGTCCTCGCCTTGAGCAGAGAAATCGCAAGTGCAGAAGGTTGTGGCCTTGGCCTCAGAATCTGCCTCTTGGCTTCGGAAACTCATCTTTGGACATTACCTAACATGTAGTTGTTATAAATTAACAAGTGCATCAAAGATGGAAGTTCCCTCTGGACCTAGGATAGACCCAAAGGATGACTTTCATAAACACGCAATTAACTGGGACCAGGAAGGAGAGAGAAGACGAGCAGTCTTCCAGCCAGTTTGCCACATGGAGTGACAAGGACCGTTATCAAGAATCCTTCCTGGTGACCTAGGAGTGATCACGTCCCATCTAAGAACCAAATCTGATGTGGTTCTTTCCAGGAGATTCCTCCCCAGGAAATCATGGACATGAGTGTTTTGCAGCGGCTAAAAGCTTTACTTCCTTCCAAGAGAAATAACTGACACCCATATCGTGTCAACACTCGCAGGCCCTGGTTGAAAGAAGCATCCTCAGAGCCCAGGACTGGCCCTGGGCTGTGGTTCCCACTGGCTCTCCATAGGGGAAGGAAGCCCACACCACCCTAGAAAAGCACCTTCCCATGAATATGTTTTCTCACAAATGATGGATAAAAATTTAAGCCCCCAAACAAGCTGACCAGTAGCTTATCTGTTTTGCTAAGTAGCGTCCAAAAACACTGAAGTCATAAGCCTTGTTTGAGCCAAGAGGATACAGTAATGACTGATCTCTGGAATTCTCTATACTTCCAAACACTTGCCCGCAACAATACATCCATTCACTCCGATGAGCGCGTTTTCCCCATGATCGGTAGAGCTGAACATTCTCCAGAGCTTGCAGCCCAAGTCACCGTGGAGTAGCTGTACCAGTCAAGGTCCTCTGGCCTGTGGCTCCAGCTCTCAGCTGCTGGCTCGCTGGCTGCCCCCTCTGGCTCCCCCAGCTTTCTGCTAATCAATGGAATTAAATGGAACGTCTGTCATATTGAGGAATCAGAATTTTTCATGTGAAGATCTGCTTTCCTGTTTTCTTGCCAACACAACACAGGGCCTGTCCCTAGTCGTTTTTCATGCCAGGATATGATGGAAAGGAAGTGACCCTGAAAACTGGTGCCTGGCCGGCTTCGGGTGGCTTTGCTTTTTAGCATGTGACTGGCCACACATCACATCAGCCTCCCTCATCCTTTACACCCAGAAGACTCTCTCCGCGGTTCTTTCAGGTGTATGTTTTCAAAAGAGTGGGGTGCTAGCTCCTGTGTCTCCCACGAGGGCAGATCTTTTTGCTGCGTCCCCGGCTGCTATATCAAGCCGTGGCTCACTGCCTTTTGCAGGCTGGTCACCCCTCAGGAGGTCTCCGAGTGGAGTGAGCCGGCAGGATTCTGCAGCGCTGCGGGACCGCGCGCTTAGGGCGTGTCACGTGCCCAGGGCACTCCCTGAGTATGAGATGGCTGCCCCAGCGCCGTCTCTGCTGAGCCGAGCCACGTGTTACTAGGTACGTGGCTTTCCCATGTAGCCCGTTTCTCCATCCCTGTAATAAGGATCCTAACAGCAGCACTTCGTGTGGAGTAAACGAGGTGATTCAGGTAAAACCTTTAACACCTCACCTGACCAGCAGGAAGCATTCTGTAAGAATAGCTGTCATCGTCATCGTCACCATCGTCATCATGAGATGGTTCTTGCCGGCGCTTTGATTGTGTGATCAGGGCTGGTGTGGGGGCCAGGTGCGCCCCCCTCCTGACTGCTCTCCTCCCCAGCACCTTGCACCAGCAATCCTAGATCTTCTGCAGAGATCTGCCGTCTCCAGACAGGCAGCCCTCACATCATAACTCCTCCTCGGCCCAAACAGCCTTACTCTGGCTATAAATAAAAATCCCTGCCGCGGAGCGCAGCAGCAAAGCCGGGCACCAGCCAGACCCTAAGATAATCTCCAGGCTGTGGTGCAGGGGTGTTTCTGCTCAGCGGCCAGCCCTGCTTTCTCCCTGCCCGTGTGAATAAATATGATCTTAAAGGGCCTGGAAACATTTCTCTGGGGAGTCAGTGGAGACCGGGCTTGTTGACCGTGGTATGGGAATGAGTGTGCAGGGCCGCCGGAGGGACCGCGTCTCCCCGCCCACTGGAAGGTGATTTTCCGGCTTGGCTCCTGTCCCGGCAGGACTGCATAGCTTGAATACCAGAGCTGCTGCAGCCTTGTTGCGGAGGGCGGCCTGGACGCTTTGTCCGAGAGATGGGCATCTTCCTTCCCTTTTCCTTGGTGGCTGCCCGCTCCCCTGCAGTCCTCACCCTTGGTGGCCCCCCCGCTTCGGACCCGCACCTGCACAGCGAGGGAAGCTTGTCCACTACTGTCCACACCCGCAGTCGATGCTCTGCTGAGTCAGGTGATATTCTAGGCACTTTAGTTGATAACATTAGAATCTATTCCTAAGTATTCCCTCATTCAGTAAATACGTATTGAATTAATTAATTAAATGCCTTGGCTGTTTTTAGAGGAGTTCCTGAGGGTATTTTGGAGGGCAGGAGAGGCTAGCAGACATTGATGGCTTGTCACACAGCGGGACTTACGGGGCGTCTCAGTAAATCCACACAGAGACCCTGTAAGAGAAGAACTGTTGTTTTCATCCCCATTTTAAAGAGGAAGTGACTGAGGCTCGAGAACTTACTTCACCTGCCCAAGGTCACACAGGCAGAGAGAGAGCCCAGGACCCAAGCCCAGGTCTGTGTGACTTGAGAACGTGCCCTCTAGGCAATTCTTCCGCCTCCCAGAAAAGGCCCCGCCCTGCGCGTGCGTGCCAGCGGCTGCTTGGCTACCGCGGGGCTCACTTCAGTGCTCAACACGCTGGCATGGCGCGTGGACAAGAGGGGGCGCCAGTGAGGACGTGTTGGGACTCCAGAGTTGGCATTTGCCTCACTTCGTTCAGGCTGCTGTAGCAAGATACCAAAGCCTGGATGGCTTATGATAACAAGTCTATTTCTCACAGTTCTGGAGGCTGGAAGTCCAAGATCAGGGTGCCAGCATGGTTAGGTGAGGGCCCTCTTCCTGGTCACAGATTTTTCGTGGCATCCCCCTGGAGCCTCTTTTCTGTGGCACACATCCCATCATCCCTGGGGGTTAGGATCTCAACATAAGAATCTGGGGGGACTCAGACACCTTGACCATAGCGGCATTGACCATGAATCATAAACTAGACGGAGTCACGGCCGAGGGAGAGGTATCTGTTAGCATATCTCACAGCAGCACCTGCGTGCTGGGAGTGAGCATCCCACAGGCCCGGGGACCGGACTCCTGCGTGAGAGAGGCCTCAGCCACGGCCCAAAACAGGCTGGCCTCCCAGGACCGGGCCGTCCCATCCCTCCATCCCTTGGCTGGTGCATTTCACTCAAGGTCTTCTCTGCGCACCTTGCCAGCCAGTGAGAGAGCCTCACTGTGAGGGGAGCATCCTCCAGAGGTGAAATGGAGAGTCCCCAAAGCCAAACCCGTCACCCCTCTGCCATCCCCAGCAAGGCCAGGCCTGGATGGCTGCCCTGAGAGGCCAGGTGAAGCATGGTACCTGCCGGGGGAGGGCACCGTGGATGCTCAGGCCCCACAGCCCTCGGTGGGGAGAGCAGCCGAGCCAGGGGTCCACCACCCCCAGCTTCTCTCAAAAGAAGGGATGTGGACGAATCAGAACTGGTAGGAATCTAAGCCTTCGGTGTCGGTACAGCACTTCCACTAATTCACCTGCCTGTGTCCAAGGGTCGGCCTTGAGTTTGTAAGTTAGATGGGGAATGGAATGTGTAAAGATGAGTCGGTTCCCAGGCAGTATCCTGGGTCTGATATAAACCAGCAGCCAGTGGGGCTCATGGGGTGAGAGGGCCTTGGCCTCACCAAGGAGCGGGGAGGAGCTCTAGGCTGATCCGCACAGCCTAGGAGGGCAGGGCGGGCAGCAGGGGGACAGAGGGAGGCTGTGCCTGTCCCTTGAGTGGCAGCAGCTCTCGGTCCAGTTAACCTGTAAGCACGTAGCTTCGCAAAAACACTTAAGGGTAGAGTGGCTTTGACCTCTGGCTAGTTTAAAACTTCATTTCTTCTTCCTCCTTCTTGGCCGTGGGTTTCAAAAATCCTGAATTTTGTACCAAAATGCAAAGGACACTTGAGTGAGCAGTGTGCATGTTTGTTCTGGGTGGGCTGTTGTCAAGTTCCAGCACCTGTGGTGGGAGTGAGCCTGGCAGGGACTTCAGATTCAGGCCCTGCCTCACTCTCCTCCACGTTTGGCAGGTGTCGGCAGACCCTTTGCAGGACATGATGACACTATGGGATTCTTGTCCCAAAGCTCGTCCATCTGTCCTGCCGCAGCAGAGCCCAGGCCCGAGTGCGCTCACGGGCTCTAAGGAGCTGTGGGCATCTGCTGTCGCGCCCCAGCCTGACCTCGGGCTTTTCTCTCACAATGAGAATCTCGAAGAGCGTAGCCTGGCGGTTCTAAGGTAGCGTCAGAGGCATTGCACTTCATTTGTTACAAAAAGAAAGAAAAAAGTTTAGGCAGAAAGGGAGATGAATTCAGAAATTTTTAGCATTTTGGTAGCACAGTTCTTTCAACCATTTTTTAAGGCTTATGCCCTTCCCTTCCAAAAGGATTTGAAGTGATTACAACATTTAAAAGGCTGCAGTGTTTGACTTCCAAGGAATAAAACGAGAGAGATTCAACCAAAAAACTCAAAATAAGTAAACATGACCAGGTGTCTGACTGCACGCACTGAATTTAGCACCAGGTTCCTGGAAGGACAAGAGGCATAGATGGGGTTGCGAGGGTTTCATTTTCTGACAAAGAGGACGGGACCCCCATACGGTGGGGGGAGGCTTGCTCTCCTTTGGGGGTACCCGCATCCTGCCCCTGAGGACAGGGTAGACACTGCCCCTTAGACACTGAGGACAGCACTGGTCAGTCTTCAGGCCTTTCTCAAGGGACCCGTGCCAGGGTGGGGGGACCTCGGGCCAGAGGAGCACGGGGGTGGTTTGGCCTGAGTGGTGGTCCTGGTTAGAATGACTGTGAACGGCCTGTCACGGCTCAGCTGAGTTAATCTAATTACTTTTTCTTTTGTCTGTTTTCTTCTTCCCATCCTCTCGTGTTCGTGTCTGTGTTCCACTCTGACTCTGTAGTATAAATCTGTGTTTAGGTCCTACTCCCAGGATTTCGTGCCTCACAGCCAAGCTTCCATCCAGCCTTTCCTCCCGTCTACCTCCTCTTCCTCTCCACATTTCCCACCTGTCCACCAGTCTCAGAGCTCTGACTTAGCGGTGCCAACCGTAGCCAGTCCGCCTCCCAGCACCCTGGACGGGCCTCTTTCATCTTCTCAGGAGAGCAGCTTTCATGGGAACACTGTCTGCCTTCCTTCCGAAACCTCTTTCACTGACTCGCCCCAGACGCCTTCGGTGAGAACTCAACACACACACGCCTCCCCATGGGGCTGCGCCTTCTGAAAAAGCCTCCACCCTCACGAGCGGTCAAGTCTGTTGCTGGCGTGGGCCCAGTCGCGGCGTGGCTGGACTGAGGGGTGCACAGGTCACCAGGTGAAATCGTAGCCCGTCTGTTTCCTTCTCTGCAAAGTTCCCATCAAACTAGGGATCTGATTTTCCACAAATGGGTTAGTGACCATTTAGAGACAACAGGTTGTCATAAGCATAAGATAGCAAATGCTACTGGTTTTCTGTGTGATCGGTTGTTTCTAGAGGAAGGTGCAGAGATCTCCGACAGCTCCGAAGGCAGTTGCGTGTTTAGTTGCCGAGGTGCTGAGGGTGGCGGGCCTCTTTGCTGTGCTGCGAGATGGGCCGCAGCGCTTCATCCGGGCACAGGGAAGTGCTGCCGTGCGCGTGGGCGGGGACACGACAGGCAGAGGGGCAGAGCAAGTGCAGGCACGTGCAGCCAGCGCTGCAGCGTGGAGCTGTCTTGATGTGTTGCCTCCCTCTCTCCATGTTTGGCCCCAGCACGGCAGAGTGGGGAGGTGTACACCTCCACCAGGACAGCCTGAGTGGCCCTTGACGCCTTTGGGGAAGCTCCAGCAGGAAACGTGGGTCCCCTCTGACAGAGGCAGGAGGTGGCAGAAGCAGCTTTGTTCCCCGACCCTGGGAAGGCATCCCCGGAGAACGGAGGGCACGCCGCCGCCGCCGCCGTCCTCTCCTCCGGTCAGGGCCAGCCCCGTGGCGGGGGGCCGTCACATGTGCGTTCCCTCTCGTCCTGTCTCCCCCAGAGCGAACGCGCCAGTGAGGGTGAATCCGTCAGTCTGTATGCCTCTGGCCAGAGCAGCGAGGAGTAAGTAACCGCGGGCTGCCTCGTGCCCGCGGCCTAGCCTGGCAGGGGTCGGGCCCTGCTTCTGTCTGGCTGAGCCTCCCGGTCACCAGCAGCCATCCTGCGTGAGACCTCAGCCACTGCCCGAGCCAGGGGCCGGCTCGGCTCCGCGGGGAGAGGACAGGGCTTCCAGCGGAGCCTCCTTTGCTTTCGCTCCCGCGGTGTGCTGCTCCTCCAGCCTGGCCGGTGGGCCGTCTGGGGATCACGGGAGCAGCCTGGCCTTGGCCCTGGCCACGTGTCCGGTTGCTCTCAGGGATTTCTTTCTACCCCATCTTCTGGTGTTGGGGCCCGTCTTCTGTCCCTCTCCCAGAGGCAGGGACTCCTCTCTCCCACACTGAGCCTTCCAAGCCAACATCCCCCTCCCACCCAGCAAGCTCCAGGCCTACAGTCCCTGCTTCAAGGAACCTGGTGACTCCACCAGGCCTCCCTCCTGTCGTGGTTGCCCTTGTTTTACTGCCCTCCCAGCGCCAGACGGTCAAGGTACAGTGGTTCTGTTAAGCAGTCAGCTTTCCAGGGTTTGCTGCAGCAACACCTGAGCAACTGCAAAACCTTCGAAACGAACCTTCCCACCGTCCCGGGTGGGGGGCCGGGTCCCTGGAGGGGGCACCGTGAGGACTCCGCCCTCCTCAGGGGCCAGCTCAAGGGGCCCAGTCCATTAAAAGCGTGCTCACTCTCGTTAGGATGGCCCCCTAAGGGGGCCCCCAGAGCACCTAGATATCCACGTGAGGCAAGCCCCACTTCAGGTATTAGCATGTTGTAGAACACTGTGGAATTTTCACTCCAGTGGGTTCAGCCCCCTCCTTGGGAGGTAAGCTGTTTGTCGCCTGGTGTTCCCACCTCACCTGTCCCCTCTGGTGACCTCCCCCACCATCATCCAATTCAGCCTCTGCACACGGAGTCCATTCCAGGCTGGCCTTCCAGAGCTCTCCCTCCACCTGTGACCCCATGAGGTGCTGCAGTGTCCTCTATGAGGACGTGCTGCTTCTTCATACTCCCCCCACCCCACCCCGTTCTCTGTTGTGGCCTCAGTGGCAGACCAGGGATGCCGGGGGGCCGTGTCGTCATTGAGTGGGTGGGCCCAGGTTCCTAGGAAGAAGCAAGGCTGCTGGAGGATGGAGGGACTGCCTTTGTGCACTCGAGCAGCTAGGCCCTTGGGAAGCATAGCTGTGGTGCTGAGGGCGTGCTGTGACTGGGAAGCTGGCGGAGGCCTGCTGCACACCTGCAGGGCATAGCGGGCAGGGCCACAGTCTTCCAGCTCAGGGGGTCTGGGGCCGGGCCCTTCACTTCCCACAGCCTCTTTTTCTTTGTGTGACCGGTATGGTGATGTCGGCCAGCAGGTAGGGTGTTGGTCAGGGCCAGGTGAGGAAAGGCACGCGCAGCGCCTCGCAGAGCTTGGCCGAGTGGTAGCTCCTGCGATGGTCCTTTCTTCCAGCAGGTGGTCGGGATGGCTTCCTCTAGGTCGGCAGCTGACAAAGGTTATAAGTAGTGGTGCTTTTCATTCTCCCCAGAGGAAAGATGCTAGTCTGAAGAGGGCCCGTGCTTCCTTTGTAATGGACCGCGGTCACGGTTGACGTGTTTACATCTCAAGTTCCTTAGGAACTTGCACTCAAAAGCCACTTGCAGGCAGGAATGCTGGGAAGCAGAGCAGCCCAGCGGGGGGCACCTGTCACACACCCAGCACTGCCTTCTCTTTTCAGGAATCACCAGCTTCGAAGGACGGACATCCCAGAGATGCCTCGTCAGCCGGCAGTGCACCTGGGAAGGAAAGCAGGGACGGCGGGGACAGGTAGGAAGTTACCCACGTGGAGCCGGGTGCCCTGAAAGCATCACGTCTGCCCGCCCAGTGAGAGCTGCCCCAGCTGCCCCTGCGGCAAGCACGCCAGGCCTGCTGGGGCTGTATGTTTACACTTGCGCTGAGCCAGATGTGTTTTTTACAAAGTGAAGGTTTGTAGCAACCCTGCATCAAGCAAGTCCGTAGGCGTCACCTTTCCAACAGCATTTGTTCGCTTCATGTATCTGGTAATTCTCCCAGGATTTCAAATTTTTTCATTATTACTATATTTGTTATGACAATCGGTGATCTTTGAGGTTATGATTGTGATTGGGGGCACCACAAACCATGCCCATATAAGATGGCAAACAATCGATAAACATCGTGTGTGTTCTGACTGCTCTACCAAATGGCTGTTCCCCCATCTCCCTCTCTCTCAGGCCTCTCTGTTCCCTGAGTATTGAAGTTAGGCTAGTTAATAACCGCACAATGGCCCCTAAGTGTTCAAGCGAAAGGAAGAGTCACACATCTCTCACATTTGTTTTTTGTCTGCATTGGGTCTTCGTTACTGCATGCGGGCTTTCTCTAGTTGTGGCGAGCGGGGACTACTCTTTGTTGCAGTGGGCGGGTTTCTCATTGCCGTGGCATCTCGTTGCGGAGCGTGGGCTCTAGGCACACAGGCTTCAGCAGTTGCAGCACGTGGGCTCTAGAGCTCAGGCTCAGTAGTTGTGGTGCACGGGCTTAGTTGCTCAGCAGCATGTGGGATCTCCCCGGACCAGGGCTCGAACCTGTGTCCCCTGCACTGGCAGGCGGGTTCTCAACCACTGCGCCACCAGGGAAAGTCCCTCTCACTTTAAATCAAAAGCTAGAAATGAAGCTTAGTGAGGAGGGCATGTTGAAAGCCAGGAGAGGCCTAAAGCTGGGCCTCTTGTAGCAGCCAAACAAGCCGGTTAGCCAAGGTGTGAAGGCAAAGGAGAAGTTCTTGAAAATTAAAAGTGCTGCTCCAGTGATCACACAAATGATAGGAAAGCAAAACAGCCTTATTGCTGGTATGGAGAAAGTTCGAGTGGCCTGGATAGAAGATCAGAGCAGCCCAACGTTCCCTTAAGCCAAAGCCTCATCCAGAGCAAGGTCCTAACGCTCTTCAATTCTGTGAAGGCTGAGAGAGGCGAGGAAGCTGCAGAAGGAAAGTCTGAAGCGGACGGACGTTGGCTGAAGAGGTTTAAGGAGAGAAGCCGTCTCGTAACGTCGAAGTGCCAGGTGAAGCAGCAAGTGCTGATGGAGAAGCTGCAGCAAGTTATCCAGAAGATCCAGCTGAGATCATTCATGAAGGCGCTACACTACGCAACAGATATTCAGTGTAGACAGAACAGCCTCTCCAGGCAAAAGACACCATCCAGGACTTTCATAGCCAGAGAGGAGAAGTCAATGCCTGGCTTCAGAGGACAGGCTGACTCTCTCGTTAGGGGCTAATGCAGCTGGCGACTTTCAGTTGAAGTCAGTGCTCATTTACCCTTCCCAGAATCCCAGGGCCCATCAGAATAATGCTAAATCTACTCTGCCTGTGCTCTATACATGGAGCAACAAAGCCTGGATGACAGCACATCCGTTAACTACGTGGTTCACTGAATATTTCAAGCCCACTGTTGAGACCTACTGCTCAGAACAAAAGATTCCTTTAAAAATAGTACTGCTCATGGTTAATGAACCTGGTCACCCAAGAGCTCTGATGGAGACGATATACAATGAGATCAGTGTTGTTTCCTTGCCTGATAACACAGCATCCGTTCTGCAGCCCCTGGATCAAGGAGTAATTTCAACTCTCAAGTCTTATTACTTAAAAAATACATCTTGTAAGGCTATCGCTACCATAATTTGTGATTCCTCTCATGGATCTGGCAAAGTAAACTGAATCCCTTCCGGAAAGGACTCACCATTCTATATGCCATTAAGAACATTCATGATTCACGGGAAGAGATCAAAATATCAGCGTTAACAAGAGTTTGGAAGAAGTTGATTCCAACCTTCCTGGATGACTTTGAGGGGTTCAAGACTTTAGTGGAAAAAGTCACTGCAGATGTCGTAGAAACAGCGAGAGAACTAGAATGAGAAGTGGAGCCCGAAGATGTGACTGAATTGCTGCAAGCTCATGATAAAACTGTAACAGAGGAGGAGTTGCTTCTTACCGGTGAGCAAAGGAAGTGATGTCTTGAGATGGAATCTACTCCCGGTGAAGAGGCGGTGAAGATTATTGAAATAACAACAACGGATTTAGAATATTAGCGGCAGCGTTTGAGAGGACTGACTCCAATTTTGGAAGAATTTCCACTGTGAGTAAAATGCTAGCAAACAGCATCGCCTGCTCCAGAGAAGAGTGTTTGTGAGAGGAGAGCCCGTCAGTGCGCAGACTCCACTGCGGTCTTGCCTTAAGAAATCGCTGCAGCCCCGGCCTGATCAGTCAGCAGCCACCAGCATCGAGGCAGGCCCTCCACCCCCAGGAAGGTTACAGCTCACCAGTGGCTCAGGCGGGGGTTAGCATTTTTTTAGCAATAAAGTATTTTTTAATTAAGGTGTATGAACACTGTTTTAATTTTTATTGATTGATTTTTAAGATTTAATTTAATTTTTATTTTTGGGGGCTGCGTTGGGTCTCCGTTGCTGCACGCGGGCTTCCTCTAGTTGCGGCGAGCGGGGGACTACTCTTGGTTGCGGTGTGCGGGCTTCTCATTGCGGTGGCTTCTCTTGTTGCGGAGCACGGGCTCTAGGCACGCGGGTTTCAGTAGGTGTGGCTTGCAGGCTCTAGAGCTCAGGCTCAGAAGTTGTGTCTCGTGGGCTCTAGAGCGCAAGCTCAGTAGTTGTGGCGCACGGGCTTAGCTGCATGTGGGATCTTCCCGGACCAGGGCTCGAACCCGTGTCCCCTGCATTGGCAGATGGATTCTTATCCACTGCGCCACGAGGGATGTCCCTACTGTTTTTTTAGACATAATGCTATTGCACACTTAACAGATTACAGTATAGTATAAGTATGCCTTTTATATGCACTGGGAAACGAAAAAAATTCACGTGAATCACTTTATTGTGTTATTTGCTTTACTGCAGTGGCTGGGAACCGAGTCCACAGTATCTCCGAGATATGTGTGTACACTCTTCCCTTTATTCAGATTCTCAAAATTATGCATGCTCAGGGTAGAGAACATGGAAAGTATAGAAATGTATAAGAAAATAAGAAGGATAACCGCAGCCCTCAGAAGCCCTCCTGCTGGCACCAGGCTGCCTCTGCTGCTTGAGCATCTCCACGCCTACTCTTCACCTCACACGTTACCCACAACACGTTACCCTAGGGTTTCCTTCTCAAACCCTAGGCCAGCCTTCCTTCTGCCTCTTCCAAGTTCAAATGTAATAAAGGAGTGTAAAAGATTCCCCCCACCAAACTTTTTATTGTGAGTTTCTAGAGATAGTGTGTGAATTGTATGTAGTGTGTATTTGAAAGTAAGTCACAGACATGACACTCAGCCCCTAAATATTTCAGCATGCCTCCTAAAAAATTTTAGACGCCTACCTGATTACGATATGATTATCACACCTAAGAAGAGTAATAAATTCTTTACATTATCTGATATGCAAATGATCTTCTATTTCCCTAGTTCTCCCTATGTCTTATAAGGCTTATTTTTTGGAACCAGGGTCAATCAGGAGTCATCTCTGCATTTAGTCATGTGTCTCTTTCATCTTTGGTAACATTTCAACATTAGCATGCGTCAAACCTGCCCAGGTTTAGAAATATGTAGTAAATGTCTCCAGTCCACACATGGGAAGGATAATGTGCAGGACCTGGGAATCAGCCCTGCCACCTGCGACTTCACGTTGACTTCCCCTTCGTTGTGAAATGCTCCGCAAATTCAAGCTTTTCCTCCCTCTTTAGGCTAAGGTTCGGCTACTTCTGGAGTCCTGGGTACAGAGCTAAGCAATACCCACTTGCTATTGTCAGGCCTAAACATAAATGGTTAAAGACGTGGTAAAAATAGCAAGAGACAGGAAAAAAAATAGAAAGCAGTCTCTAGGGGCCTGTTGGCAAGGGCTGCCTGCCCAGCCTACTCTGGCCACCCCTCAGTACCGTCCACACAGAGTCTGATTCAGCGGCCCAGGCTCAGGTCTCCCCAAGTGTGAAGGGGTGATGGGTTTTCTAGTCTAACACGTAGTGGCAGAGGCGTCTGTACAGACAACAGCAGCTCATGGGCTCCAGCCCCATTGGACCCAGGGGTGCCATTTTTCAGAGTTCAGGTGGCCCCTGCACAAGAAGCGGAGGGCGAGCACGCTGACCGGCCAGACGCGGCCGCTGGGACGCCGCCCTCTTTCCGTGAAGGCCAGGCCACGACTGGACGCCGACGCGCAGCTGAGGCTTCGTCCCAGGACTGCGCGTGGTTTTGCTCTGGCCCGTCCACGTTGCCTTACTGAAGGCCCAGGGGTTTTGTTTGTTTGTTTTGTTCTGACTTGGGTTTTTTCGCCCGTACCGTGTGGCTTGTGGGATCTTAGTTCGCCAACCAGGGATTGAACCCAGGCCCTCAGCAGTGAAAGCATGGAGTCTAATCACTGGACTGCCAGGGAATTCCCAAAAGGCCCAGGTTTTAATGTCTCAGATACTTGGGGTTAAAAATGAAGCCTGCGACCACAAGGCCAGTCAGTGGCTCACGGGACTGATCACGAGAATGATGGGAATATGGGAGAAAATGCCGGGGAAAGCGCGGTGCCCGCAGACCCCACATCCATCTGCCTCGTGTCCCCCCTCTGCAGGCTCCCTCTGTGCTTCGTCTGTTGGAGGTTCTCTCCTCCCCCTTCACCCAAACTCCTACTCAGCGCTTCAGTCTCAGCTTGCCTGTCCCATCTTCAAGCCCTCCCTGCCCTTGGCTCAGGCTGGACCCCTGCCCATGCTGCTGCCCACCTGCCCACCGGCACCCGCGGACAAGGGCCTGCTTCATGCTCCTCTTCAGTCCACTAGAGAGGTGGCCCTGGGGAGAGACCTGGGGATGGCACTGAGATCATGCTGGCTTGTTTCCCCATCCCGCTGGCCCTTTGCCATTCTCTCCTTGAGTACTGACAGTCCGGGCGGTCTGTGGGCCTTGACACAGGTGACTAAGACCATTACTTTTTCAAATTGCTCAGGGGAGCCTTCTTGCTCTGCGTGCTTAATCCCTTCCACTTACTGAGGGAGTGTCCGGAGAGAGCAGGGACTGTCCCCAGGTCACACAGCTTATCAGGAGCAGAGCTAGAAACCCAGTCTGCATCCCGGCCTCTTGTCTACCTCCCGGGCCCCCTGTGGAGGGGTGGGAAGCGGGTCTGGGCTTCTCGCTGGAGCCGCAGTCCGGGGAGGACTCATTCAGGGGAGCGGCTGTACCACAAGACCCCGCGCACGGGGCCACGCTACCTTGGCCCCCGGGAGCCGTGGAGCTCAGGGTCTGTTGACACAACACAAACCATTTCTCTCTCCAGGGCCCCAAAGTCACCAGACGCTCCAGAGGCTCAGTCGGAGGAGGAAGTGGACGAGCTGTCCCTCATTGACCACAGTGAGATCATGGCAAGGCTGACGCTCAAGCAAGAGGTGGGCTCCTCACGGGCCTTCGCGTGCGGGGTCCGGCCCAGAAAGAGGGGAGGGGCTTTGAGCAGGGAGCCTGGGGGTGTCCCAAACAGAAAGGCCCAAGCCGAGTGCTGACCCCCCCAGGTGGCCCTCCTGGGCGGCGGGCTCTGGCATCCCGCTCGTCCTGGCCCCATGCCTGGGCCACCGTGGGTGCTCTAAGACCCTGGGCACATGGGTGACTTCCAGGAGGAAGTGTGCCGTCCCCTTCTCTGACACCTCTGGAGAGCGATCTTGGGCAAGTGACATGTCCTCTCTAAGCCCCAGATGGCAGGACTCTGGAGGGTGTTGTGAGAACGAAATCCACGAGGGTGCTCAGCACGGAGCCCGTGTGTGGTAAGCCCTCGCTAGTGCAAGATATTTTTATGTTGTTAATGACAGAATGACCCCAGTGTAGTGTCAGCATGGGAAGCACAGCTAATTAAGAAATTCCAGGCCTGGCCACCGAGGCTGCCTCCATCCCATGTCTTGTCAGGAGAGCCTCATGGGTAAACGCGGTGCCCGAACCCGGCACAGTAAGAGGAGCTGACCTGAGAGGGCCTCCCGCCCCCTGCTGCCGAGCGGTTCCAGGGACACAGAGGAATGGCTCCCGGCGGTAGCCTTGACCCCCGCCGAGGAGGCGGCCGGCCGTACTCTACACACACACGTGGCTAGGCTGCAGCAGAGAGGAACCGGGAAGGCAGGGCTGGCTGCTGTTTCATGACTCTTGCCAGAAATTTCTTCTGAAAAATCAGGTCCTGGGCGGAGCTGCCCCGTCTTAGCTGGAAATCCAAGACACTTCCAGCGTAAAAACCTTGAAGCTTTGGAGAGGCAGATGCATCTCCAAGAGCTAGAGACACGAGGAGCTCTCGCGGGGCGTGGTCTCCTTCGGAATTACAGCGTATGGGGCCAGTGGCTGCAGGCCAGGTTTATGGGTTAAGGCCTCAGTTTGCTCATGTGAAAACAAGACTTTTCCCTTAACTGGCAGGCCACGGTCAGTGTAAGCAACATCGGATATATTGAGCATCTCTGTGGCACTTTTCACTCCTCTAAGGAGGGCTCCCTGGAGGAACGTGTGACGTGACAAGTGGTTCCCCCCACCTGAGGGAGCAGATGTAGATTTAGGGCAGCTTGCTGCAGCTTTGCGGACGTGCGCATACCTGGAAGTGGTCTGCCGCCTCCACCACCATCCTGGGAAGGGCCAGTGCCAGTCCTGCCTGCCTCCCCGTCGGCTCCCTCCATCCCCTCTTCCGCCCTGAGCCGTGGGTCAGTGAACAGGGAAAGACTGACTGGAGCCATGCCCCCCTGAGCCAGTGATGTCCTCAGAGCGCTGTGCCACGCGGTGGGCGGGCTGGATGGGCGCACCTGGCCTCTGCAGCCCGGCCACGCTGCTCCCGGAGTGAGGGAGGGCGGGGCAGGGCAGAGAGGACCTGGCGTCTCTGCAACACCGTGTCTTTGTCATCTCATCCCTGCTTGTGACTCCCTAAGCGGACTTTCTTACGGCTGCGTTCTGCTCCACGCCCTCCTTTGCTGTGGTTTTGCAGGGCGACGACGGACCAGACGTCCGGGGAGGATCTGGTGACATCCTGCTGGTCCACGCTACTGAGACGGACAGGAAAGGTACGGCAGCGCTGGCCGCGGCAGCCTCTGTGCCCAAGCTCCCCGGAGGGGGCTGGTCCCGCTGAACCGAGACGTTGCTCGGCTCCACTGCCCTGCCCTCTCCTCTCCTCCAGCCCTGAGCGGGTCAGAACAGCAGTCCTGGTGCTGCTGGGTCACCGTAGGGAGTGCCGACGTGGGGGACAGGTGACCTGCATTCAGAGCCAGACCCTCCGCTTCCCAACCCCCTCAGAGCGTGTCCTCTGGTGGTGCAGGGTAGTGAGGACCCCAGGATCATCAAGGGGCAAGTTTCAGGTGCAGAGCCCGGCACCTGGTAGGTGCTCCACAGACGGTACCTTGAGTGGCGACATGTTCAACGATAGTGCTAAAATTACGTTGATGTGCAGGTGGCTTCTTACGCTTTTCCCGATATTTTGCCCATTATGTTATTCCAGACCGCTGGATTGGGTTTCCTTTATTCCTCCTCTGGGAGCTTCCTGGGGCAAAGGTCCTGTCAGGAACATCCAGTCTTCCAGCAGCGTTACCTGCACAGGACGGGGTTCCCCACTCTCAGCGCAGAGACACCCCTTCACGTCCTGATCCTTCGAGAGGGCTGGAAAAGCAGGGCCTGTTTTCTGTTGGGTGGACTCTGCTAGCAGAGGAGCTGTCTTTCCAAATTGTGTTCTGGAAGGAGGAGGAAAAGGAGGGGCTGTAAGGCCGGTACCTTGGTCAGGTGGGAGGGGCCTGCAGTGCACACGCCCCACAGCTGGGCCCGGCCTCTCCCCACACACACTTCCTTTTTACATTTTTTAAATTATTAAAAAGATGATGGAACAGCAATGGTAAAGTAAAGGTGTGTAGGAATTAAAACACCCCGGTCATGAGACCATAACCCACCAATTTCATTTCTGTAAACAACCTGGTCCCTATGTTTTTACAGCAGATTTCCCGAAGTATGTTACACAGATGATTCTGGGAATTTTTAAATTATGAAAGTAGTACAAAAATAATTGTTTGCATTGCTGAAAATTTGAAAATTAGAGAAAAAGAAGAAATGGTTCCCGCAAACTCACCACAGCCACGCTTTTGCCCTCCGGGTTTCTTCTGATCCAGGCAGAGTGCGGTCCTGGACACTGAGTTTGAATCCTGGCTGTGCGTTCTCAGGCTGGGCCGCTGCTGGGCACGTCCCTTCTCGGCCTCAGCTGACTCAACGTTGTGAAGAGGTTCAAAGTGCCCAGTGGGTGTGAAGACTGAGCGAGTTGGCACATAGGAAGTGCTCGGGGAGTATCTGTTTACATCCCCAGGAACAGCCCGTGCTCTGGCTTCTTCAGTAAACCCTCCTCCGTGCCGGACAGGTCAGAGCTCCAGCCTCAGCCTGGCATGAGAAACAGCTCTCATTTTTGTCCAGTAGTGAAAGGCTGAAGTGGGAGCTGGCCCCAGTCCTCAGCCCTGAGCAGTAAACTGCTGACCTGCCAGGTGCAGCCGGCTGCGGCCCAGGCCAGAGGGAGCCCTGCAGGCAGGGCAACCCGAGGACCTTCCAGTCGGTGCCGACCATGCCTGGGAGAGGAGGCTCTGCTGCCCGCTGGGGCTTCCGCTCGGTTTTATCAGTGGAAAGATGTTGAGGCTGCAGTCATTTGTCCCTGGGATGGGCGGTTGAGGCAGAGGCCCTGGGCCACACAGCAAGCTCCTTGGGCAGGTGGCTTCCTGCAGACCAGAGACCACACCAGTGGCTGGGAGACCCCATGGCTCAGGGGGTGCAGCCTTGGACCCCTTCTTCCAGTGGGCCTTGCCCTCCCCTGGACCCATCTCTGCTTCCTTGCCCCTCTTTGAACAGAAGCCCAAATTTGACAGTGAGCTAGGTGGGCTTGGGGTCCAGGAAGGAGCCTGAGCCCAGCACCACTGGCCCCCTGCTGCACCTCCAGTCCGTAAGCTTCCCTCACGGCACCGCACCGCCAGCCAGATCACCCAAGCACACCCCAGGTGCACGCGCAGGTGTTTCTTCTCCTCTCGTTGTCCAGGGTGTGAGCGGCAGGGGCGGGGGACAGGAGCTGGGCTCTGCAGGGCGGGGCTGCCCAGCCGG
Organism: Aethalodelphis obliquidens; assembly: GCF_003676395.1. Classification (NCBI taxonomy): domain Eukaryota; kingdom Metazoa; phylum Chordata; class Mammalia; order Artiodactyla; family Delphinidae; genus Aethalodelphis; species Aethalodelphis obliquidens. Next base: position 4,840,385 of record NW_020837951.1, read on the forward strand.
AGAAGTGGGGTCCTTGAGGTTCCTCCACCCGATGAGTCGTGGGAGGAATGAGAGAAGACAGGGGAAGGTGGTCTGTGTCCAGAAAAGAATACTTAAGTAATGTGTGTGCATGTGCCCAGCTTCACGGTGAGGGCCACAGACTTTGGAGCCGAATCAGGACTCGAACCTCAGCTCCAGCACAGAATAACTCTGAAGTTCACAAGCCTGGCCAGGTCATTTGTCTCCAGGAGGGACCTGCATTTAAAACATGCCCCCCCCTTTTTCCGGAGACTGTGTGGTTGGGAGGGTGTGTCATAGCCATAAATAAACAGGGGTCTGTTGTGAATGTGGAAAGGTTGGGAATCCCTGGCTAGAACCAGCCCCTGCAAAGGGAAGGAGAGGCGTTGGGTGGGAGCTGCCAGCCCTAATCCCACTTGACTTCCAGGCTGGCCTCCTCCCAGTGGGCCTTGCCCTCCCCTGACACCAGAGCCCGCACACCTGAGGGTCCAGCAGCGTGAGGCTGAGCCCCTTCGGCCTTCGCTTAGGTCTCTCGCCATGTGGAGATTCCCAAGGTTTTTGTTCCTGGGCTTCTCCACCTAAAGTGTTACCTGTGACTCGCTTCAGAGTCCTGATGATGAGTTTGAATTGTATTCTCTGTGCCCATGATGATTAAGACTCTTTGCATCATCGTCTTCACGCAAACAAGAAGCTCTCTGTGTAATCAGAGGTGGCATGTACTTGCAGCAGGTGTGCTGCCTGTCTGTGCCCTGCGCCAGTGGCAGGCCTCACTAATCAACTGCTCTTCCCTCCAGATCTGGTGTTGTACTGCGAGGCCTTCTTGACCACCTACAGGACCTTCATCACCCCTGAGGAGCTCATCAAGAAGCTGCAGTACAGATATCCTTGCCTGTGCCTCAGCCCTGGCGCCACACCTCTCACTGCACAGAGCCTCCTGGAGCCGGGAGAGGGGCCTTCGTGCCCACACAGCCCTCGCGCAGGGAGCTGCGGGTAGGAGTGATGGAGGTGCTCAGCCCCGCTCTGCCATGGCCCAGCTTTGGGACCTCAGGCAAGGCTTCTTTGAGCCTCACTCCTCGTCTGTAAAAGGGCTGAGTGATGTTATATGAAGTGCCTGGAACATAGGGTGCTGCCTAATGGCAGTTGTGATCACTGGGTGATTCTGAGAAAGAATCAGAAAGAACTGGCACACACTGAGAGGGTGGGAGTGTGCGGGCCCCTGCGGAGACCCAGGTCACTGGCACCTGCGGCTTTGCGGAGCTGAGCCCCAGGGCATTAGGGGTGATGGGTACGAAGTGTGCAGGGTTTGAGGGAATCAGGACTCCAGAGAACCACCTCAGGGGCAGGCACGGCCACTCCCCCAGATGGCAGACCCAGCAGTGGAGCACAGTCGCCTCCTGCCCCTCGACCACATCTACCCAACGGGCTCACCCTTTCAGATACGACTCCCCACAGTAGTGGCCAAGGAAGATCCCGAGGCCTGGAGGGATGCACTTTCATTGCCTCTTTCTCGGGTCCAAACCTGCCCATCCTGCCAAGGCTAAGGAGCTACTGTTGCAGCCCAGGGTCCCCGCCCCTCAGCGTCCTCCCTCGTCACAGCCCATGACTGCCATCTGCTGGACAGCCGCTGTCCCTTGGGGCAGAAGTCCTGAGCCCTCCCAGCTCTCCCACGCTCTCCCACTCCCTCCCGTGTGCCCGCGCCTCCTCTGCCTCCTGTCCTCCTCTCTCCCCTGCCCCCCCCTTGGGGCCCTGGTCCCTCAGAACTGGACGGCCCCCACGTGCAGACTTCGTTCCCTCCCGCCTCACACCTTCAGTGCCTCACAGGCCTCTGGCTCAGCGAATGATAGTAACTCACACTTGTTGAGAACGGCCTGGTGTCGGTTATGATGCTGAGCGATTGCATGGGTAATCTCTCTCCACTATACCATTTCCTACACACATCACTACCATTTGTTATGTGGCGCCATGATGTTATTTCCTACCGTGTAATTAAGGAAACTGAAGTTCAGCGAGGTTAAGTGACGCGCATGGCAGCTTGGAGGGAGAGTGCCCTCCAGGCCTCTCTGACTCGGCGTCTCAGCATCTGCCCTGCTTGGTGCTTCAGGCATGTTAACGGACGTGTTGCAGCATCGAGATCCTGGGCGCAGCTGGCTGGTGGGTCCTGTGTGCTGCCGGCCCTCGGCGCTGTCCCTGGTGCATGGCTCCTTCCTGAGAGCAGGCGGTATGGAGCCATAGAAGTGTCTGGACACTTGATGAACACGAGGGCAGCCACGGCCTCAGGGAGGAAGTAGCCAGGTGTTTGAAGGGCAGATGCGCAGGCAGCCTCTGAAGCTGTGGAAGGGTGATGGGAACTCGTGACGGGAGCGGAGGGAGACCTCTCTGGGGGGCTGTGCGCCTTCCCCAGGGACCCGGGGATTTTAGGGCAAGTGCTTTCTGACCACCTTTCTCTGCCTGAGCTCAGCGATGCAGCCTTCAGCGTTTCAGCGGTCACAGGAACCTTGGGTTGATCCCAGCAGAGAGGCAGGCCTGGGAGTGCAGGGAGGAGGTTCTGCAGGCAGGAGAGGTTGGTGGTCGAGAACGGGGTCAGGTCTGGGCTGAACCTCACTTTGCAGTTCCGCCACCCCGCACAGGTCCTCTGCCCTCCCCGTGCCCTCGTTCCCAGGGTTCGCTCAGGGAAGGGGGGCTGGGGCAGGGCGGCCCTCCCGCACACTTCCCCGTCCCTACCCGTGAGGGTGGTTGTTTCTTTAACCTGCGCCCACGTACGAGAAGTTCTCTCCTTTTGCCGACACATTCAAGAAGCGCGTCAGCAAGAACACGTTCTTCGTGCTGGTACGGGTGGTGGACGAGCTCTGGTGAGTCCTTCCACCCCGGGGGATGAAGGGCGGAGGGGCCCAGCAGGCCGCGGGCATCTTGGGGTCCCCGCCGGGGTACAGGCTTCCCCGCAGAGATCTGGGCCTCCCATCACATTTCACCTGCATCTCCTGGGCTCTGTGCCCACAGAGCCCTGCCCAAGGCCCCGGACAGGGCTCACTCCTGCGCGCTTTAACACGACCCCTGGGGAGAATGGCTTGTCCCCTCAGACCCACCCTGGCCCGGCCCGGCCCAGCCCTGATTTCCTTGTGGGGGCCATCCCTCTGGCACGTGGCTTAGACCTTGGCTGCCCTCCTCATCTTTCCACGGTCCCCTGAGTGGCATTTGCCATTTCCAGTCATTGAACAAACACAAAGCACAAGGTCCCTTTCCTAGGTCTAGAGAGCCCTGGGAAAGGAAGCCACCCAGGCCCCGCCCTCAAGGTGTTTACCTTCTGCTGGGCGGTGGCCTTAGTGATTACGGGGTGGGGCTGTGAAACACTGCGTGTGGAGAATACTGTGCAGGGGCGTCCTGGGGCTGTCTGTGGAGCCCAGACCTCATGGTGATTCATCACCCCCGTGGGATCAGGAGCTCCCCTGGGGCAGGATTTGTCTCCATCGCCCAGGCCGCAGCGCGGTCCCTGGTGCTTATCCAGTGCCAGTGACCATCTGCTGAGAGAATGGCAATGGGACCACTCCCGGCACTCTAGGATGCAGACAGCCATCCCAAGACCTTCTCTGGCTCTCTTCCCACGAGAGGTTTCCCAGCTCTGCTGGTGGGTGTCTCAGGTGTCTTGAGGGGGTTCTAGACCCCGTGGCACCAGCCCTCTTCTTATGCTCGCATCCCTGCCCCTCACCGCATGGCCCTTGGCCCTTTAGCCTAGTGGAGTTGACGGAAGAGATCTTGAAGCTGCTGATGGAGCTGGTCTTTCGCCTGGTGTGCAACGGGGAGCTCAGTCTGGCCCGTGTGCTCCGGAAGAACATCCTGGACAAGGTGGACCAGAAGAAGCTGCTCAGGTGTGCCAACTCCGACCAGCCCCTGGCGGCCAGGGGCGTAGCAGCCAGGTGCGCCACCCGCCGTCCATCCTGGGCTTCTCCAGGCCCTGCCTCTGGCGAGAGCCGTACCGGCAGCCGTCTCTCCATTCCACTTCCTTCAGTGCCCCCCTCCCCGCCCCCCGCCTCACAACCTCACCTCCCGGTTCTGCCCGGGCCCTGCGACGAGGTGCCTCAGGGACAGCCCAGGGGTTCCCCCGGGGCTGGGCCTCTTCTCCAGGGTTACGTTGTATGACTGACTGATCACCGTTTTAGTAGGAAGTGGGGCAGCAGGGCGTGTAGGGGCTTACCAGGACAGGGGACAGGAATGCCTTTCAGGCTGTGGTCAGCACTTAATTGTTGCCGCCCCCTGCGCCATCCTGACGGTCCCTGAGAACCTGTGCAGAGGCTCCACCGGCCCTCTCCCGGGGCCACGGAGGTTTGTTGATTTATCACCTCTTTGTGGTGTCTCAGCTCCATTCACGTGGCACCATCTTTGTTCCCACTGGGCCCTGAAGCGGGGTCAGGCTGTGCGTTCTCAGGAGCTGAGCTCGCGGGCTCGCGAGTGGAGCCACCGAGCCTGCCGGGCGGAGGCAGGGGGGAAGGCAGGCCCCGTGGTCCCAGGGAGACGAGTGCAGTCCGGTCCTGACCCGCCCCCGACCCGCCGCGTGGCCTCCGTGCTGCGGTGAAGCAAGTCGTGTTCCCTCAGCTCTGAGGCCTGAAGTGCAGCCCCCACCCAGCCCCCACCGTCCCGTCCACTGACCACTCATCTCGTGCCTCTGTCTTCCAGGCCCGGGACCTTGCATGACTTTCACAGTCATGAGATAGCTGAGCAGCTGACACTGCTGGATGCCGAGCTCTTTTATAAGATAGAGGTATGGCCACGCGTGGGGCTGGGGGAGGGCTGTGCCCGGCCCTGGTGAGTGCAGCTGCTTGTCCCCGAGTGAGAGAAGCCACTGCGTCACAGCAGAGCCAGCGGGCCGAGGCTCTATCCAGTCTACCTGCTTTTTCAGATTCCTGAGGTTTTGCTTTGGGCAAAAGAGCAGAACGAGGAGAAGAGCCCCAACTTGACCCAGTTCACGGAGCACTTCAACAACATGTCCTACTGGTAAGAAGGGGCCTCAGTGCAGAGCACTTCTGGATGGGTGCCTTGTGTGTCCTTCGCAGAGAGCGCCCATGGCAAGGACAAAGGGGTGCCCTTTCATTCCTCCCAGCTCCTTCTGGGGCCCTGTGGGCATTCGTTGTGAACCAGAGACAGGACAAGGGCAGGGACAGGACAGGGCGTGTCTTGCACGTTGGAAGGGGCCACCTGGGGCGGGGGGGAGGCGGGTTGAGGAGGACTCAGCCAGGATTTATTAGTAATGCCTGCTATCGATGGCGGCAGAGGAGCGGGTGTTAAACTTGCCACCCTGCACTGGTCGTTGCCAGTCTTCCCACTGCCAGGTGGCCTCAGGACTGGTCCTCACACTGACTCTGTGAGGTAGAGCAAAGGAGTGGCTGTATTAATACTTTTATTTAGCCTTCAATTCTTAAAGCAAAGTGAAGCCCAGAAGTGCATTTATGTTGTAACATACAGCAGAACTGTTGACTCTTAAAGACGCGACTCAAGGGTGTCCACAGCCTCTCGGCCTCAGTAGAGGATGGTTGGGTGTGGCGGCCAGTGGCAGTCTCATAGTGACCCCCGGACACACACACAATCCGTCCCCACCACCAGGGAAACGTCTGATTTGTAAGTGCTCTAAGGATTGCTCTTTGGAGAGTTGGGTCCTCCCCCACTTGCCCTGCGTCTCCCTGCACCACAGGAAGCGTTTCACTCGTCAGCAGCACGTGCTTAGCGTAGCAGCCCAGCAGAGGACGAGGTGGTTTCCAGGGCAGACAAGCTGTGCAGCCCTGAGCATGGCCTCCAGCCCCGCCCCTTGCTGGGCGCTGGGGGCTCCAGACACACCCCCTGGGGCCTGCCTAGGAGGAGATGTGGGTGGAGCCCCTTCAGAGCCCCGGTGCTCAAGGTGGACTCGGTGCCGGTGCCCTTTAATGGGTCAGAAGAGGGGCATGTCCTCTGGGTGACGGGCGGTGGCCCCTGTGAAAGCACAGGGGGTCGAGGCCACCGTGAGGTCCTCGTGCAAGGCTGGCCTTTGGCTTTGGTTGCTAAGTTTCTGAGAGGTGCCCTCCCTCATGGCCAGCAAGGTGGCCTCTTAGCCCACACGCCCACTCGTCTCCGAGCTAGTCCTGAGGCCACACTCGCTGAGCGTTTCCAGCCGCCGTGGTGCTCACGGTCAGCGCTCACCGGGAGAGCGTCCATCCGCACAGTCAGAGGTCCCAGCCACTGGATCTCTCTGTGGCCTCTCACCTATCCCTGGGGTGCCATGAGCTCCTTCAGAGCAGAGACGGGGGTACACCTGGTGCCTCGTGAGCCCGGGGCACTCCCTAGGCATGGGCTCCTGGCCAGCTGGTACAGGTGCCCCCGTCCCATTGCCACCAGAGGCCTGAAGAGAGACGGGTCAGCTCAACTGTCTCTTTCTCCCCTTGGTCCGTGCAGGGTTCGGTCAATCATCATGTTACAGGAAAAGGCCCAAGACAGGGAACGGCTGCTCTTGAAGTTCATCAAGATCATGAAGGTAACTGTGGGCACCCTCCCCAGAGCCCGCCACCGGAGCCCCTGCCTGCCCGCCCGCCCATCCCTGCCCCCACCCTCTCTCTGCAGCACTTACGGAAGCTGAACAACTTCAACTCCTACCTGGCCATCCTCTCAGCGCTGGACTCAGCCCCTATCCGCAGGCTGGAGTGGCAGAAGCAGACCTCAGAGGTGGGCGGCTGGGAGGGCAGCCGGGAGGGCAGCTGTGGGACGAGCTCTGCCCCGCCCTGCCCTAGTTTCCTGTCTCTAAGCTCCAGTCACTGGGCCCTGCGGGGCTTGGTGTTAGTGAGTGCCGGGGTTGTCACGTCACGTCACATCCTGCTGCCTGTACCGCAGAACCGTGCCTGGGTCCCAGCTTCACCTTCTGCTTCCTGCCCTCGACCCGGGCTTCTAGAGGGGCTCCTTTGGGTGCGGGCCGCACTAGGCATTGGGATGTACTGTGAACAGGCTAGACCCGTTATTAGGTGGAGCTCCTCAGGGCAGGTACTACAGGGAGAAGGATGGGGATGGGGTGCTGAGCAAGCATGTGAACGAGGCGTCTGGGCCAGCCTGGGGGTCAGGGAGGCGCCCTAAGGAGGTGTCGATCACACCATGACCCGAATAGGAGCTTCCTGGGAAGGGAGGGGAATTCCCATCAGAGGGGACAGAGGCCAGTGTGGCCACATCACTGGGGAGAATGGCTCTGCATCACAGGGGTCTTGGGGGGCCTGGCAAGGAACTGGACCCTTATCTTTGTGTGGGTGCTGTTCCTGGAAGAGAGACAAAGCCCACAGGGTTGAGTGTCGCCAGGGCTACCTGGGGGTCGTCTCGTGGGGCAACATGAAGGGACAGTTACGAGACAGTGGTGTATGGAGAAATGGGACATTCACACCAGCTGCTCCAGGAACACGTAACAGGCCCTGAGGAGGCAGGGAAGGCTTCCTGGAAGAGGTGACACATCAAGGCGAGAGGCACACAACAGGCGAAGGGGCAGGACAGGCAAAACCCCACCCACGCTGCGTGCAGGAGCAGCGAGCTCACCGCCATCCCTAGTGGACTCTGCCTTGAGTGCGGTGAGGCATGAAGGCAGGCTCGGGGCCGGGAGCGACATGGTCCAGTGTGTGCTTTTGAGGTTCAGGCGGGCTGCAGCGCTGAGCACAGCCAAGCAGGAGCCCAGCCTGAGGTCCACCACATGGGGCGCTGGCTGCTCAGAGACGCGGTTCTTTGTCAGCACCGCGGAAGGCCTGCCTGTGCCTGGGGCAGGGCGGGGTCTGGCTCTGGGTTGGTGGGGGGAGGGGCCGGGGCTCGGTGCCCCAGCGTTGGCACCGTGCTCACGGACTGTGCGTCCCTCCTGCCAGGGCCTGGCGGAGTACTGCACGCTGATTGACAGCTCATCCTCCTTCCGCGCCTACCGGGCCGCCCTCTCGGAGGTGGAGCCGCCGTGCATCCCATACCTGTGAGTACAGCCTCCCAACTGGGTTTGCCCCGCCGTGTGCTCTGGGGAAGATACAGTGGGCCCCCATAGAGAAGCCCTCGCTTAAAGGCTCCCAACCCAGACGTTTGTGCTTCTGTTTGAACTTTAAAAGTAAAACGTGCTCCTTGTTAAACAACTTAGATGAAAGAGGGGCCCAGGGAAAATGGTTCAGTCTTCCCCACCGCCCGGCCCTCCCACGCCTCCTCTCTTCCCTCATCTGCCAGCGGGCTTGTTTAGGCGCACGTGTGGACAGCCGTGTAGCATCTCTCTTCCCCCACCAGCAGCAGCGTGCTATAGTCCAGCTGTCCCCAAGCTTAGCTGCACATCACAGCCACCGGAGGGCCCTCCTGTCACCCCAGGAACCCTGAGAGTACTTGGCGTGAGGCAGCTCAGGGAGCGTTTCCCCAAGTGTGGGCCACGGGCTAAATAGGTATCTCACCAAAAAGAATCCCACGTCACGTAAGCTTGGGAAATAGCAGAAAACCTTGAAGCTAAACAGTTTTCTTTGTGCGGGACTCACCAGACCCCTTAATATGCTAGGGGACGGTGGGAATCTCCAAATAGGACAGGAGACTCAGCGCTGTCCCAGGCTGAGTGTGCGGCGGCATGCCCCTGGCCTCCACGCTCCGAAGTGTACATCTTGCAGCCACCGGCCCTGCCGTGATTCCTAGCCTTCCTGCTCTGGCCAAGCGCGACAGCCCTCCCCAGCCGGGCTGCTTGGGTGGGCGTGGCCATGCCCCTCGGGCTGGGCTATCCCTGTGCAAGAACCGCCCCCACTCACCGCGGGGCTGCGCACCCTGTTTGATGACAGCATGTGACCCCCACCCCGCCACTCAAGTTCGGGGTGGTGTCATTCTTTCCTGCTCATCTGTTACCTGTACCGCTCTGCTGGGCTGGGACAGCTGTTGGAGAGGCTCCGTAGCAGGTGGGCCTGAGCCCGCTTTCCGGAGACCAGAACCTGAGTCGACTTCGCGCCGCCCCTCCCCGCAGACGCGCCTGCGGGTTTGGCAGCGGCTCGGGCTCCGGCTCGCCCAGCAACCGATTACCTGCCAGCTCACCCTCCGGAGTCTAACCTGCTTCTCCGTCCTCCCAGGGGGCTCATCCTGCAGGACCTCACCTTCGTTCACCTGGGAAACCCGGACTACATTGACGGGAAGGTGAATTTTTCCAAACGGTGGCAACAGTTCAACATCCTGGACAGCATGCGGTGCTTCCAGCAGGCGTGAGTGCTGCCGCCTGAGGGACCGGGCGGGCAGGGCGCACTGCGCAGGGGCCCGCGGGGATCCAGCAGCTGCTCCTTCCAGTGTGGCACAGGGCCTGCACCAGAGCTGGCCGCCAGCTCGTCCTGCGCGATCCCGTGGCGGGAGGCTGGCGAGCCCTGGCCCTCCTGACTCCGGGGCACTGGGGTCTCCCTGGGACCTCCTGCGGAGCGGAGCCTGGCTACGGGGTGCTGCTCCGGGAGCCCTTGCACAGAGCAGAGCACAGCTCTGGGGTGCAGCTCACGCTCTGAGCGCCAGCGTCACACGTGGACGCCCCTGCCCCGTGAGTCTGCTGAGGCGGCACACGTGGCACCTCCCAGGGGTCTTGGGGCTGTTTGGCCCACACTGGCTCTCACCGGCCACCCTCCTCCCTCCACCAGGCATTACGACATCCGGAGAAACGATGACATCATAAACTTCTTCAACGACTTCAGTGACCACCTGGCGGAGGAGGCGCTGTGGGAACTCTCTCTGAAAATCAAACCCAGGAACATAACACGGAGGAAAACAGACCGGGAGGAGAAGACCTAGGAGCGGGTGCCGCAAACGCGGAGGACGCGAGGCTCAGAGCGCCGCTCCGAGGCCGGAAGGGACTGTGGACCTGTCACGTGGCGGCGGCGCGTGTCCTGGCCTCAGAGCCACCGGGCCCATCCAGGCCGCTGCTGTGCCGGGCAGGCGCCCGGAGCCGCAGCAGCTTCCTGCCCCTCCCCCGCAGGAGCAGACCCCCGGCCCGGGGGGGCCAGCGGGCGGTCTCACTGCTGATTTGTGAACTGGGGGTTGGGGTTGGGGTTTCTGCTTTTGCTCTGTCTTCTGCTCTCCCTCTCTCCCCCTCCCCCCAAGCCTGGGAGCAGCACAGGGACTTCAGCAGCAGCCCGGGAATGGTGGGAGTCTTCTGAATCTCCTGAAATGACAGATGAGTAGAGGCCCAAGGACCCTCGGGGCGGGGGCTGCTCTCCCCGTAGCCTTCAGTTGGGTGGGCAGAAAGTAGAGGAGACCCGGGAAAGACTCCTTTCACTTTCCATGTCCTACTTTTTAAGTGGAGGATGGTGTGAGCGTCTCACCTGGCCCAGAAGGGACGGCAGGTGGCCTTTCAGCAGCCCTGGGGCTGGTGCTCCCGTCGCGGTCCTGGCCCGCCCTTGCTGGGTCACGAGCAGCAGCCGTGGCCATCGTGTTTTCGCCCCTTCACTTCCTCCGCCCCGTCCCACCGGCCCTCCCCATCCTCTTGGCACCGTGGGAGCTGGGCAGCAGCAGCTGGAAAGGAAGGACTTGACCATCCAAGAAACACACTTTCTCTGAGTTGGGGCCAGTAGCTCTTGGTGAGTTAACCCAGAGAGAGGGGAGGGGCATTTCTGTTGGGGGGAGGGCCGGCAGCCCCCTCCTCTGTCGCTTGCCGTGTGCCTTAAACTCCTCCTATCCGTCCCGCCCTGCGGGCTCCCCTCCTCCCTGGCGCTGAGCCTGGTGGGCCCAAAGGGGCCCCTCTTTGCTCATCAGACCTTCTGGCAGCCTGACCGGCTCTCCCGTGGGAAGGACAGGGTGTCCCTGAAAGGCAGGGGCCTGGCGCAGAGGCGCCTTCTGGGGCTGACGGCCATGGCTCACCTGCTGGCCGGCAGTGAGGCGCAGCGGCTTCAGAAGCAGGTGCTCTTTCCAGCCTCGCTCTCCAGAGCCAGCCCCGCTGCTGAGGTGGACGAGCTGAGGGGAGGTCTGCAGGGGCTCTCCACACCCCCCTGGCCTCCGTGCCAGCCCGACGTGGGCCTGCGGGCAGGCTGCCATCAGAATCCGACGGCTGCCCCCAGGCCGCCCGCCTCCTGTTTTGTTCGTTTTACATAATTGAGAGCTCCCTGCTCCTGGGTTTGGGACTCGGGCAGGCGAACACCAGGCTCAGCCCGGGCTTAAACAGAACAGAAGTAGAAAGCAACATCTGTTAACTGTTTAAAGGAACAGCCCCGTCACTTTGAGTCCTTCATGGGCCTTTGAACAGCTTTTATCAAGAAGCTGTCTGTCCTGTGCACAGAGGGGAGGAATCTGTGAAATGTCAGCTACGACCCCTCAGGCAGCGATCCTGCGGCAGCGGGCGGAACGCGTCACTTTATTATTTAAAGAGTGTGTGTATAGAGTCGCTGGTTATGAACAGTATTGTGTGTGGGGTTGGGTTTTAGTTTGTTCCCGCTTTTTTAAGTCCTCTCATTTCAGTCTTTCCCTCCTTCCCGTCTTCCTCCTGGCCTGGCCCTGCTCTGCTGCTGCTTTGCGCAGCTGCTGTGTGCTCAGGGCCCACGGGCTGTGTGGACTGCGGTTCCCTGGGGCCTCCCTCCATAGGCGGGCAGCTGTCGACGCCGCGCTTCCGCTTCAGGCTCAGCGTCCCAGCCGCGAGCTGGACGGGGCTCGGGGGCTTCACCGTCCCTCAATTCAGAACAGACCCTACACCCACACCTCCCCTCCTTGCCGGGAGCCCTGGCTCTGAGCCGAGGCACTGGGCAGGCAGCGCAGGTGGACAAGGGGCCGGCGTGGCCAGGTGACCCTGCATGAGGGCAGCAGGTGCAATGTGTGTTTTAACTTATTGGCTGCCAGGCTTCCCTACCTTGACCTCATGGAGACACGTTCTGGCTCTGGGAGTTGCCGGCCTGGCTGTGGTTTGTCTGTCTCAGGGGCCAGATCAGCTGTACGAATCTGTCTTTACAACAGAGACACCCTCGGGAGGATTCGTTCTCTGCAGAGGCAGTTCTCACCTGCAGGTGTGGGTGGATCAGGGCAAGGGCAGGCACGCGCCAGGGCTGAATTAAAGCCCGATTCTGAGCAGCGCCTCCCTCCCACGGCCCCGCGCCTCCCCAGTGTTGTTACATTGTAATATATCCCCAACTAACCTGGCTGATGGTGGCATCTTCCTGCAGACATTTCAAACCTGTAACTTTTATACGAAAGGAAAATAAACACAGATGAAAGCCGCGGCCACCTGTGTACCACATGCCGCGTGTGTCAAAGTGACAACTGAGCTGTCTCCTTTCTGTGACCTCCTTGTGGGCTGGGCGCCTGGCAGGTGTTGGGGGGGGTCTTTTGTCCCCCCCTCTGTGGTCCCTTCTCTGTTCCCCAGTTTCTCCATCTGGAAGTGGGGGTAAGGACAGCTCTACCTTATACAGTCTGTGAAGGCTCAGCAAGTTATACCTGGAACAGTATCTGGTGAGCTAGCGCCACTATTATTACTTAGCATATAGTGAGTACCAAGCACTTTGCAGGCAGCTGTACCTCACTGAATCCTCTTAATTGAAAAATGATACAAGTGAAATACTGCAACCATAATAAGTACTACAAAGAAGAGGTACTTAACATTCAAGAAATTAAGTTGGATTTGAAATCCACTCACAAACATCAGGTCCAGACAGGCTTAACAGGTAATTTATGCTAAACAGGTAGCTTCAGTCTTAGACGAATGCCCCTGAGAACAGAAGAAGGGAAACACTTCTCAACTTGTTTTATGAGTAGAATACAACCTTGACACCAAATCCAGACAAGGACAAGAAGGAAAATTATAGGCAAAATTACTGATGCAAAAATTATAATCTTAGCAACCCCAAACCAGTGATAACGTAAAACTCAAGACTCCCCATTGGGCACATCCGCAGATGCAAGGATGGAGTGATGATAGTACTTGATCCCTTTTCTTAGACCCTTATTTGGGCATTCCCATCTGGTAGGCCTTTCCTTCCTGGGGAACTGAGAACAGGTGTGCCACCTCCATGTGTACTTTCTCCACCATGGCATACTTAGATTCCAGGTGTTGAGATGGCAGAGCCCTAACTGGAGGGAGCCCAGTCAGGGACTACTCCCACTGTGCCATACTGGGCTTTACACGAATGAAAAATGAATTTGCACTTACTAATAAGCTGCTGAGATTTCAGGGCTTGTAAGTTTTCACAACATGGCCTAGCCTCTCCTGAATAAAATACATTAACAGATTAAAGGAAGAACACCATATAATCACCTCAGTAGTCAGAAAGACCACTGTTAAAAAATTAAAACCCCCATTCATAATTTTTATTTAAAAAATAACTAACAGTCTTAGGTAAGTAGAAATCAAAAACTTCCTTAATCTAATAAATGTTACTTTCTAAAATCTCATGCAAATGTTATACTTAATGATGAAATATTTAAAGAAGTTCCTTTAAAATAGAACAAGGTAAGGATCCCACTGTCACCTTGTCTTTCACTGTCGTACTGGAGATACTAGCCAATGCAACAAGAAAAGAGATTAGTAAGAAAATCACGATAGTTAACAACGAACTACTAGAAAACATAATTCTTCAAATATCCAGTTTATACTAACATCACAATTCTTAAGGTACTAGGAATAAACCCAATAAGAGATGTATAAGACCTTATAGGAAAAAGGGTGATCCAGCAAGAGAAAATAACACGTAAATATTTACACACCCAAATGCGAGCAACCTAAATACACGAAGCAAATAGTAACAGACCTAAAGGGAGAATACACAGAAATACAGTAATAGTAGGGAACTTTAATACCCCACTTACATCAATGGACAGATCACCCAGACAGAAAATCAATAAGCAAACGTTGGCCTTAAACACATTAGACCAGACGGACTTAGAGATACATACAGAGCATTCCATCCAAAAGCAACAGGGTACACTCTTCTAAGAGCACACGGAACATGCTCCAGCACAAGTAACATGTTAGACCACAGGTTGTTGTAAATGTACGAAGGTTGAAATTATATCAAGCATCTTAGCCAGTCACAATGGTATGAAAGTATAGAAATTACAAGAAAATGGGAAAATCCAAAAATACATGGAGATTAAACAGTATACTACTGAGCAACTAATAGGTCAAAGAAGAAAATAAAAAATACATTAAGAAAAATGAAAATGGAAATACAACATATCAGAACTTACCAGATGCAGCAAGAGCAGTTCTGAAAGGGAAATTCATAATAATAAACACCTAAATCAAGAAACAGAAAGCTCAAATAAACACTCTAAATTTCAAGGAACTAGAACAAATGAAACCCAAAGTTAGCAGAAGGAAGGAAATAAAGGATTAGAGTGGAAATAAACAAAATACAGACTAAAAAGACAACAGAAAAGATCAATGAAAGAGCTGGTTCTTTGAAAAGATAAACAAAATGGACAAACCTTTAGCTAAACTCACCAAGAAAAAAAGAGTACTCAAAATCAGAAATGAAAGAGGAGCTATTAAAACTGATACCACAGATATACAAAGGCTCCTAAGAAACTTCTGGGAACAATTATATGTCAACAAATTTGACAACCTAGAAGACACAGATAAAAACCTAGAAGACACAGATAAATACCTAGATGCATACAACCTACCAACACTGAATCATGAAATAAATCTGAACAGACGGATTACTAGTAAGGAGATTGAATCAGTAATCAAAAACCTCTCAACAAACAAAAGTCTGGGACCAGATGACCTCACTGGTGAATTCTACCAAACATTCAAAGAAGAAGTAGTATCAGTTCTTCTCAAACTCTTCCAAAAACTAGAAGAGGAGGGAACACTTCCAAACACTTTTTTTTTTTTTTTTAAAAAAACAAGTCCAGCATTACCCTGTCACCAGAAACAGATGAGAATGCCACAAGAAAAGAAAACTACAGGCCAATATCCCTGAGGAACGTAGATGCAAAAATCCTCAACAAAAAATACTAGCAAACAAAATTCAACAATACAATAAAAGGATCACACATCATTAGCAAGTTGGATCTACTCCAGAGATGTAAGGATGGGTCAACATCTACAAATCAATGTGATACACCACATTAACAAAATGAAGGATAAATACCAAAAGACCATCTCAATAGATATTGTAAAAGCATTTGATAAAATTCAACATCATGTATGATAAAAATCTCACAGCAAAATGGGTATAGAGGGAACATACCTCAACATAATAAAAGTCATATATGACAAGCCCACAGCTAACCATAGTGGTGAAAAGCTGAAAGCTTTTCCTTAGAGATCAGAACAAGACAGACACTGGAAAAAAAAAATAAAGAAATAAAAAAATAAATTCCCTGGCAGTCCAGTGGTTGGGACTCAGTGCTTTCACTGCTGTGGCGGGGGTTTAATCCTTGGTCGGGGAACTAAGATCCCGCAAGCCACACAGCACAGCCAAAAAAAAAAAAGACCAGGACAAGGATGCCCCCTGTCACGACTTTTATTCAACATAAGTATTAGAAATCCTAGCCAGAGCAGTTAGGCAAGAAAAAGAAACAAAAGGCATTCAAATTGAAAAGGAAGATATAAAACTGTTTGCAGATGACATGATATTATATATAGACAACACTTGACTCCATCAAAAACTATTAGAATAGACAAATTCAGTGAAGTTGCAGAATGCAAAATCGATGTACAAAAATGTTATGTATCTATACACTAATAGTGAATTATAAGAAATTAAGGGGGGCTTCCCTGGTGGCGCAGTGGTTGAGAGTCCGCCTGCCGATGCAGGGGACACGGATTCGTGCCCCGGTCCAGGAGGCTCCCACATGCCGCGGAGCAGCTGGGCCCGTGAGCCATGGCCACTGAGCCTGCACGTCCGGAGCCTGTGCTCTGCAATGGGAGAGGCCACCACAGTGAGAGGCCCACGCACCGCAAAAAAAAAAAAAAAAAGAAATTAAGGGACTTCCCTGGTGGCGCAGTGGTTAAGAATCCACCTGCCAATGCAGGGGACGTGGGTTCGATCCCTGGTCCTGGAAGATCCCACATGCCGTGGAGCAGCTAAGCCCGTGCACCACAACTACTCTTTAGAGTCCGCAAGCCACAACTACTGAAGCCCGTGTGCCTAGAGCCTGTGCTCTGCAACAAGAGAAACCACCACAATGAGAAGCCCACGCACCACAATGAAGAGTAGCCCCCACTCGCCGCAGCTAGAGAAAGCCCACACGCAGCAACGAAGACCCAACGCAGCCAAAAGAAATTAATGAATTTAAAAAGAAAGAAAACCATCTCATTTATAATATACAATTTAAAATTGCATCAAAAAGAAGAGAATACCTAGGAATAAATTTAACCAAGGAGGTGAATGACCCATACACTAAAAATTTTAAGACATTAGTGAAAGAAATTGAAGACAAATAAATGGAAAGATATTCTGTGCTCATGGATTGGAAGAGCTAACGTTGTTAAAATGTCCATACTACCCCAAAGCAATCTACAGATTCAATGCAATTCCTATCAAAATTCCAATGGCATTTTTCACAGAAATAGGAGAAATAATCCTAAGATTTGTGTGGAACCACAAAAGACCTTGAATAGCCAAAGCAATCTTGAGAGAGAAGAACAAAGCTGGAGCCATCATGCTCCCTGGTATCAAACTATATTACAAAGCTATAGTAATCAAAACAGTATGGTATTCACATAAAAACAGACACATAGATCAACGGAACAGAAGAAAGAGCCCAGAAGTAGATCGACACATATATCGTCAATTTATGGCAAAGGAGCCAAGAATACACAATGGGGAAAGGACAGTCTCTTCAATAAATGGTGGGAAAACCACTATCTTACACCATACCCCAAAACTGACTCAACATGGATTAAAGACTTGCATGTAAGACCTGAAACCATAAAACTCCCGAAGGAAAACACAGGCAGTAAGCTCTTTGACATCAGTCTTGACAATGATTTTTTAGATTTGAAGCCAAAAGCAAAGGCAACAAAAGCAAAACAATACAAGATGGGACTACAACAAAGTAAAGTTTCTGTGCACAAAAGAAACCATCAACAAAATGAATTGACAACCTATCAAATGGGAGAAAATATCTGCAAATCATATAGCTAATAAGGGGCTGATATCCAAAATACCTGAAAAAACTCATACAACTCAGTAGCAAAAACAAAATACTTTTCGAAAATGGGCAGGATATCTGAACATTTTTCTCATGAAGACATACAGATGGCCAACAGCTACATGAAAAGATGCTTAACATCACTCATCATCAGGGAAATGCAAATCAAAACCACAATGAGATATCACCCCACACCTGTTAGAATGGCCATCATCAAAATGAAAAGAAATAACAAGGATTGGTGAGGAGGTGGAAAAAAGGGAATCCTTGTGCACTGTTGGTGGGAATGTAAATTGGTGTGGCTACTATGGAAAACAGTATGGAGGTTCCTGAAAAAATTAAAAATAGAACTACTGTATGAACCATCAATTCTACATATAGATATTTATCTGAAGAAAACAAAAACACAAACTTAAAAAGCCATATGTAAGTGGTGCTGGGAAAACTGGACGCTACGTGTAAAAGAATGAAATTAGAACACTCCCTAACACCATACACGAAAATAAACTCAGAATGTATTAAAGACCTAAATGTAAGCCCAGACACTATAAAACCCTTATAGGAAAACATAGAACACTCTGGCGTAAATCACAGCAACATCTTTTTTGGCCCATCTCCTAGAGTAATGAAAATTTAAACAAGTGGGACCCAGTTAAACTTAAAAGCTTTTGCACAGCAAAGGAAACCATAAACAAGACGAAAAGACAACCCTCAGAATGGGAGAAAATATTTGCAAATGAAGCAACTGACAGGGTTAATCTCCAAAATATACAAGCAGCTCATGCAGCTCAGTATCAAAAAAACAACCAACCAAATCAAAAACTGGGCAGAAGACCTACATAGACATTTCCCCAAAGAAGACATACAGATTGCCAACAAACATATGAAAAGATGCTCAACATCACTAATTATTAGAGAAATGCAAATCAAAACTACGATGAGGTATCACCTTGCACCAGTCAGAATGGCCATCACCAAAAAATCTACAAACGGTAAATGCCAGAGAAAAGGGAACCCTCATACACTGCTGGTGGGAATGTAAATTGATACAGCCACTATGGAAAACAGTCTGGAGGTTCCTTAAAAAACTAAAAATAGAACTACTGTATGACCCAGCAATCCCACTACTGGGCATATATACCCAGAGAAAACCATAATTCAAAAAAGCACATGCAACCCAATGTTCATAGCAGCACTATTTACAATAGCCAGGACATGGAAGCAACCTAAATGTTCATCGACAGAGGAATGGATAAAGATGTGGTACGTATATACAATGGAATATTACTCAGCCATAACAAGGGATGAAATTGGGTCATTTGTAGAGACGTGGATGGACCTAGAGAGTGTCATACAGAGTGAAGTAAGTCGAAGAGAAAAGCAAATATCGTATAATAACACGTATATGTGGAATCGAGAAAAATGGTACAGATGATCTTATTTGCAAAGCAGAGACAGAGACACAGACGTCGAGAACAAATGTACGGATACCAAGGGGGAAAGGGGTGGGGTGGGGTGGGAGGAACTGGGAGACTGGGATTGACACATATACATTATTGATACTATGAATGAAATAGACAACTGATGGGAACATACTGCAGAGCACAGGGAACTCTACCTAAGGCACTGTGGTGACCTAAATGGGAGGGAAGTCCAGAAGGGAGGGGATATCTGTCTGTGTATGGCTGATTCACTTTGTTGTGCAGTGGAGGCTAATACAACATTGTAAAGCAACCATACTCCAATAAAAATTAATTTAAAAATTAAATTAAATTTTAAAAAGCTATATGTGGGTGTAGGAGGGGTTATGAAAGCAGATACATTTTTATCTTTCTATAACAACAAACAGGAAAAGCTATATACACCCCAATGTTCATGGCAGCGTTATTTACTATAGCTAAGCCATGGAAGCAACCTAAGAGTCCACCAGCGGATGAATGGATAAAGATGTGGTGTATATATACACAATAGATTATTATTCAGCCAGAAAAAATGAAATTTTGCCGTTTGCAACAGCAAAGATGATCTTGAGGGCATTATGCTAAGTGAAATAAGCCAAAGAAAGACAAATACCATGTGGTCTCACTTATATGTGGAATCTGGAGCAAAAAAAAATAGGACCTAGTTCCCAGGTATAGAGAACAGACTGGTGGTGGCCTGAGGTAGGAGAGGTGGGCGAAACGGGTGAAGGGCGTCAAGAGGTATAGATTCTCAGTTATACAGTAAGTCATGGGGGTGTCATATACAGCATAGTCACTATGGTTAGTAATACTGTACTGCATATTTGAAAGTTGCTCGTAGGGTAGATATTAAAAGTTGTCATCGCAAGAAAAAAACTTTTGTAACTATGTGATGATGGATGTTAGCTGGGTTTACTGTGGTGATCATTTCGCAAAATATATAAACATCAGTCGTTACACTGTACACCTGAAACTAACACTATATGTCAATTATGCCTCAATAAAATTATATATTTTTAAATGAAAAAATAAGGTTTCATTTTAAAATAATAAAGACCTTAATAGTTGAGAGATACACATATTCATGGGTAGGAAGATTAAGTTTCTTAAAGATGTCAATTATCCCCCCATATTAATGTATATATTTCAAAACTATTCCAAAGAAAATCCCAACAGGATTTTATATGGTTCTTGACAAGTTTATTCTAAAAACGTTTAAGAAGGAATTTTCCACTTCTGGGAATGGCACACTAGGTAATTCAGACCAGCCATCCTGCTAGGAAAGCTATACCAAGTATTTTTAAATCCCTGCCTGCATTCATCAGAGAGCTAGCAGGTGAAGGAAGAATTACTGGGCCAGGATTCAGGAGGAGACAGAAATCCAGGGAGGAAGCCTGACATTTGGGGTCACATTCCTGCCAATTCCAGAAGAGGTGTCTGAGAAGCTCGGCAGCACTTCTGCAAAAAGGGAGGTTTAAAAAAAAAAAAGTCCAGAATTCATATTTTGAGACCCCAAAGGAGATAACCTTGCAGCTGTGTGACTACGAGTATACCAGCCCTCACAGCCCTGTACCAAACCAGCTTCAGTCTGGATTCCTAGCACCCAGGCACCTGCCAGAAGCAAATGCAAAGCCTCACTGGAGGAGGCTGACATCATCCTAGGCCTCAATATATTTAATTTTTCATATACAACAAAAATTAACCAGGAACACAAAGGGGACAAAGAAGCACGAACAGAAGAAGACCAGAAACAATGGACATAATCAGACCTGCAGGGGCTGAAAGCACAACACATACTCTGTCTAGGTGAAGGACAGGACTGAGAATTTCAGCAAGTAATTGGATGTAAAATAGAGGGAAAATGGAAATTCTAGAACCAAAAAATGCATTAACTGATATAAGGAGCTCAGCGAATGTGTTTAACAAAATCGGGACTTCCCTGGTGGTCCAGTGGTAAAGAATCCGCCTTGCGATGCAAGGGACGCGGGTTTGATCCCTGGTCGGGGAACTAAGATCCCACGTGCCGCGGGGCAACTAAGCCCACACTCAGCCATAACTACTGAGCTTGCGCGCCTCAACTAGAGCCCGCGTGCCCAAAACTCCAGAGCCCACGCGGCCCGGAGCCCACGCGCCACAGCCAGAGAGGGAAAACACGTGCACCACAACTAGAGAGACACCCGCGCTCCACAATGAAGAGCCTGTGTGCCAACGAAGATCCCGCATGCCTCAACTAAGACCCGATGCAGCCAAAAATAAATAAAATAAATAATAAATCTTTAAAAAAACAGAATTAGTGAACTGGAGATAGATTAGGAGCTAGACGTGTAATGAAGCATGAAGAGAGAAAAGTATGGACAAAACACAGGGCAGGAAGAGACGGGATGAGAAGTCCAACTGGAGCACCAACAGAAAAGGAAAAAACACAGTAGAAGCAATGTTCATAGCAGTATTATTCCACAATAGCCCAAAAGTGGAAATAATCCAGATGTCCACCAACTGGTCAAAGGATGAACAAAACATACTTCCATACAACGGAACACCACTTAGCACTGAAGAGGAAGGAACTGACACACAGCGCGGATGAACCTCAAAAACATGGGTGTGAAGGATGCCAGACACAAAAGACTCTGTACTTCCTGCTTCTGTTGAAATGAAATGTACAGAAAAGGCAAATCTAGAGACGGAGAGCAGACCGGTGGTTGCCTGTGAGTGGAAAGACTGCAGACGGCATGAGGGATCCTTTGGGGCGATGGAATTGTTTAAAAACTGGTTCATGGCGATAGGTACACAACTTTATAAATGTACTAAATTTCATGTTATACTCAAAGTGATATGTAGATCACACCTCAATAAAGCTGTTTCTAAAGAAGTTTCCAAAACTGATCGTGCCAGTTACCAGTTTCTCATTCCTCATGTGCACGTCTCCCGTTTATCTGGTCCTCTAAAGTGAGCGTTTCCCGTGTGCAGGGAGCACAGGGTTTTGTCCCTGGAGGGGTCCTGCAGCAGGCGCCGGCTCCAGGTGTGGAGACCGCTGTTTTCTGCTCACTCTGACCGCAGGGCTACTAGAGGAACGTGTCGGGAGGCATCCAGAGCATTCTGCCCCAGCCACACCCTCTACCCGCATCTTGCTGTCTCTCGGCAAGCCTGCAGCCCAGCCTGACCTGCTCATCCTCTCACTGTGGCCCCCAGGCCTTGTGCCACCCTGCACGCATGCCCACCTGCCAGCCTCGGCTCACCCAGCTCTGAACCAGCTCTGGCCTGGGTGACCCAGTGTGTTTCTCAGCACCCCCAGTGGACTGTAAGTAACCACACCTTCTCCAACGAGCTCTGAATCCCAGCATAGGGACTTGGGCCCTCCTGAGTTTTGCTTTCCTCGGGCATTCACCTTCACCCTTGGGTAACTTTAGCATTCCCTCTACACCTTCATAGTCGCTTTTCTCTCACAGTTAATAATTCTTTATATTAATCTTTCTCTGTTCAAATTACTCCAGTTTATGCCTTCTGATTGGTCCTTGACTGAAAGACATCAAGCCCTAAATTCAAGAAGCCTTATGAATCCCAAGTAGGATAATTAAAAAGAAATACAGTGGGTCCCTCAGTATCCACAGGGGATTGGTCCCAAGACCCGCTCTGGATACCAAAATCCACCGAAGTTCAGGTCCCAGAGTCAGCCCTCTGTACCCACGGGGTCAGCAGCAGAGTCAACCTCAAATCTTAAACAGTATGTGCCCCCGCAGCTGGTTGGGCCCACAGATAGGGAGGGCTGACTGTACACATCTAAGCACAGCATCGTTAACCTTCTGAAAGACAAAGACAGAAAGAACATCTTTAAGTAGATAGAGAAGGAAAAAAAAAAAGGACACATTACCTTCAAAGGTAACAATGAATGAGACTCCCCAGTGGAAGCACCTGGGGAGACAAGTCGATGGAGTATCTTCAGTACTGAAAGCAAGTCACCAACCACACTTCTATACTCACTCTAAATCTCTTTCATGAATGAAGGTAAAAATCACGATACTGTCAGACAAACAGAAACAGAATTCATCACAAGCAGACCTACACCAAGACAAGACTGAACCGTGTTTTCAGGCCAAAGGGAGATAATCCCAAATGGAAAGTCAGACATGCAGGAGAGAAGGAAAAAGCCACAAAAACCAGTCAGCATGTGGGTAAACCTAAATGAGCATGAACTGTATAAACAATAACCATGTCTCATGGAGGTTTAAAATATGGAGAATTAAAATACAAACCAACAGTATGTGATTCAGGAAGGCACATGGAGTTAAGAGTATTCTCGAATTAGTTCTTTTTTTTTTTTTTTGCGGTACGCGGGCCTCTCACTGTTGTGGCCTCTTCCGTTGCGGAGCACAGGCTCCGGACGCGCAGGCTCAGCGGCCATGGCTCACGGGCCCAGCCGCTCCGTGGCATGTGGGATCTTCCCGGACCGGGGCATGAACCCGTGTCCCCTGCATCGGCAGGCGGACTCTCAACCACTGCGCCACCAGGGAAGCCCTCTCGAATTAGTTCTTGAATTGTCTAGAAAGGAGGAAAAGTACTAGGCTTTCAGAAGTCAAGAATGCAAGTGTGCAGTCTCTAGGGCACCACTATAGAGTGAAAGAATGTATAACTGCCAAGCCAATAGAGAAAAGATACAAGGTTCACTCATCAAAAAGATTTAACAATTTCTAAATATGTATGCATCTAACTACATAGCCTCAAAATATCTGAAGCAAGGGCCGACATGGAGAAATGGACAAATCTGAGATGCTAATGGGAAGTTTTAACACACCCCTCTGAGGAACACTGTGAGAAATGACTCATCTTACACAGCACTTCCAAAAAGAAAATGAGAATCCCTTCGCAACTCTTGTAAGGAGACCAACATAACCCTGCTACCAAAACCATAAACAAAAATGAAAATTACAGATCAATTTCACTTATGAACACAGATGCCAAAAGCCCTGAACAAAATATCCACAATGTTCGATATAGAAAAAGGATAATACGTCACGGTCAAGACGGGTTTGTTCCACGAATGAAAAGTTACCTTAACATCTGAAAATCGACATTAAGTCACCATATTAACAGAATTAGTCAGATAATTTTCTCAGTGGATATGTAAAAGTAATTAATAAAATTCAATATCCATGCATGATTTTTAAAAACTCTTAGCAGGGCTTCCCCTGGTGGCACAGTGGTTAAGAATCTGCCTGCCAATGCAGGGGACACGGGTTTGAGCCCTGGTCCAGGAAGATCCCACATGCCACGGAGCAACTAAGCCCGTGGGCCACAACTACTGAGCCTGTGCTCTAGAGCTCGGGTGCCACAACTACTGAATCCCGCACACCTAGAGCCCGTGCTCCGCAACAAGAGAAGCCACCGCAATGAGAAGCCCGCGCACCACAACCAGAGGAAGCCAACGCACGGCAACAAAGACCCAACGCAGCAAAAATAAAAATATAAATAAATAAATTTATTTTAAAAAAAACTCTTAGCAAAACAGAAATAGAAGAGTACTTCCTTAATCTGAAAAAGGATATCTATCTTTTACAAAAAACAGAATGTTGAAGCCTTCCTTTTGAAACAAGGAAAAGGATAAGGTTGCCCACTGTCAGCACTGCTATCCAGCATTGTACTTGGGGGGCCCCAGCCAGTGCAGGAAGGAAAACACACGAAAAGAGTAAGGGCTGGAAAGGAAGATAAGAAGCTCATTATATATAGATGGTAATACTGTGTAAATAGAAAATCCAACAGAATCTCCAGAGAAGTTACCAGAAGAAGTGAATTTAGAAAGCGTGCTGGGTTCAAAGTCAATCATCTGGAATCAACTGCATTTTTGTACACTAGCAAGTAACAAAAAAATATAAAAGTGATCATATTTATAACAGCATCAAAAAATCAAATACCTAGGGATACTAACAAAATGTGCAAACTTTCTGCACACAAAAAAACATCAAGGGAACTGTTTAAACGACCTACTAAACAAATAAGGAGATTCACCGTGTTTGTCGGAAAACAGCACTGTTAAGATGTCTGTTGTCCCCAAATTAATCATAGATTTAAAGCAGAGTCAAAATCCCAGTTTTTTAGGACGTGGAAATTGACATATTAATTCTAAAATTTATTATAAATACAAATGATTTTAAATGACCAAGAATCTTAAAGATGGCGGGAGGACCTGACCCACTCAATGTCCAGACTTACTATCAAGTCCCAGGCATGAGGTATGATAGTGGTAACAAGAAGAGACAAATGGATCTCTAGGATCTAGTCCAGGTGGGTGGCAGACCTCAATGTGAAAAAAACCCGAAAAGCTTCTAGATCTTGAAGACAACATAAGAGAACATCTTCATGACCTAGGAGTAAGGAAATTTTTCTTAAGCCTTAAAAAAGCATTATCCTGGGCTTCCCTGGTGGCGCAGTGGCTGAGAGTCCGCCTGCCGATGCAGGGGACGCGGATTCGTGCCCCGGTCCGGGAAGATCCCACATGCCGCGGAGCGGCTGGGCCCGTGAGCGGTGGCCGCTGGGCCTGCGCGTCTGGAGCCTGTGCTCCGCAACGGGAGAGGCCACAACAGTAAGAGGACCGCGTACTGCAAAAAAAAAAAAAAAGCATTATCCATAAAGGAAAAGATAAATTTGAATATATATTACAATTGAGAACTTCTTTTCTATCGGATGAACCATTAAGAGAATGAAAAGGGAAGCTACAAAGTAGAAGAGGATATTTGCAATCCCTGAATCTAACATAGGACTCATATCTAGAAAACACTAAAGAACTTCTCTGAACTGATAAAAGAAAGACATAAAAACGGGCACAAGACTTAAACAAGTACATTATAAAAAGAGAGATCCAAACAGCTGATGAGCATATGATAAAAAGCTCAATAGAATTCGTCAGAAAAATGCAAATTAAAGCCACAATGAAATACCACTACAGTTTTAACGACCAGAAGCACTCAAATGTAAAAGATTGACAAACACCAGGGATTGATGAGTTTGCGAACAACTGGACTCCCGTCCGCTGCTGGTAGGAATGCAAAATGATGCAACCACTTTGGAATGGCAGCATCTGACTGAAGCTTTATCTTACACACTCACAACTTCCTCGGGAGAGCCTTTCTTTACCACTCTCCAAGGCCAAACACCTCTAGGCCACACCGGAGTGATTCTAAGACACACATCTGAGCATCTCTGAAATCAGGGTGCGCCCTAATGTAATCAGAGCTCTCATTCCAGATTTGCCCCAGTCACCTCTCCTTCATGGCGCTGTAGCCACAACACTGACACATGTCTGTCGAAATGGACTTCCTTCTTCACTCCTGGGAATCCTGAAACTGGAATTACTGGGTCAAAAGACATGCACATTTTTTCCAGTTATTTTTTAATTACACAACACATGAATACACCCATATTTTAAAATTCGGCACAAACCCTCCTAGTACCAGTCCTTCCCCAAAGGCAGCCACTCTCAGCAGTTTGCAATATATCCTTCTAGACTCTGTTCTTTGCACTTACATGCATATTAATATATGGTACACATATTACTAGAAGCTACCATTAGCCTACTTTCCATAAAGATGGTAGCAATACACATCTACCAGTAATAAATGAGAGGGTCAGGCCTTTGCCACCTTTAGAATCAATCTTTCTAATTTTTTCCCAATCTGATACGTAAAAATCATCTCATGGTTTAAGTGTGTACTTCCCTTATACACAGAACTCAAATCCATCTCTTCCTCGTATCTGGAATTCCAGATTTTAGGAGGTCTCCCCTTCCACACTGCCTAACACCCTGAAGTTATACAAATATTCCCCTAAGCTTTCATCTACGATTGGTAGAGCTTTATTTCACACTACTTAGCTCTTTAATCCATCTGGCATTTATTTTTACATACAATAGGAGAAGAAGAATTATTTTTCCAACCAGAGCGCCAACTCTGCCCTCCCTGCCTCACTCAATTAAAATGCCATTTTGGTCAGGTATTAACGTCCCATATATACTTGGAATGTTTTCCGGACTTTGTCTTTCACCGATCCATCTCTGTGGCAAAGCCATACTGTGCCTTGTTTATTGTAGCTTTATCGTAAGTTTCAAAATCTGGTGAAGAAAGTCGTCCCTCATTAAACTTTGAAAAATTATTAGCAGTTTTTGCACATTTTCCTTCCGCATGAATGTTTAAAAACATCTTTCTCAGTTTTAAAAGCTTGGCTTTCTTGTTGGAAGTTCATTAAATCTGTTTACTTAAGAAGGCTATAGATAGTTTCATGATACTACGTCTTCCCATCCAGATATTTTGTTCTTTGCTCTTTTTAGAGAAGTTTGGGCCTTTTTGTGCACTGGCTGTCCCGGACTCCTTGTACCTTACCATACATGCACTTTCCTTCCAAAAAAATAAAATAAAATAAAATTATTCTCTTCATTTGGATCTGGGTCTTTCCTGTTGAGTTTATTCCTAGGTTTTACTGTTTTTATCACTACTGTGAGTGGAATTTTAAAGTTCTTCCACTTGTACCTGAATATTGCTATTGACTATTGTATACTTTGTATCCAGTCACTTCTCTGAGTTCTCTTACTTTGATTTTTTCATTGACTCTTGGATAGTCTAGCTAGAGTATCATTTTGTCTCTTCTAGTTTTCACACTACAAATTTCATTTTGCTGTTTCTTACATTAGCTAGAACCTCAAAACAATGTTGCACAGAGACTCTAGGGGGCACCCATGGCTTGGTCCTGGTTACAGTGGTTTAGTAATTTCCCACTTAACACACCATATGCTGCTGGTGCATCTACCAGCTTCGGCGGCACCTGGGAGCTCATGAGAAATGCAGGCTCTCAGGCCCTACTTACTGAATCAGGATCTGCATTTTAATAAGATTTCCCAGGTGTCTGATAATGTACTTTCAGGTTCAAGGCACACTGGTCTAGATGACTTCTTTCTATTCTGATTTTAGGTAAGAGTTTAGTAACAGGAAGAGCTATGGCAGTTGGGGTCTACCAAGTGCTTCTTGGCATCTACGGACCCCTAAAATACAGCTTCCTCCTTTTTCGCGGCAATCGTGCGTTTTAGGGTTTGATATCCTAATTCTGGGCCGCCCCACGTCCTAGACCGTGAGGCCACCTCTCGGGCTCCAAGCATCATCACTCCTCACCACCTACTCCCGCACCCCCATCTCTCCAGCCCCTGGAGCATTTCGAGGGCCGAGATGGGTTGTCCTGCTTCAGCTCCCAGACCTGGTCAGTGCTCAGAAAACACCTGATTTAACTTGAGCTGTCGATCTTTTACGGCTCAGCCAGGGGGCCCCCTTCCTCCTCTCTAGATGCAGATGGATTTCCTTCCTCTCCCATCACCTTTGGCCCGCGAAAGACCCTACAGAAATTCCCACCATCGGTACCCAGCGGCTCCACCACCACGTGCACAAGACACCGTGCTGCACAGACTGGGCAAACCCCAGCATCTCAGAGGGGCCGGCGTGGGAGCCCCAGGGCCCAGCTGTGGACAGAGGCGTCCCGCTCACCCTAAGGTGACCCAGGGTGAGCAACAGCCCCGACGCGGCAATGAGACGCTCCGCCCAGGGTGCTGCTGTTCGTTCACGACTGACCGGACGTCGTGGCCTTGGTTTCTGGACACGGGGTCATCAGGAGAGAGCCTGCCCCCCCCGCACGGGGCTGGGACGCAGCACGACCGGCCGGGAGCGACCCAGGAGAGAGGAGGCCACTCCTCTCAACTCCCCAACAGGGAGAAAGCAAGCCCAGCAGCTCTGCCCTGCAATCCCAGGGCTGGGCTGGGCGATGGGGAGGCCGGAGGTGGCAATGTCCTTCCAGATGGCTCCGAGGGCAGTGAGGGCACTGGTCCCTCTGCTGGTCTCTCAGGGGTCAAGTGAAGGCCAGGGGCATGGGGGCACTGCCAGCACAGTGCCAGGAAGACCTCAGGCCCCTGTAGCACAGCTGGGCCTGGGCCCTGGGGCCACCTCGGGCTAGGACACTGCCTGAGGCCACCTGCAGGGGCAGAGGCCCAGCCATGCGTGCGCTGAAGGCTGCAAAGCCCGTCTTCTTCTGAGCCTGCCCAGGTCCCCTCTAGGTGACAGATGGCCACCAGCAGGGATCCAAGTCCGCAGAAAGAGTCTGGCCAGGTCAGGAGTCCCCAGGTGTCCTGACGTCCCCGAAGGAGCCACCCGCCCTCAGGGCAGGTAGAGTGCTACCACCACGTAGATGACCCAGCTGGTGGACACGAAGACCCCAAAAAGCAGGCTGAAGAGTACCAGCGAGCGGGCCTTGCGCGAGGCCTCCTCAGCCTGGGCCAGGTCCCCCCTGCCCAGGGCCGCACGAGTCTGCAACGAGATGGGGGGTGAGCGGACACAGAGTCCCCACTCCCTCCCAGAGGCACCATCGGGCCCGGCCCCAGTGCGCAGACTGGACAGCTGACCCCGTGAGGCGGTCAGGGGCCTTCCCAGCGACGGGGGTGGCGGCTGCCGGCTCCTGGGCTCTGGCCACGGGCCTGACCCAGATCCACACCCTCCGTCCCATTGCCTACAATCCTCACAACAACCCCGAGTCATCGTTGTCCCCACTTTGAAGATGAGGAAACGAAGGCTCAGAGAGGTTAAGTGACCCACCCTAGGGCCACACAGCTGGTGGTGGAGCCAGAATTGACAGGCAGGCAGCAGCCTCCGGAGTCCCGCCTCTGAGCTGTCCTGAGAGCGTCTTTCTCCCCACAGTCCTGTCCTGCTTATGACGGGGGAGCTTGGCCATGGAGGGAGGTCAGCCTTGAGCAAAAGCCCCAGGGCCTTCCTACTCTGTCTAGTAGCATGTCCTCACATTGGCATCATGCTAAGTCCCCAGGGTCTAACCTCTTGCCTGGCCATGGTCAGAAACAATCAGGAGGGAGGGACGGAGGAAGAAGAAAGAGTGTTATCGAGAGGGTGGGGGGGTGGATGGACGGAAGGATAGGGACAGGTGGTTGGATGAGTAGACAGATGGGTGCATTAATGGACGAACAGAGGGGTGGGTGGATGGATGAATAGATGGAGACTAGAGAGATGGTGGATGAATGGGTGGGCAGGGGCTGAACAGACAGACGGGTAGCTAGACAGATGGAGGTGGATGGGTAGAAGTGAGTGGATGGATGGATGGCAGTCTCCACCTGAGTAAACACAAGCCCCCACCGGATGGGCTGTTCCTTGGGCCTTAATCATCCACACCTTCAGTGTGAATTGTTTCCGTTGCATTTTCTAGGGCAGATCTTGAGTGACGGGGAGCAGAGACAGCCGAGGAGAGGGCGAGGACCGCACAGACAACTGGGCACTGATTTCCCAATCCTGCTCCCCTTCTCAGGGGGAAACACCAGGGGCCCAGTTGCTGGGGAAGGGGCTGTGTGGACCCCACCTGGTCCCTAGTGGCTGCAGGCTGGGAAGGCTGTACCAAGGACCGCCCCACGCCCACCTACCTCGTGGGAGTAGACGACGGCAATGAGCCCAGTGAGCAGGCAGCAGAAGAGGGTCACCAGCACGGACTCGACCATGTAGTCCTTGGGCAGGGGCCTGTGTTCCACCGTGGCCGGGGCTGGCACACCGGCCACGGCGCTGTTGTACTGTGAGGGCAGAGGCCACGGCGTGGTTAGGGAGCACGCAGCCTGCGACAGCCGTGGACCCGTCACTCCACCCACTGCCAAGCCCCACCCAGTGATGCTGCGGGTCGCCCAGGGGTCAAGGCCCCCCTTCTGCCCGCTCCCTCGGCACCCCCAGCCTATCACTCAGCCCCCAGAAGTCTCAGGGTTCTGCCCTCTACAAAGTACTCAGTCCAGGGTCCAGCCACCAGTGTCTCCATGTCCCCACTGGGTCCCCACCAGGAGGGACCTCGAAGCTATCCTCCACAGGCAGCCAGTGTTGTGTTTTTTTCCTAAAAATCTAATCAAGTCATCTCCTACCAAAGGCCCTGGGGACCCTCACGGTGGATCCCACCTTCCTATCCTCCCCTCCCCACTAAGCTGAACCAACCACCGTCATTGCCAGAAGACACGGACCTTGGCCCCCTGCACGCCTGTACTGTGCCCTCCTTCTCTCCTCTGCCTCAACTCTCCTATTCATCCCGTAGAACCCAGCTCAAATGCCCCCACTGCTGGGAAGCCTCCCACTCCCGCCCAATCCCCAAGCTGAGGGAGCCCTTTTCTACTGCTCCCCTGGGCACAGAAGCATCCCCCTGCCGGCCGCTTGTGGTGACCTCTCACCTCCTGTGCGCCAAACTCTCCAGCCCAGGGAGGGAGGGACGGAGGGAGGGGCGTGGGGGGAGGAGGGAGGGGCGAGGGGGAGGAGGGAGGGGCGAGGGGGAGGAGGGAGGGGCGAGGGGAGGAGGGAGGGGCGAGGGGAGGAGGGAGGGGGAGTGAACAGGGAGGGGGGCGGCGCCCGCGGCCTGACTCACCACCGGGAAGGGAGCGAAGAGTGGCTGCGCAGTGGGCCCGGGGAAGAGCGGCGCGGGCGGGGGGTACAGGGCGGAGGCGGAGGGCGCGGGCGGGAAGAGCACGGGCTGCGGGAAGGGCGGCGGCGGGTAGAGCAGGTGCGTGGCCTTGGGGTCGGGCGGCGCGTAGGGCGGGGGCTCGCCCACGAAGCCGATGTTGGGGACCCCGCCGGCCGCCGCCTTGGGCGGCTGCCGGGCGTCGCCCGCGGCCTGGGCCTGGGCCTGGTCAGGGGTCGTCGCGGAGGCCTCGGCCGAGGGGTCGCCGGGGGTGCCCTCCGGCGCCGGGGCGCTGCCTCCGTCCGCGGCCGCTTCCTCGTTGGGCCCTCCGTCCTCCTCCAGGAGCTGCGGGCGGCGAGGGAGCTGCGGGAGCTCTGGGCGCGCGGCGCTCCCGGCGTCCTCGGGGCTGCCGCCCCCTTTCGCGTCCGCTCCTGGGAAGAAATGGCAGGGGTGGTGAGCCCCCAAGAGGCTGCTGGGCCAGGTGGGAGTCCTCCCCCCAAACCCCAGAACACAGCGCCTCCAAGGAGAAAGTCACAATGACCGTGCCCATCCTGACCCCTGGTGAACCCCGCACTCAGGCTTCTCCAAGCTGGGCCCTTGAATCTTTACCCAAAGTGCTACAATAGGACAAGAAAACTAAGGCTCAGAGAGGTGAGGTGCCTTCCTGGTGATCACACAGCCAGTACGTATGGCCGGCTGGGATGGAAGGCAGGCCTTGCCCACACCTGCCAGCCCCTCGTCCAGATTGCCCCTGCTGGGAGGTGGCCCTGTCCCCACAGTCCTGCTGCCGCAGCCGTTGGAACCCGGAAGAAGCTTCAGCCCAGGGCAGCCCCCTCATAGGCTGTGCTGAGACACCGTCCAATGGGGGCTGGTCTGAGGAGATTAGCTGAGCCAATCAGGTTCTCGGCTCTGGAGTGGTCGGGCCCCCCCAGCCAAGCCAGTGACTTCAAAGAGGCAGGAGGTCACTAAGGGCCAAGTGCCTTCTGAGGCAGAGAAGGAACAGAAACAGGAATGGGGTGGGGGAGGGGCAGGGAGATGCCAGGAGCAGTGGGCGGAGAGCAGCCCACCCAGCAGCTTGGAGGGCGCTCAGAGGCCCTCAGCTGCCCAGCTGCCTTCCCTCCCTGGTCCTGGCCTCCAGCATCCATACCATAAATTCTGGAGGCACCCCAGCTGGTCCCAGCAACTCCTGAAGGTCCCCCTGCACCTCCTAAGAGCAGTTCTGACCAGCTGAGCACCTCTAGGCCTCAGGTAGGTCCTGGAGGAACAACCTGGAAGGGTCCTGGGGCAGACCCCCTGGACCTGGGTGGGCATTCAAGGACCCACAGCAGGGACAGACAGCCCAGGGCATGGCTTTGGAGGTTCATTTCCTAAGTGTCTTGAAGGGTTATAGAAGGCAGAGAATTAAGTAAATCAGACATGACAGTGACTGTGCTGCTGAGGGTGGAGAAGCCTTGCTGAAATCCCCCTCCCATCCTTCCCCCCACCTCCACCTCCCATACAGCTGGTGGGCGGAGTCAGAGGCTAGGGGTCCTTAGGGGAGAGACCCCCAATGGCAGGGAGTACTGAGCCCCTGAGAGCTCCCCACCCTCTTCCTCCAGCAGGCAGGGTCTCACTCAGGGCATCTCCTACACACCCATCTGGTGTTCGTGCCTCCACACCTCTACCCATGCCGTTCCCTCTATTTCTCTACCCCTTGAACCCGGACTTGGCCACGTGACTTGCTTTGGCCAATGGCTCCTTAACAAACATCTTGCACACAGAGGCTTTAAAAACCTACATCTCGGGCAGAAGACCTAAATAGACATTTCTCCAAAGAAGATATACAGACTGCCAACAAACACATGAAAGAATGCTGAACATCACTAATCATTAGAGAAATGCAAATCAAAACTACAATGAGATATCATCTCACGCCGGTCAGAATGGCCATCATCAAAAATTCTAGGAACAATAAATGCTGGAGAGGGTGTGGAGAAAAGGGAACACTCTTGCACTGCTGGTGGGAATGTGAATTGGTTCAGCCACTATGGAGAACAGTATGGAGGTTCCTTAAAAAACTACAAATAGAACTACCATATGACCCAGCAATCCCACTACTGGGCATATACCCTGAGAAAACCATATTGAAAAAGAGTCATGTACCAAAATGTTCATTGCAGCTCTATTTACAATAGCCCGGAGATGGAAACAACCTAAGTGCCCCTCATCGGATGAATGGATAAAGAAGATGTGGCACATATATACAATGGAATATTACTCAGCCATAAAAAGAAACGAAATTGAGCTATTTGTAATGAGGTGGATAGACCTAGAGTCTGTCATACAGAGTGAAGTAAGTCAGAAAGAGAAAGACAAATACCGTATGCTAACACATATATATGGAATTTAAGAAAAAAAAATGTCATGAAGAACCTAGGGGTAAGACAGGAATAAAGACGCAGACCTACTGGAGAACGGACTTAAGGATATGGGGAGGGGGAAGGGTGAGCTGTGACAGGGCGAGAGAGAGGCATGGACACATATACACTGACAAACGTAAGGTAGATAGCTAGTGGGAAGCAGCCGCATGGCACAGGGATATCGGCTCGGTGCTTTGTGACCGCCTGGAGGAGTGGGATAGGGAGGGTGGGAGGGAGGGAGACGCAAGAGGGAAGACATATGGGAACATATGTATATGTATAACTGATTCACTTTGTTAGAAAGCAGAAACCAACACACCATTGTAAAGCAATTATACCCCAATAAAGATGTTAAAAAAAATTAAAAAATAAAACTAAAAACCTACATCTCTCCACATTACCGCGGCTGGTGAGGGATGAGGAGTTTGTGCTTAATGGGGACAGAGCTTCAGTTTGCAATGATGAAAACATTCTGGAGGTGGACGGTGGTGATGGTTGCACAACAGCATTAATGTACTTAATGCCTCTGAACTGTACACTTATAAATGGTTAAAATGGTAAATCTTACATATATTTTACCAGCTTTTTAAAGCCTCTCTCTCCTGCTGATCACTACTAAAAACGCTAGACAAAATACAGAAGACACTACCCAGAGACCCTGAAAAGTGAACAAAAGCAAGCAGATCGTGGAGTGCAGTCAGAACGCAGAAGTGACCATAAAGGGGGTGAATTTCCCTTTTTTTTCCTCTCATTTCCCTTGAAGCTCAAAGCTCCAGTCACAGAGCCATGTGGTAGAGCACCAGAATGAGCAGCTAAAACTCCACTGGAAACTCGGTCATTCTAGCCAGAGGAACCAGGAAAGGGCCCCTGCAGAGTGGAAACAGTGGGGAAATCCTAGAGAGGAAGTAGCTTCAGAGGGGGATCCCCTAGTTTTGTATGTGCACTGGGGTGACCAACGTATATCAGCTTGCCCAGGACTTCCCCGGGTTTACTACTGAAAATCTCGCATCCAGGCAAACCCCTTAGTCCCAGGCAAACTGGAATGGTTAGTCATCTTAGAATGGATCCACAAAAGTCTTAGACTCACCCCCAAGCTGCATGTGTAGCAGACAGATCTAGACCAGCATAAGAAAGACTTTAAAATCTGGACCACTAGGGCTTCCCTGGTGGCGCAGTCGTTGAGAATCTGCCTGCCAATGCAGGGGACACAGGTTCGAGCCCTGGTCTGGGAAGATCCCACATGCCACGGAGCAACTAGCCCTGTGAGCCACAATTACTGAGCCTGTGCATCTGGAGCCTGTGCCCCGCAACAAGAGAGGCTGCAATAGTGAGAGGCCTGCGCACCGTGATGAGGAGTGGCCCCCACTTGCCGCAACTAGAGAAAGCCCTTGCCCAGAAACGAAGAGCCATAAATAAATAAATAAATAAATAAATAATTTTTTTAAAGGCAAAATTCCTTTTAAAAAAAAAAAACTGGACCACTAAAAAAGCCAGAAAACAATGAACAAAATGGCAATAAGTGCATACCTATCAATTACTTTATTTTTTTTTTTAACATCTTTATTGGAGTATAATTGCTTTACAATGGTGTGTTAGTTTCTGCTTTATAACAAAGTGAATCAGTTATACATATACATATATCCCCATATCTCTTCCCTCTTGCGTCTCCCTCCCTCCCACCCTCCCTATCCCACCCCTCTAGGTGGTCACAATATCAATTACTTTAAATGTAAATGGACTAAATTCTCCAAAAGACAGAGTGGCTGAATGGATAAAAAGACAAGATCCATCTATATGCCGTCTACGGGAGATTCACTTCATATGTAAGCACACACACAGACTGAAAATGAAGGAACAGAAAAACATATTCAATGCAAAAGGAAGCCAAAAAGCCTGGGGTAGCTCTACTTATATAACAAAAAGACTATAAAACAAAGACTGTAATAAGAGACAAAGAAGAGCATTACAAAATGATAAAGGGGTCAAATCCAACAAGAAGATATAACATTAGTAAATATTTATGGAACCAACATAGGAGCACCTAAACATAAAAGCAAATAATAACAGACCTAAAGAAAGAAATCGACAGCAATACAATAATAGTGGACTTTAATACCCACCTTACATCAATGGAAAAATCATCCAAGCAAAAAAGAAAAAAATCAATAAGGAAACAGCAACCTTAAAGGACATGTTAGACCAGATAAACTCAACAGATATATACAGAATATTCGATTCAAAAGAAACAACACACATTCTCATCAAGTGCACATGGAACATTCTCCAGGATAAATAATGGTGGGCCACAAAGTAAGCTTTATAAATTTAAGAAGACTGAAATCATATCAAGCATCTTTGCCAACCACAATTGTACGAAACCAGAAATCAATTACAAAAAGAAAACTGGAAAATTCACAAATATGGAGATTAAACAACATGCTACTGAACAACCAATGCGTCAAAGAAGAAATCAAAAGGGAAATTTTAAAAAATACCTTCAGGGACTTCCCTGGTGGTGCAGTGGTTAGGAGTCCATCTGCCAATGTAGGGGACATGGGTTCAATCCCTGGTCTGGGAGGATCCCACATGCCACAGAGCAGCTGGGCCCATGCACCACAACTACTGAGCCCACACGCCACAACTGCTGAAGCCTGTGTGCTTAGAGCCCATGCTCTGCAGCAAGAGAAGCCACAAGAGAGAGCCCGGGCACAGCAACGAAGAGTAGCCCCCACTCACCGCAACTAGAGAAGGCCTGCACACAGCAATGAAGACCCAGTGCAGCCAATAAATAAATAAATACCTCCAGACAAATGAAAATGGATAGAACATACCAAAACCTATGCAATGCATCAAAAGCAGTTCTAGGAGGAAAGTTCATAACAATAAATGCCTATACAACATCAGAAATCTCAGAAAAACACTCTATACCTCAAGGAACTAGAAAAAATGAAGCCCAAAGCTAGCAGAAGTTAGGAAATAACAAAGATCAGAGTGGAGATAAATAAAATAGAGATTAAAAAGACAATAGAAAATATTAAAGAAACTAAGAGCTGGTTCTTTGAAAAGATAAAATGGACAAATCTTTAGTAGACTAAGAAAAAAAGAGAAGATTCAAATAAATAACATAAAAAATGAAAGAGGACACAATACCACCAATACCACAGAAATACAAAGGCTCATAAGAGACTACTATGAAAAATTACATGCCAACCAATTTGCCAACCTAGAAAACATAAATTCCTAGACACATACAATCTGCCAACGCTGAATCATAAGAAAGAATATCTGAGCAGACTGATTACTAGGAGACTGAATCAGTAATCAAAAACCTCCCAGCAAACAGAAATCCAGGACCAGATGGCTACCAAACATTCAAAGAATTAATACCAATCCTCAAACTCTACCAAAAATGTAGAAGAGGCAGAAACACTTCCAAACACATTTTATGAAGCCAGCATTACCTTGATATCAAAACCAGAAAAGGATGCCACAAGAAAATTACAGACCAATATCCCTGATAAACATAGACATAAAAATCCTCAACAAAAAATATGAGCAAACAAAACTCAACAATACATTAAAAGAGTCATACATCATCATCAAATAGAATTTATTACAGAGATGCAAGGATGATTCAACAACTGCAAAAAAATCAATGTGGTATACCACATAAACAAAATGAAGAACAAACATCATATGATCATCTCAATAGATGTTGATAAAGCATGACAATTCAATATCTATATATGATAAAAACACTCAACAAAGTGGGTATAGCGGAAATGTACCTCAACATAATAATAAAGGTCACGTACGATAAGCTCACAGCCAATATCATATTAATGGTAAAAAAAAAAAAAAAAAACTGAAAAGCTTTTGCTTTAAGATCAGGAACAAGACAAGGGTGCTCACTCTCACCACTTTTATTCAACAGAGTATTGGAAGTCCTAGCCACAGCAATCAGACAAGAAAAAGAAATAGAAGGAATCCAAATTGGAAAAGAAGAAGTAGAACTGTCACTATTTTAGATGACATGATATTATATATAGAAAACCCTAAAAACTCCACCAAAAAACCTTTAGAATTAATAAATGAATTCAGTAAAGTTGCAGAATATGAATTCAATATACAAAACTCTGTTGCATTTCTATACACTAATAGCAAACTACAAGAGAAATTAAGAAAATAATCCCGTTATCAAATAGAATAAAATACCTATCAAATAGAATACTTAGGAATAAATTTAACCAAGCAGATGAAAGATCTGTACACTGAAAACAATAAGCCCTCAGTGAAAGAAATTGAAGAAGACAAATAAAAGATAGTCTGTGCTCATGGATTGGAAGAATTAATGTTGTTAAAATACCCATACTACCCAAAGCAATCTATAGGTTCAATGCAACTCCTATCAAAATTCCAACAGCATTTCTCACAGAAATAGGAGAAACAATCCTAAAATTTGTATGGAACCACAAAAGACCTCAAATAGCCAAAGCAATCTTGAGAAAGAAGAACAAAGCTGGAGGCATCATGCTCCCCAATTTCAAACTATATTACAAAGCTACACCAATCAAAACAGTGTGGTATTGGCATAAAAACAGATACACAGATGAATGTCAAAGAAGAAAAAGCTCAGAAGTAAACCAACATATATATCATGAATTAATTTATGACAAAGGAGCCAAGAATACACAATGGGGAAAGGACAGTCTCTTCAATAAATGGTGTTGGGAAAATTGGACAGCCACATGCAAAAGAATGAAACTGGACCACTATCTTACACTATATCCCCAAATTAACTCAAAATGGTTTAAAGACTTGAGTGTAAGACCTGAAACCATAAAACTCCCAAAAGAAAACATAGGCAGTAAGCTTCCTGACATCAGTCTTGACAATAATTTTTTTAGATTTGAAGCCAAAAGCAAAGGCAACAAAAGCAAAAACACCCAAGTTGGGATTACATCAAACTAAAAAGTTTCTGCACAGCAAAGGAAACCATCAACAAAATGAATTGGCAACCTACTGAATGGGAGAAAATATTTGCAAATCATATATTTGACAACAGGTTGATATCCAAAGTATATAAAAAACTCATAAAACTCAATAGCAAAAAATAAACCCACAATTAAAAATTGGGCAGAGGGGTCTTCCTTGGTGGTCCAGTGGTTAAGACTCCATGCTCCCAATGCAGGGAGCCCAGGTTCGATCCGTGGTCAGGGAACTAGATCCCACAAGCATGCTGCAACTAAGAGCCTGCATGCTGCAACTAAGATCCCGTGTGCCACGACTAAGACCTGGCACAGCCAAATAAATAAATAAATATTTTTTAAAAACTGGACAGAGGATCTGAGCAGACATTTTTCCAAAGACATAAGGGGGGCCAACAGGTACATGAAGAGATGCTCAATCAGGGAAATGCAAATCAAAACCACAATATCACCCCACACCTGTTAGAATGGCTATCATCAAAAAGAAATAACAAGTGTTGGTGAGGAGGTGGAAAAAATGGAACCCTTGTGCACTGTTGGTGGGAACATAAACTGGTGCCACCACTACGGAAAACAGTGTGGAGATTCCTGAAAAAATTAAAAATAGAACTACTGTATGACCCAGCAATTCCACTTCTGGGTATTTATCTGAAGGAAACGAAAACACTAACTCAAAAAGCTATACGCACTCACACGTTCATTGCAGCATTATTTTCAATAGCTAAGATGTGGAAACAACCTAAGTGTCCACCGATGGATGAACAGGTAAAGAAAATGGTCTATATCTAGACACACACACAAGAGAATATTATTCAGCAGAATGAAATCTTGCTATTTGCAACGACAGGGATGGACCTTGAGAGCATCACGCTAAGTGAAATAGGTCAGACAGAGAAAGACAAATACTGCATGATCTCACTTACATGTGAAATCTGAAAATAAAATTAAAAAATAAAAAACCTGAGTTCATGGATATAGAGAACAGATGGGTGGTTGCCTGAAGTGGGGATGGAGGTGGGCAAAATGAGTGAAGGGCGTCAAAAGGTACAAACTCAGTTATAAAATAAATAAGTCCTGGGGATGTAGTGTGCAGCGTGGTGACTATAGTTAATAGTACTCTATTGTCGGGACTTCGCTGGTGACGTGGTAGATAAGAACCCGCCCGCCAATGCAGGGGACACAGGTTCGAGCCCTGGTCCGGGAAGATCCCACATGCCGTGGAGCAACTAAGCCCGTGCGCCACCACTACTGAGCCTACACTCTAGAGCCCGCGAGCCACAACTACTGAGCCTGTGTGCCACAACTACTGAAGCCCACACGCCTAGAGCCCGTGCTCCACAACAAAGAGAGGCCACAGCAATGTCTCAGCCCGGACACTGCAACGAAGAGTAGCCCCCGCTCGTCACAACTAGAGAAAGCCTGCACGCAGCAACAAAGACCCAACGCAGCCAAAAAACAAAAAACCTTAAAAAAAAAAATACTGTATTGCATATTTGAAAGTAGCTAGAAGAGTGGTTCTTGAAAGTTCTCATCACAAGAAAACAATTTTTCTAACTATTATGGTGATAGATGTTAACTGGACTTATTGTGGTGATCTTTACACAATATATACGAATATCAAATCATTACATTGTACACCTGATGTTAATGTAATGTTATGGCAATTGTACCTCAATACAAAACAGAAAACTGGACCAAGACTGGACATGCTACTCATACAAGGTGAAACAACTAGTGATCTGAAACTACCAAGGTTGATTGCCTACTAAAACAAAACATATCAAGACTTTCCAGGGAATTATAACAGGACTGAGAACCTACACAACATAATATTCGCAATGTACAGCACACAATCCCAAAATCATTCACCATACAAAGAACTAGGAAAATGTGACCAGTCCTCAAGGGAAAAGACAATCATATGTCCACCTGGAGATGACCTAGATGTTGGAATTATCAGAAAAAACGGCTGTTATAACTAGGCTCCATAAGGAAGATAAACACACTTGAGAAAAGCTCTCCATAAAGAATTAGAAAGTTTGATGGGAAAAAAAAGGAACCAACTGGAAATTTTCAACTAAGACACATAGTATCTGAATTTTTTTTAACATCTTTATTGGGGTATAATTGCTTTACACTGAAATTTTTTTTTAATTCACTGATTGGTCTCAATATCAAAATGGAGGTGACAGGGGAAGAAAGTCAGTGAACTTGAAGAAGCACCAATCCAACAAACAGATTAAAGTGAAGGAAAGAAAAAAAAAAGCATAGTGCCTCAGGGACCTGTGTGGTAACACAAGAAGGTCTTCACTCCATGTACCAGTCAAGTCCCAGGACAGATGGCTGCTAACTTCCTAAATGCGGTGAAAGACAAATTCATAAAACTCAGAAAATCCAGAACAGGCACTCTGTGGGAGCAAACCACCCAGACACATCACCATAAAACTTCTCAAAACCAAGGATAACAGCAAAGCCTCGAAAACAGGCAGAGAAAAATGACACGTTATGTACAGGGGAACAACAATTTGAATGTCCATACTCAAGAGACGACCGAGGTCAGAAGACAGTGGATCCACCCAGAAATCGATATCTAAAGGAAATGTCCTTCAAGGACTTCCCTGGTAGTCCAGTGGTTAAGACTCTGTGCTTCCAGAGCAGGGGAGGGCGGGTTTGACACCTGGTTGGGGAATTAAGGTACCACATGCCACAAGGCCCAAAAAAGTAAAAATAAAATAAAACATAAAGGAAATGTCCTTCAGGAATAAAGGCATGTATTCATTTTCTATTGCTGTATAACAAATTATCATAAATATAGTGGCTTACAACACCCATCCACCTCACATCCATATAATGACTACAATCAAAAAATAAATAAAACCGGGCTTCCCTGATGGCGCAGTGGTTGGGAGTCCGCCTGCCGATGCAGGGGACACGGGTTCGTGCCCCGGTCCGGGAGGATCCCACACGCCGCGGAGCGGCTGGGCCCGTGAGCCATGGCCGCTGAGCCTGCGCGGCCAGAGCCTGTGCTCCGCAGCGGGAGAGGCCACAACGGTGAGAGGCCCGTGTACAGCAAAAATAAATAAATAGATAGATAGATAGATAGATAAAACCCAGAGGCTAGGATGTGGAGAAATCAGAGCCCTTGTGCACTGTTAGTGGGAATGTAAAATGGTGCAGCCATATGGCAATTCCACAAAAAATTAGAAATAGAATATTTCCAGGGAATTCTCTGGCAGTCCAGTGGTTAGGACTCGGCCCTTTCACTGCTGTGGCCTGAGTTCAATTCCTGGTCGGGAAACTAAGATCCCACAAGCCTCATGGTGTGGCTAAATAAAAAAATAAATGTTTTAAATAAATAAATAAATAAAAATAGAATTTCCACATTAACCAATAATTCCACTTCTGGGTATATACCCAGAAGACCTGAAAGCAGGAGCTTTAAGAGATATTTATACACGCATGTTCATAGCAGCCCCATTCACAAAAACGAAAAGGTGGCAGCAACCCAAGTGTCTACCGACAGATGAATGGATAAGCAAAGTGTGGTCTGTCCATACAATGGAGCATTATTCAGCCTTTAAAAGGAAGGAAATTATGACAACAAGGAGGAAACTTAAGGCCGTTACTCTAAGTGAAATAAGCCAGTGACAAAAAGCAAATATTGTATGATTCCACTGTCTGAGGTCCTTAGAGGTGTCAAACTCAGAGACAGACAGGGGAATGGTGGTTACCGGGAACTGGGATAGCGGCGGGGCGGGGGGGGGGAATGGAGACATTATTTAATGGGTAGAGAGTTTCAGCGTGGAAAGATGAAAGAACTTATGGAGGTGGGTGGTGGTGACGGTTACACAACAATGTAAATGCATTCAGTACCACTGAACTGTACACTTAAAAATTGTTAGGATGATACATGTTATGTTATGTGTCTTTTACAACAATTTTCTTGACGGGGAAAAATTACCAAAATGCTCATGTACTAACTCACAGTTCTGTAGGTCAGAAGTCCAGGCTGACTCCACTCAGGGTCTTACCAGGCCAACATCAAGGTGTCAGTTGTAGTGGGCTCTTATCTGGAGCTCTAAGGAAGAATCTCTATGCAAGCCCATTCAGGTTGTTGGCAAATTCCAGTTCTGTGGGTCTGAGGTTCTCTGCTCCCAGAGGCTGCCCACCGTCCTTCCCATGTGACTATTTCGATCATTAAAGCCAGGGATGCACATCAGATCTCTCTCATGCTTCAGAATTCCCTGTCTTCCCTTCTACTACCAGGTAGAGAGATAGTTCTGCTTTTAAAGGGCTCACCTGATTAGGTCAGGCCCACCCAGAAAAACTCTCTGTATTTTTAAGATCAACTGACTTGAGACTTTTTTTTTTAAATTTATTTTTATTTATTTATTTTTTTAACATCTTTATTGGGGTATAATTGCTTTACAACGGTGTGTTAGCCTCCGCTCCACAACAAAGTGAATCAGTTATACATAAACATATGTTCCCATATGTCTTCCCTCTTGCGTCTCCCTCCCTCCCACCCTCCGTATCGCACCCCTCCAGGCTGTCACAAAACACCGAGCCAATATCCCTGTGCCATGCGGCTGCTTCCCACTAGCTATCTACCTTACTACGTTTGTTAGTGTGTATATGTCCATGACTCTCTCTCGCCCTCTGACTTGAGACTTTAATTCCATCTGTAAAATCCCTTCACAGCAGTACCTATACTAGTGTTTGACTGAATAACTAGGGAAGGGAAACCTGGGTGTCATCTTTAGAGCTCTGCCTACCACAGGTAAAATAAAGTCATTCTCAGATGAAAGAAAACTAAGAGAATTCCTTGCCAGAGAACTTCTGTTAACAGAAAGGCTAAAAGAAGTTCTTTGGGCTGAAAAGAAATAATACCAGAGGTAAACCTGAAACTTCAGAAATAAAGGAAGAACCACAGATGTATAATTATGGGGGTGAATATAAAAGATAATTTCTTCCTCTTAAATCCTCTAATATATGCCGGTGGAAGGCCAAAATTATAACATTTTATGATGAGTTTGCAATGTGTACAGATGTATTACGCATGAAAACTGTAACACTTATTAAGCTTATAAATGGATGGGCATGAGGGTAAAGAGACCTCTAAGATTACAAGGGTCTACATTTTACTGGAAGTGATACAATACTAACTCTAAGTAGACTATAAAAAGTTAGGTATGTATTTTAACCCCTAGAGCAACCACTAAAAAAATAACATGAAGCTATGCAGCCATAACAGCAAGAGATAAAATGGAATACTAGAAAATATTTAAGTCATACCCAAAAAAGGTAGGGAGTGGGGCACAACACGGGAGTAGAAG
Organism: Aethalodelphis obliquidens; assembly: GCF_003676395.1. NCBI lineage: Eukaryota > Metazoa > Chordata > Mammalia > Artiodactyla > Delphinidae > Aethalodelphis > Aethalodelphis obliquidens. The sequence continues at coordinate 4,884,058 of NW_020837951.1, forward strand.
AGGTAGAAACCAGAGGAACAAAACAGAGGCAAAGAGAAAACAGCAATAAAATTATATACTTAAATGCAACCATATCAATAATTACTTTAAATGTTGATGGTCTAAACTTTCCAGTTAAAATGCAGAGATTGACATAATGAATAAAAACCAAGACTTACAAGCAACCTACAATAGATACACTTTAAATATAAAGACACAGAGCTGAAAGTAAATGGGTGGAAAAAGACATGCCAAATAAACAGTAAGCAAAAAAGGCTGGAGTGGCTCTTTTAATATCAAATAAAATAGGCAAAGCCCAGGCGTCTAGAGCCCGTGCTCCGCAGCAAGAGAAGGCACCGCAATGAGAAGCCCGCGCACCGCAACGAGGAGTAGCCCCCGCTCGCCGCAACTAGAGAAAGCCCGCACGCGGCAACAGAGATCCAACACAGCCAAAAAAGAAAAAAAAAAAGTCAGAGTTAAAGAAGATGTGGTGTATATATATATGTATGTGTATATATATATGTATGTATGTGTAATACACACACACACACAATGGAATACTACTCAACCAAAAAAGAGAGACAGAATGAAATAATGCCATTTGCTGCAACATGTATGGACCTAGAGATGATCATACTAAGTGAAGTAAGTCAGACAGAGAAAGACAAACATCAGATGATATTTCTTGTATGCAGAATCTAAAATATTATACAAAGGAACTTATTTACAAAACAGAAACAGACACATACATAGAAAACAAACTTATGGTTACCAAAGGGGAAAGGGAGGAGGGAGGGATAAGTAAGGAGTTTGGGATTAGCAGATACAAACTATAATACCATATATAAAAGAGATAAACAAGATCCTACTGTACAGCACAGGGAACTATATTCAATATCTTGTAATAACCTATAATTGAAAAGAATCTGAAAAAGGGTATACATATATATATATATATATCACTTTGCTGTACACTTGAAACTAACACAATATTGTAATTTAACTATACTTCAATTTTTTTTAATGGCTTAAAAAATTTAAAAACAGGGGATTCCCTGGCAGTCCAATGGTTAGGACTCCGTGCTTTCACTGCCAAGGGCACGGGTTGGATCCCTCGTTGGGGAACTAAGATCCCACAAGCCGCACAGCCAAAATTTTTTTTAAAAAGTACAAATTTCCAGTTATAAGATAAAATTATAATTATAAAAATATTTCCAGTTATAAGATGGGTACTAGAGATGTAACGTACAACATGATAAATTAACACTGCTGAATGTTATGTATGAAAGTTGTGAAAGAGAGGGGATCCTGAGAGTTCTCATCACAAGGAAAAAATATCCGGGGAGTTCCCTGCCAAGGACACGGATTTGATCCCTGGTTGGGAAACTAAGATCCCACAAGCTGCACAGCGCAGCCAAAAAAAAAAAAAGGTTTAAAAAAATAAACAAAAAACTCTTTAAAGGATGAAAGAGTATTTTAGGTAGGAAGGATTTGGAGCTGACCACATAATTCTCGATTCCAAGCAGGTGAAAAAATATGTTATATATGATGGTGTGAGGAATGGAGGGATTAGTGGGGAAGACTTCTTTTTCCTTAAAATTCTTCTTAAAATGGACATGTGAGAATAATGTTCTCAGTGATTGTAACTATTTGAAGATTTCCAGAAGGTGTAATTCTAACTTTTCAAATATGACGTAGATTATCGAAGTTCAGTAAGAATTAGCATAAAATATTAGCATTATCGTAATATAAGAGGATGAAACACAGGACAGAGTATAATAAATTCATGTAATCCTTTTGAAATAACTGTAAAGAAGTTGGGGAAAGTTTTCTGTCTAAATAGAAAGTGTTCTAGCTGTTGTAAAGCACTAAATTCACTTTAAAAATATTAACCATGGGGCTTCCCTGGTGACGCAGTGGTTAAGAATCTGCCTGCCAATGCAGGGGACACGGGTTCAAGCCCTGGTCTGGGAAGGTCCCACATGCCGCGGAGCAACTAAGCCCGTGAGCCACAACTACTGAGCCTGCGCATCTGGAGCCTGTGCTCCGCAACGGGAGAGGCCGCGACAGTGAGAGGCCCACGCACCGCGATAAAGAGTGGCCCCCGCTCGCCGCAACTGGAGAAAGCCCTTGCACAGAAACGAAGACCCAACACAGCCAAAAATAAATATAAATAAATTAATTTTAAAAAAAATGGTCCACATCAAAAAAAACTTAAAAAAATATTAACCATGCATGCTTATTAAAATAAATGCTTGGCTTTTAGAAAAATAAAATAAATAAAAAGGACATTCTTTAAAAAAACAAAACTGGAGGACTTTACCTGATTTCAAGGCTTATTCTAAATCTACAATAAACGAGACAGTTCATATTAATGAAATGATAGACACGTACATCAATGTAGCACTAAAATAGTAGAGTATCAAAACAGACGCACATATCTATTTGGTCAGTTGATTTTTGCCAAATGGGGAAAGGAAAGTCTTTTTAATAACTGGTGTAAGAGCAACTGGCTATCTTTGTGGGAAAAAAGTGAATATTGACTCTTTCCTCACAACATACACAGAAATTAACTAAAATACATCATAAACCCAAATGTAACACCTAAAACTAGAAAACTTCTGGAAAAAATATAGGAGAATATCTTTGTGACCTTAGACTGGATAAATAAATACTATGTATGACACCAAAAGCAGGATCCATAGGAGAAAAAAATGCATCTATTGGACTTCAAAGTAAAAAACTTCCTTCAAAAGACATCACTAAGAAATACAAAGTCACATCACAGAGTGGGAGAAAACATAACACATACATCAGACCAAGGAGTTGTATCAACAAAGACCTCTTAAACTCAATACTAAGTCAAATATCCCAATAAGAAAGTGGACGAAATACTTGTCTACTTCACCAAAGCAGACACTCAAATGGCCAATAAGCACATAAAAAGATGCCCCGTATCTTTAGTCCTCAGAAATGCCATGAAAATTAGAAATGCCAATTAAAATGAGATACCGCTACACATCCATTAGAACGGCTAAAATTAAAAACAAAACCAACCAAGCTAACCTTGGCACGTTTGGTAAGGACGTAAACAAACGCTGCAAGTAGGAAAATAAAATAGTAAAAACCACTCTGGGAAACAGTCTGACGATTTCCTAAGAAGTTAAATGTACGTCTACCGTAAGATTCGGCTATTCCACTCCTAGGTGTTTACTCAAGGGAAATAAAAATGTAGAACCACACAAATTCGTATAGAAACTCTGTTTGCAGTAGACCCAAACTGGAAACAACCTCAAAAGTCCACAACCAGATGAACGGATAAGGCAGTTGTGCTGTATCCACACTGGAATATGTCTGCAGAGGCGGCTCTGTGCTCCCTGCCTCCTGACATGTAATTCTCTCCCCTTGAGTGTCCCGGACTACATGACTTTTTTACTGCGTGACTTTTCTTTTTTTGGCCATGTTGCTCGGCTTGTGGGATCTCAGTTCCCCGACCAGGGATCAAACCCGCACCCTCGGCAGTGAGAGCACAGAGCCCTAACACTGGACCCCCAGGGAATTCCGTGCATGACTTCTAATGAAGAGACTATGGCAGCAGGTATGGGGTCACTTCTGAGATTAGGTGCTTTTTCTTTTAATATTTTATTTATTTATTCATTTATTTATTTATTTTGGCCACATGTGGGATCTAGTTCCCCGACCAGGGATCGAACCCAGGCCCCCTGCGTTGGGAGTGTGCAGGCTTACCCACTGCACCACCAGGGAAGTCCCAAGATTGGGTTTTAAAAAGATCATGGCTTCCTGTCAATTGCTCTGTCTCTGGCAACTCCAGGAGGAAGTGAACCATGGTGGGAGGGGCCCACGTGACGCAACAGGACACTGAGGCCCTAGCCAACGACCCAGGAGGCACCGAAACCTGCCAACAACCAGGTGAGTGCGTTTGCAGGCAGCCTTTCAGCCTCTGCTGAGTCTTGAGGTGACTGCACCCCGGCTGATGACTTGGCTACAACTTCAGGAGAAACTCAAGCCACAGGCACCCAGCCCAGCCACACCAGGCTGTGCAGTAATAAATGGAGGCTGTTTAAAACCTAAGTGTTGAGGGTACAGAGCTTCCTCAACTCACGATGGGGTTACCTCCTGAGAAACCCATCAAAAGTTGAAAATATTGGGCTTTCCTCCTGGCGCAGTGGTTAAGAATCCTCCTGCCAATGCAGGGGACGCCGGTTCGAGCCCTGGTCCGGGAAGATCCAACATGCTGCGGAGCAACTAAGCCCGTGCGCCACAACTACTGAGCCTGCACTCTAGAGCCCGCGAGCCACAACTACTGAGCCCTTGTGCCACAACTAATGAAGCCCAGACGCCTAGAGCCCATGCTCCGCAACAAGAGAAGCCACCACAATGAGAAGCCCGCACACCACAACGGAGAGTAGCCCCCGCTCGCCACAACTAGAGGAAGCCTGCACGCAGCAATGAAGACCCAACGCAGCCAAAAGGACGGACCTGGGCAGTACGGAGGCGGTGCACTGGGCCTGGCAGCATCCGGGGGGAGGAGGGGAAGGGAGCTGACAAGAGCAACAGGGCAGATCAGATCTCTCTTCTCTCCCCTCTCAGTGCCCAGGGCAGAGCTGGTCTGGTGGATATGGGATGAGGTTCTTTTTTTTTTTTTTTTTTTGGCCATGCCACGCAGCATGCAGGATCTTAGTTCCCCGACCAGGGATTGAACCCGGGGCCCCAGCAGTGAAAGCACCAAGTCCTAAGCACTGGACCACCAGGGAAGTCCCTGGGCTGAGGTTCTGGGTCATGATCAGCGGCTGGAGCTCAGGGGCCAGACTGCCCGGGCTGCTTCCTCACCCTTAAAAGGGGGATGTCACCACTTCTCGGGGTTATTGTGGGGATGAAATGAGTGTACGCATGTACAGTGCTTGGGCACTCCGCTAACCCTGGCTACCGTCATCTGAGGTTAGGAAGCGGCTGGGACATGAGAAACTGGAAGGGTGTTCCGGCCAGTTTGGGGAATCGGTGAGAAGTGGGGGAAACCAAAGCCAATGAGGAATGAGATCACACATAACGTCCGCAAGGTTTGCGACTTCTGAGTTTGATCCAGAGAGCTGGGCTCTTCGAAGAGGACCTCCGTGGGGGGCTTCAGGGTTGCTGATCTATTGCAGAGTGGGTGTGGCCTAAATAGCCCTGCGGGAGACACCAGGGCAGCTCCCAACCTCGCCGACCCAGCCAAGGGCTGGAGTTTTCAAATAAGGCAGCAAGAACAAAAGGAACATTGTGGGGAAAATGAGACGTTGTGTTTGCTGTCTACGCTAGAGGGCCTTCCTCTAAGCCCAGGGGCCACTGGCTGACCTACTTATGAAGCTCTCAGCCAAAATCCACCACCCTTGGTACACAAAGCCCCCAGACCACCCTCTGAAGATGCAGCCAGGCAGAGGCACCCAGCCGCCAGCCATTCAATCCCACACGTTTCCACCGGGCGACTCCTGTGGACTAGTGTTCTAGGCTCAGAAATACAATTCTGGACGGACCGAGAGATGATCATACTGAGTGCAGTCAGTCAGACAGAGGAAGACAAATATCATGTGACATCACTTACAGGTGGAATCTAAAAAACTGATACAAATGAACTTGTTTACAAGACAGTAACAGACTCACAGACATAGAAAACATGTTTATGGTTACCAAAGGGGAATGGGATGGGGGATAAATTAGGAGCTTGGGATTAACAGCTACAAGCGACTATATATAAAATAGATAAACAACAAGGACCTACTGTAGAGCACAGGGAACTATATTCAATACCTTATAATAACCTATAATGGAAAAGAATCTGAAAAAGAATATATACATAACTGAATCACTTTGCTGTACACCTGAAACTAACACAACCCTGGAAATCAACTATACTTCAAATCAACTATACTTAAAAAAAAAAAAAAAAAGAATTCTCTACACAAACCCCACAAAAATACCATGATTTCAGCAGGGTCAGGTGCCTGTGGGGCTGCTAAGTGGATGAAGCTTTGCCACTAAGATGTCCGAGGGAATAGCAGTGATAGTGCTCGGAACTGCAGCTACCATTTTTAAGCATTTATCGGGTGCTAGGCCCTGAGGAACAGACATGACATCTGCATTAACCCTGAGCCAGCTTTGCCACCCTGTGAACCCTGGCTCTGCGACCTTAGAGACAAACTCTCCACGTCTCCCTTTCCTCATCTGTAAATGAGGATAATAATAGTAACCATCATTTAAAAATAATAACAGGGACTTCCCTGGTGGCGCAGTAGTTAAGAATCCGCCTGCCAACGCAGGGGACACGGGTTCGAGCCCTGGACCGGGAAGATCCCACATGCCGCGGAGCAGCTAATCCCGTGCACCACAACTACTGAGCCTGCGCTCTAGAGCCCGCGAGCCACAACTACTGAAGCCCGCGCGCCTAGAGCCCGTACTCCGCAGCAAGAGAAGCCACCGCAATAAGAAGCCTGCGCACCGCAACGAAGAGTAGCCCCCGCTCTAGCGAAAGCCCGCGGGCAGCAACTAAGACCCAAGGCAGCCAAAAATAAATTAATTAAAATAAAATAAGATAATAAAAATAGTAACAGTGGACACATGCTCAGGCTCTGTTCTGAGCTTCCTTACAGTAGCTCAGGTCAGCCTCAGGTGTGTCTTATTATCCCGTTTCACAGGTGAGAGAACTGAGGCTCCCAGCAGGTAACCTGAGCCTAGGAGGCGCTCCCTCGGTTGCTGGCACGGGAGTGCCCCGGGGAGACGCCGAGCCCCTGCCCCAGTTATCATAACAAAAACCGCAGCTACCCCGGCCGCCTGGGTAAATACCTGGCCCGATGACGCGGAGATAGGGCTGCAGAATAAATAAATTTGCTGGCGGGGCTGCCCGCCCATGGCCTCGGGTTCTCGGGTTCTCGACACCCGAGCCTCGGCGGGACATTCCAGCCGGAAAGGGGGGCCGGGAGCTTGGTGGGAGGTGCTCGAGGGCCCGGGGTGCTGGCGACAGTTGAGTCAGGCGGGGCCGGTCCCCATTCGCAGCAGCAACCCCTCGGGAGACCCTTGCACAAGAAATCTAGGTGCGCCCCGCCCCAGGTTCGCGGGGGCGGTGGGTCAGGCGGACTCCGCACCGCCCGCCGCTCCGGGTCCCGCCGCCGTCACCACCACCCCCTGCCCGGCCAGCCTGGGACTCCCGAGGGCAAGGCCGGGGTCTCAGTTCACCGCCCCCCGCCCCGCCCAGGGGTGGCTGCGCCGCGGGCCGCCGGAGTTGCCGGGCTGAGCCTCCCCGCGCCCCGCACCCCGTCTGCCCAGCTACCTAGCACGCCCCCGGCCCCCGCCCCGCCTCTCTCGGTCCCCGATTCAGTCTGCGGGATCTCCTGCCGTCTCTTCCCGGCTCTCTCTCCCTCCCTGGCCCTGTCTCTGCCCCCCTTGCCAGGGTGGCCCCCTTCCCCGCTCCAAGGACTGCAGCCTAGCCCGTTCACCACCTTTGTCCGATGAACAGTCATTAGAGGAAGGACGAGGCGTGGGGGAGGGAGGGGAACGTGCCCCCCACATCGCCACTGCCGGGCATCTGCTGCCCGCCCGAGGGCTGCCCCTCCCCGGCGGAGGGGGCTGCGGCCAAGGTGCCCGAACTCCCCGCAGCGGCCTCCGGGCCCCTCAGTTCCGGGTGGGAGAGAGAGGCGTCCCAGGGCAGGCCAGCCTCGGGGCCCGGGACGGGGTCGCCCTCGCCTTCCCCGGGGGACGGGACCCTCGGGAGCGCGCACCGGCCCCGCCGCTCTTACCTGCGTCCATGGCGAAACCAGCTGGGCTGCACGCCTCCCGCGCCCGGCGCCTCCCGCCGCCGCCGTCGGGCCCGGCTCCGCTTTCGCGGGTGGCTCGGGTTTCCTGGTGCCGGCAGCGCGGCCGGTTAATCATTGACCGCCTGGATTGCCCGCGGCTGTGTCAACAGGCGGCTCCGCGCGCGCCCCGGCGCTGGGGCCCGAACCTGCGGGCGCCCGCCAGCCTGGCCGCCTCGGCAGGACCCGCGCCCGGCGGCCCCCCGGGGAGGAAGCCGAGTTGGAGGCGGGTGGGAGGAGGGAAGCAGCCCAGGCCCAACTGGGAAAGGGCAGGGGGAGACTGGGGCAAGCCGGAGAGCACGGCTGGATGCATCTGTGGCCAGAAAAGGCCTTGGGGATCCGAGTTGCCGAATCCTCCCTTTTATTTTGCCCAGCAAGACAAGCCAGAAATACAGATTGTCATATGAAATCTCCTGGGTTTTAAAACAATGTGTGTGAGACTTCTAGTCCCTGAAACTTACCAGACTGGAGAACTCAAAGCAGGTCTCACTCCAAACACCGAGAAATGCTAGACTACGTAGGCAAGCCAGACGGCAATTTAAATTAATGGCGGAGCTCCCAAGATAGTACGGGAGATCTCCAGGGACCAAGGAAGACAGCCTGGAGGGGATGGAGGCGTCTGTGCATTGTGGTGGGTTAGTGGTCTCTTAAGCTGTTCTAGGCTTAAGTTTTACACCCAGACGTGGACAGGAGATGAAACCTTGGGTCTGTGAAGCAGGGAGTTGGGATGAAGAGCGATGAACACAAAATAAATCTGCCCATGGCTCACGGAGGAGACGAGGAAGCTGGTCTGGAGGAAACAAAGTCTCCCGGGGAATTATAACCACAGGCCTATTCCTCACATGGGTCTGGGGTTCAAGTTCAGCCCGTTGTTGTGGTCCAGAAACCCCGACTTTAAAAACTGACATTAAAAAAAAAAAAAGTGGCTGCAGGAAAGAGCGCTGGGATTTCTCCCAAGCAAAACTACTCTGGTGGGACAACCCCCATCCAAGATGACAAGATTCCCACAGAAAAAAGCGCCCTAAACATAAGGGCACAGCCCCCAAAGGCAAAATGCACGGGCAAACAACTAACTCACCATGAGAGAGAGTCTCCAGGCAAGGAAGCAGGACTTGATTCTGGGGCAATCAGTATCCAACTGGGAAAGCAGAAACACCTGGAGTATTTAAAAGAAACGGGACATTTAACGCAGGGAGCTGGCTTTAGTGATGACGGAAGAGGCAAAAGCTAAGCCCGGAGAGAGTGAAACAACCCAGAGCTTAGCCCGAGGAGGGGGAGGATGTTCCACACCACGGGCAGCAGGGTGGAAGGGGGCCACCCTGGGTGGGTGCAGGCAACAAGGGGGTGCATTGTTCGAAGACAATAATAAAACTGGCTAAAAGCTGCTCTGCTTTTAATCACCATGGGACAGTAGTTCTAAACAATGTCAGTGACAAAATACTCCCCCCTGGAAAGAATATTTTGTTGGTCTCAGTTCGAAAACCATTGCTGTGGTGCTCGTTTCCTGTGCTCACAGAAAGCCAGCAGTCAGGACTTCATTCTTGTGGCAGAAGATGGGAAGAATTCTCTCCTGGGATTAGGACCAGCCCCAGAGAAAAGACCAACAGACGTACAGAAATATCAGGGTTTCCTCAATGAACGTACCCAGGCAAACAAACCTCCCCCACACGCTCAGAACTTCTAACCACCTTTCGAGGCCCCTGCTCTACAGTATCAACAGGGACAGGGACGATCCACCTTAGATGGGAAGAAAAATCTCATCGAAAGAGACAGAAATAAACAAATGGGAAGAGTAACCATGAGGAAACAGAGGTGATGCAGGTATTTTGAAGCTCGGATGTTGTATATCCCTTCCAAGAATCCATAAACTCAATCACACGAGAGAAAACCTCAGACAAACCACAGCTGGGCGGTGGGGGGGGCTCTGCAAAGCATCTTGATGTCTTTACTTTTCACGGTTAAAATTTTCATTTGGTTCTTTTAAAATCTGCATGTTTTTCATAATGTCTTTTCTGTGGTGATGCACTCTGTTCCACGTGCTTTCTCTTCAAATGGTTTTTAAAACTTGGAAAATAATTTCAAGCTCAGAGACAAGTTGCAAGAATGGGACAAATGAGCCAACAACGCCTTTTCCAGCGCATTTTTTGCCAGGACAGAATCCAGTCCAGGATTATGTGTTGCATTTAGTTGCCATGTTTTCAAACAGTTTTATAGACCTGGTTTTAAATCCTTTTCAAATCACTGTAGTTTCTTAGATGCGATTCGGCCCATTTGCCACACCTGCTGACTGCTGCGCAGTAGGAGGGTTTCCTCGTGGCCTTCAGCAACATCATGATTTCATGGTCAGCAGGAGTTAACTTCTAAAGGCACCGTGTGTGTACCGCACGTGTGCCCTGGGGTATGAGGCAGGTGGCTTCTATGGTGGCTTCTAAGGAAGTCACTGGCTTGGACCATCTTTTATTTCTCCACTTGGGGTTTCTGCACCATGTAGGTGGCCCACGTGCTGTCAGGCCCAGCGTTCCACTTTCTGGGAGAGGACTCTACTCAGAGCCATTGGGGTAGCAGTTTGCTTCAGTTTCACAAAAGCACAGACCCTTTCAGGCTCACACGGAACGCAGAGGGCCAGTCCCACAACCCTGCTGCTGTGCGTGGGGCTGTGGCTTTGACTCCCAGCCCCCCAAGGCACAATCTGCTCCCGGCTCCTTTATGGGCACACGGCAACGAGGACCTTCTTCTCTCAAGGGCCTGGATACCATATTTACCTTTCTTTTCTTGGAACGGGACGATGATGCACTCCTCTGTGTCTGGAGTGTGTTATCTGTGCAAACACACTAGCTCAGCTATCTTGACTGGAGGTCCATTTGCGGCCGCAAGCCTTGGGCGAGCCATGTAATCTCTCTGCTCCTCAATTTCCCCATCAGGAAAATGGGCTTGTTAAAGTAAAAAACAAACAAAGACCAGCCTTGAAAGTTGCCTGAGCAGACAAAACCAGTTTTGTAACCGAGCAGGACCCTACGGGGCCTTCCCGAAGAAGACCACCCCACACACACCCTAACCCCGCCATGTCCTCCACCTGCGTCTTGGCTGTAGAAAAACGTTAGCTTCCTAGGCCTTCCCCAAGTTCCAAAGAGCAAATTTAATCAGAGAAGTGAGAAAATGCAGAAAGGAAAACAGTCAAGCAAAACAAAATAATAGTTTAGCCATTAAACAAAGTCAAGGACCTTTAGTTCCTCCTCAAGGGCTACAGTTAATATTCTGAGCCACGTCCTTCGAGCTGTTTTGCAGATACTGAAAGCCTGACCAGGTGGAAGAAGTTAACTGCATGCTGCCCACAAGCACGTAGACCCCAGACCGGTTGGAACCAGAAGGCTGACGATGTTGACTCCTGATGACCTCACCACTAACCCATCAGAAGAATGTCCACCAGCTGATCACACACCCCACAGCCCCCCTCCCTCACCCTGTCTTTAAAAACCTTCCCTGAAAGCCATTGGAGAGTTTGGGCCTTTGAAGCACTAGCTGCTCTGGACTCCTTGCTTGGCACCTGCAGTAAATAAACGCTTTATTTTCCTTCACGGCAACCCAGTGTCAGTAGATTGGCTTTACTGTGTGCAGGCAAACAGACCCCGGTTTGGTTCGGTGACGGTTTACCTGTACACATAAAGTTTAATTTAGCTTATTTTGCAAGAGTAACTTGACCGGGGTCATTCCTTCCTCTGCCTCTGGAAATCATAAGCACAACTGAAACTGTTTCCCCAAACTGGTATGAGGTAACCAATTCCCTATCATTTAAGAAAATCCTAATATTAGAACCAATCATGGTGAAGAATAAACAGTCACTGCCTCCTCACTATACGAACTGCTTTATAACAACGTACCCCGAGGCTTAGTCCATGTTTTGAGAGCTCTTGTTTCAAGAACTGTCTTTTGCACAATCGACTTTCACTAATGGCCACTTTGGTTATTTATGGGTTTACTCCTATTTCTGCCCTTTTGACGGATTGTGTGAGACTTTACTGCTATTCAAGATATGTAACCAAACCTTGGTTAACTTTGCACTATCTAGCCATGGCCATATCAGACCAGAAAAGCAAACACTAGAATACAAAACCACGGTCTTCCCTGGGTGAGGGGTTACAGCTGATTTTAGTTTTATTTGTGTGTGTGTTTGTGCCTATGCATTTTCTGCAATGAGCATGGGTTACACCGTGATTGGGAAAATAGCAACAAATACTCTTAAAACGACGGGCACCTGGTCAGCTCTTTAAGTGCTGAGCGCCAGCTTGTGTTCAACAAAAGCTTAAAGACCTGAGGGGAATGAACGGACATTTTTGCAGGCGGTGGGGCTGGCTAAGGGGATTGGGGGAGGGGGGCCATGTTGGAAAGCTGTGTTGCCTGTGCTCCTGTGAACTTGACCTGGTGGGCGGATAGGTACAGATGGGAGCAGAGAATCCCAGCATTCTGCCTCACCCGGTTCTGAGAAAGCCAAACCTATGAGTCTCAACCCCATTGCTCATTCAGCAACAACAGGTGCTTCCTGTGCGTGGCAGAGAGATTCGGCAGCACAAGCCAGCCACCGCCCTGCCCTCATAGCGCTCAGCTCTAGGGACAAACATCAAGCCCATGACTGCAGAATCTGCTACATAATTGCAACTGTGTTCCATGCTTTCCGGGGCTGCAGAGAACACTGACAGGGGCTAGCCTGGTCCAGCTGGGGAGGGGCCGGAGCATCCTCGGGGTAGGGATGGTGGGAAGAGTTAGCCAGGCACAGGGTAGAGTGGAGGGTCTAGGAGGGTGTCTGGGCCTGGGGCCTGGTGGGAGCGTGTAGGGTTAGATGAGAAGGGGTTGGGCATTGGCTGGTGCGCATGGGAAAGATGGGCTCCCTTTGCTATCCCTAAGAAGTGGCAGGCCTTGGGGGGAAGCCCCCAGATGCCACAGCATCAAGAATACAAAAAGTAGGGCTTCCCTGGTGGCGCAGTGGTTGAGAGTCCGCCTGCCGATGCAGGGGACACGGGTTCGTGCCCCGGTCCGGGAAGATCCCACATGCCGCGGAGTGGCTGGAGAGGCCACAACAGTGAGAGGCCCGCATACCGCAAAAAAAAAAAAAGAATACAAAAAATAACGGGAATTCCCTGGTGGTCCAGTGGTTAGGACTCCGCGCTTTCACTGCCGAGGGCCCGGGTTCAATCCCTGGTCGGGGAACTGAGATCCCGTAAGCCGCGTGGCACGGCCCACCCCCAGAAAAAAGTGTCAGCATTAAAAACGAAAAGAATACAGAAAATAAGAAAATATAATTAATATAATTGGCCCCGTGAGGCACGGATGCCAAACAGACAAATACACAAATGAAGAGAACACGTAGCAGGCACCCAGCACCCGCTCTGGGCCAGGCCTTACACCAGGCCCTTTGCGTGCCTTCCGGCATGGGAGCCTCACCGCAGTATTTCCCTGCTGAGAGTTCAGCTAAGCTACTCCATGGTATTGCCGCCCTGGCATCCAGTTTGTTTGGCGAAGCGGCCTGCAGAAGCCTCACGCTGACAGTATGTCCCTTCATACACGCGCATGCCCTAGACAGCAGCCTGTGGAGTCACCAGCCAACGTATGCGCCTGTGCTCAACGGTCTCCCCTGCCTGTATGCCTTATGCGCCCCTGAGATAAGGCCCCCGTGCAACTTACCAAAACCCCACTCACTCGGCTTGAATTAACCAATCCAGCCCTAGCCTGGGAACCCCAGAGCACTCCACCCACAGACCCTGATAAAGGAATATGCCCCAGGGCCTGCCTCTCTGTCTGCACGCTGCCTTGACCTCTTGTGTGGCCCCTTGAGGCATGCCGTGTACCTCCTCCAAGACCTGTAATAAACTTCTCTACTTCGGTTTCTCTTGTGGTCTGTTGTTGAATCTCTGCCCACCATCAGATTCCTCAAGCTCCACTCACACGTGTTAATTTCATGAAGTCATAACACTTCCCCCATAACATCTGGGAAGTAAGGAAACACCATGACCACATCACTGCCCGAGGTCACTCGGCAGAGGCAAGGTTTGAACCCAACTCTAAACCCAGAGCCAAGTGCCTAAACTCGCCTCCCCCGAGGTGAATGTGTGAACGGCCCTCCCTATTTTGAGCTTCTGCGTAAGTTCCTCTCAGGCAGGGGGTGGCTTTCTCATGCCCATCCAGCCTCTCCTTCCTCAGCTTCCCTCTGTCCAGGTCCACAGGGCTCAGGAGGCCCAAGTTCCCTTGTACCCTCTCCCCCCCCATCAGGAAGAACCATCCTGTAACCCTTCCTGAGGTGGGTTAAGGCCTCTGAAGTGGCGTAAACAGTGACTTCGCCAGACGTCTGCGCATTAGCCTCTCCTGCATCATATTTCAACGTCATCAAATATTCATGGAGTGCTCACGATGCATTAGGAGCTAGACCTGCAGAGAGAGACCTGATGCCTTGGGGAAACATGCAGTTGGAACAGGTCGGTGTTTGCCTCCTCTGTGCCGGGTAGTGGGGGTACAGGTGGAATCCAGCAGACAGGGCCTCTGTCTTCTTGGCTCACACCCTGTCTAATGCTGAGTCTAAAAAGTCATTCCATGACTTCTGCCCACCACGTCCTGGGAAGGTTGAGGAGGCCAGGAACTTGTGCTGGAGGCAGCACTGAGGCTCTAGCGGGGAAATGGGTGGGTGACACGATCAGGGCAGTGTCAGGAAACTCAGGTGGCCAGCGTGGAGGCTGGGCTGGAGTGGGGGTGAGTCGAGGCGGCGCTAAGGTTGTGCCCAGGCAAGAGGCGTGGGAGCCGGGAGGTGGAGGCAGGGGCGGGGCACAAGGGGCAGGTGCATAGGTGACAGCGCGCTCTCGGGGTGACCGCACGCGAGGAGGCTGAACCCGTTCCAGCTTCCGACCCGGGTCACAGGGCTCAGGAGTCTGACTTGCCGGTGCGGGCGCTGGCCCACGTCCCCACCCCGGTCCTGCAGTCCCGGGGGATCATTGCGACAGCCCCAGTCAGAGGAGGTGTATCTGGAGGGAACCTTCCCGGAGGCCGCCCGGCGTCTGGAGACTCCTGCAGCCAGTTGCGATATTGAGTTGTTTCTGTCCTTTGCAGCAAAAAAAAAACCGGGCAGCGCCGCAGCCGGTCCAGCTGCCTCCGCAGCCTCCCGCAGCACCGGCCCAGCCCACGCATGCGCGGCGCCCACAGCCGCCAGGGACTACAACTCTCGCGGTGCCCCGCGCGCGCCTGCACCCCCGCTCCCACCGCGCCGCTCGCCTCCCGGAAGTGGGGCTCCGGGGGGGCGTCTCCGACCTTTGCGCTGGGGCGGGCCGGCAGGTTTGGGGGAGGCTGCGTGAGCTGGGAAGCCGATGCGGGCGAGCGGCGCTGGAGATGGCTTCGGCTGGAGGCGGCGACTGCGAGGGCGCCGCGCACGAGGCCGACCGTCCTCACCAGCGGCCCTTCTTGATCGGGGTGAGCGGCGGTACCGCGAGCGGCAAGGTAAGGGGCTGGGCGGCGAGGCGGGGCCTGAGTGTCACGCTGGCCCCCTGGGACTCCGGCCTCCGTCCGGAGACAGACCCCAGCCCCTGGCTGCCGAGGTGCCCCCTCCCGGGCGTGGGCTGCGGCCACGGCTGGCCAAGCTTAGGCCGGGGTGCAGGCGGGGAGCGGGGAGCGGGGCGCTGGACCTCGGGGCCCCCCCCGCAAGCCTCCCGCTGGCCTGGCCTCTCGTGGCCTCCAGGTCCGCGCTGCCCCTGCCAGTGCCCCGAGGCCTTCCCGCCAAGCGCAGCCCCACCCGTCACTGGCTGGGCTGTCACTGGCCGGCCCGTTGGAGCTCGGGGGTCAGGGTGAGCGTCTCCAGGCGGGGATCCTGTTTGTGTGTTCCCAGTCAACTGTGTGCGAGAAGATCATGGAGCTGCTGGGACAGAATGAAGTAGACCACCGGCAGCGGAAGTTGGTCATCCTGAGTCAAGACAGGTTCTATAAGGTCCTGACCACGGAACAGAAGGCCAAGGCCTTGAAGGGACAGTACAATTTCGACCATCCAGGTAGAGACCCTGAGGGTGGGGAGGGAGTGGGGAAGGAAGGCAGACCACGGAGACTGGGTCCAGGGTTGGACCTGGACAGCAGGAGACCTAAGCGGTTCCATGAAATCACGCAGATAACCCGCGGTGGAGCGTCTTTCCCGCGCTCTCTGGGCCCTGGGTGGCCCTGCCGGAGCTCCAGGCTCCCCTGGAGCCAGTCAGGGAGTCTGCGCCTCAGAAGGGCCTTCAGAACCACTTCTCTGCCACGACTATGGTCACGGAGAACGCCATGCGTCTTCCCATGTTAAGGGTCCTCTGCACAGACCGCATCCACTGTGGCCTTTCATTCCGCCACCTGCCCTGGGGCAGAGTCCTCGAGAGGCCAGCAGTGGAAGCAGTGGGTAAACAAGAACCAGAGGCCTTGAAGCTCTGTTTCCTGGTCTGGTCGGGGGCCGGGGGAACAGGTGGAGATGGGGTGGATGAGGAGGAACAGCCAGGCTGCCCCTCCCTGCTGCTACTAGAAGATTCCACCCAGTGGCTGGCTCCCATGTTCATTCCTTTCCAGGGGACACATGGGAAGAAGGTCTGAGAAGCGTCAGTCTGTGTTATTTCCCAGAAATAGAGAGAAGCAGACGCCTAGCCCACCTACCTCCCAGGGCTGGCCGATCCCTGGGTGGTGGCACTGCCCAAGGGCAGCGAGGACAGGTCCACCCTGTGGTTTGCAGAGGGCCCTGCAAATGTAAACTGTAGGGGGCAGCTCCCAGTCCAGCTGTTCCTTAGGGTCACTGGTAGCAGCAGCACCCAGCTGTGCTGACCCCAAGGCAGAGCGAGTCCCCTGCGGTCCCCAGCACCAGGACACAGGCTTGTCTTGCCTTTTGTTCCATCCCTGCAGATGCTTTTGATAACGATTTGATGCACAGAACTCTGAAAAACATTGTGGAGGGCAAAACAGTCGAGGTCCCAATCTATGATTTTGTGACCCACTCAAGGTGAGCAGGTGGTTCCTGGGAGGAGAGGGCTGTGCGCTGGGGGCTGGTGAGGACACCCCCCCGCCACCACGATCTGTCCCCAGCACGGAGTCCACACCCGCGGACTGAAGCTGACGGCGGGCCCCTTCCTGGTCTCACCCTGCAGGTTAGCGGAGACCACGGTGGTCTACCCCGCAGACGTGGTCCTGTTCGAGGGCATCCTGGTCTTCTACAGCCAGGAGATCCGGGACATGTTCCACCTGCGACTCTTTGTGGACACTGACCCTGATGTCAGGCTGTCGCGAAGAGGTAAGGCGGACACGGGCCTCTCTGCCCCTGGCCGGCCCGGCCACGGGTCCCGGGGGTCTGAAGGTCCCCACCCTGCTCCTGTCGCCACAGTTCTCCGGGACGTGCACCGTGGCCGGGAGCTGGAGCAGATCCTGACACAGTACACCACCTTCGTCAAGCCGGCCTTCGAGGAGTTCTGCCTGCCGGTACCGCCTTCCGCTTGCTTGGGGACCTCCTTTTCTCCCTTTTCAGAAGGACCCCCGGTGCCCCGTTCTGTGAGAGCCAAGCCATGGATGGACGTGGTCTGCTGTATAAATGGAGAAGTTAGCTTCTTGTACCCACGTTCCCGAGGAGCCGTTCTCAGCTGTGAATGTGTCCTCTGTTCTCCCCATCACCCCTTCCCCACTGCCTCCTCCTCGCCGGCCGGCCCTTCCCCGCAGGCTTCACCCCTGGCACCGGCACCGCCTCCCTCCTGGCCTGTCTGCATTTCTCCAGGGCGCTGCTTCTCCCCTGACCCACACTGTGCATTTCCTCCCCCCCTTAGAACGGTGGCCTCCACAGGGGCAGGGATTTTTGTCTGTTGGCTGCCGCAGTGGTGTCTGGCACACAGTAGGTGCTCAGAAACTTCATCCTTGCCGTGTGTTTCTCTGGGCTGCCTTTGGCTGGCACTGGAAGGCTGGCCGGCCTATAGAGGAGGAATTCACTGCTTGTGGCCATCTGTCTTCCTCCATCTCACAGTCTTCACTGTCACTAGATAGGACTTGTGTAAGGATTTAAAGGGGAATTGAACAATATTTTGCTTCTTAAAGGGAAAAATGAGGCACAAAGGAATTAGAACCAGGATTCCTGCTTTAGATAAAAAGGACGAAGGAGTTCTGTTTCTGCTATTTCAAGAAAACCTTTTTTATTTTACATTCATGTTCTCTGAAGTTTCTGGAAAGTGATCAGAAAAGTAAATTGACTGTTTTGCAGTCTCTCTTATTTACAGAAAGACATTTGGCAAAGTAGGTCGTTTACGGAAAAACTCCAGACTCCAGATGTGACCGGGTGCCCCTGGGTGGAAGCAGGCCCACTCTGGGCCGGACCCTCCGTCGCTCCCTCCCCTTTACCTGTAGCCACACAGCGAGCTGACGAGCTGGCCGTGTGCCCCGCGTCCCCGAAGGGAAGACCTTCCTCAGCTCTGCTGGGCTCCACCCCCCTGCCCCCCGCAGCCCACTGTCCACAGCCCCACGGGAGGCAGCCCTGGCCCTCTCGTGCTCACGTCTCCCGTGGGTCTCCACTGCCTGCAGACACAGCTGCCCCAGGACTTGGCTAATCTGTGTGACAGGCCTCCTTGGCCCACATCCACACACTGGCGACACTCAGCGGTCTGCAGGGCTGTCTCTGGGCCCAGACCGTTTCCTCCCTTGCCTCCCTCCGCTGCTTCAGATTCGGCGCCCTCAGCAGCATCTGGTCGGGGTCCCTCCTCGGTGGTGCCACAGGGTGCCCAACAGGGAGTGAGTTCCTCGGCGTGGGAGCAGATGAGGGGCGGGGAAGGAAGGGGAGCAGGTCCTCGCGTGCAGCGCAGCCCTGCTGTCACAGGGTCAAGCACCCTGTGTGTAGTGGGAGGGTGCCCCACTTCACTCGGCCCAGAGAACCAGGTGGTCAGCACAGAGAACTGGCCCCTATAGCAGTGCTCATGAGAGACAAGCATCTCAGAGACGCTGGGAGACAAGTGCTGTTAGAGCTTGTCTCAGCTCAGCTTCCCTCACTTCTGGGGTCACCGTCTCTCACCTGGTTGACAGATACCCTGAATCCCTGCCCCCCCATCTGCCATGACGGGCCCGGGCTTGCTTCCCTGCATCTAGCCCCAAGCAAGCTGAAACCATCTGGGGGACAGATCCTTACGAGACTTTCCTTTTCTTGCCTTGCAGACGAAGAAGTACGCTGATGTGATAATCCCTCGAGGGGTTGACAATATGGGTAAGGACCAGGCCTGCCGGCTGCCCCCACTCCTCCCAGGACCAGGAGGCAGGCACTGCCCATCCTGTCGTGGTTACTGAGACACCCCCAGCGCGTGAGGCCTGTCTGTGTACATCTGGGGCACAGGTTTCAAATGTACTTGGAAAAACAGTTAACACATTGTACACGTTAAACTGACACAATGCATTATGTCAATTATATCTCCGGGAAGCTGGTGGGAAAAAAAAAAAAAAAAATATGGAAAACTGACAGGGAGTCACTCATTAGCAGAAGGTATCTCAACCAGAGTTAGTTAACAGAAACCCTCGCCGACCGAGCCAGGTAGGTTTTATTGTGCTCAGGCCCCAGCGTGCACTTGTCTGTCTGCTGAGACTCAGCGCCACACAGATGCTTCAGGGAGGAAAACTGTGTGCTTCACCAGTAACGCCAGGTTGGCGCTGGGCGGGCATCGCTCCCGGCGTGTCGCGATGGAGCGTGGGGGCAGCTGACCCCGCTCTGTCTGTCTCTGCTGCAGTGGCCATCAACCTTATCGTGCAGCACATCCAGGACATCCTCAACGGCGACATCTGCAAGTGGCATCGCGGAGGGTCCAACGGGCGCAGCTACAAGAGGACGTTTCCTGAGCCGGGAGACCACCCCGCAGTGCTGACCTCTGGCAAACGGTCGCACCTGGAGTCCAGCAGCAGGCCCCACTGAGGAGTGGGGTGCTCAGCTCCCGCGGGTCCAGAGATGCCCCCCTGCCCCTAAACACACAACCGTGGCCGGGGTGGTGCTGGAGTCCAGGCGTCCCTCGCTAATTCAGGAAACCTGGACGAGTTATTCAGACTGGGTCTGACAGGATGTCTGCAGGCAGCCCTGACCTTTCCACCCGCTTCCTCACATCACAGAGGCTTAAAGGTCTCTTTAGTTACTGAGAAACGCCACAGAACGTGTGGTGAGCGAGTCACATATTTGGGGAACGTTGAAGAAATAGCCCGGACGCTGTGATTTTGACGGTGAACCCACAGCAAGAGAGACTAGTATGATCTGGTTCACACACGTGTAACTGAAAAGTGTGAAGAGGTAATTCTCTTCCTTTTTATGTGTTATACAACCACATGTTTTCTGTTGTAGTCCGTCTCCTGACACCATGCTCGCTGTGACCTAGTAACCCAATATCATGACCCACCAGCAGGGTTGTGCTCCTGGTACACACTGACCTGGTACACCAGGGGCCATAGACAGGCTTCCTTCCTTCCGGCCTGTGCTCGGAAGGCAGAGCCAGGAGGGAGCCCTGGGGAGCAAGCTTTTCCTTAACCAGCACCAAGCACAGGCGGGGCCCCCGCTTGCCCAGCCCGAGTCCGCCTGCTTGGGGGTCTGCCTTCCGGCGGGCACAGCGTCCTCACGCAGGCCTACTCAGGGCCCCTGAGCCCAGGCTGCTGTCTGGACAGGTCTTTCCTGGTGTCGCCCTCGGCCAGGTCAAGGGCACGTCACCTCCAGTCAAGGCGTGTGTGGACCAGAGAGGTGTGAGCAGATGCCGCGGCCCAAAGGTGGCCAGTCTCCTGTGCTCACGCAGCGTCCGCGCCTCACAATCAGTCATGGTCTTGTCCTCGTTTGTCCTCCCTCCCACGTGGCTGTTTCTGTAAAAGCCACCAGCTGTCAAGTTCTAACTGTAGTTACACAGAGACATCAGTTGAGCTCAGCTGAGCACGGTGGCTGGTTTCTGATGACTGTGAAAGTTTTGTCAAACTTACTGTGCCGTTTCGGAGAGAGATCCAATAAATAATACCAAATATGAATGTCACTTTGTCCCTTTTTAATTACATTAAGAAAAGGCAAATTCAGGACGAGGAAATGTATGGATGACACAAACCCTGACGGTTAGGAGGCTAGTCGCTCACGCACCTCTCAGCAGGCTCTCCGGGCAGCGGTTAAAGAGTCAGCGATGGCGAGGAGGAATGGCCAGCCTTGCACAACCTCCTCAGGCCGGCATTGCAATAGCTCGTGTGCCCCTGAACCATGAGGGTGACTCCCCGCGGCCTCACGGGGTCAGCAGGTCAGCGGGCCAGTCAGCCAAAGCCCACCGCCAGCCTCTGACAGCAAGACCGGGGCCTTGTCTGGTTCGCCCCAAGCCGGCCCCTCCCTGCCTCCATCTAGGCCGACAGGAGCCCCACGCCGGCCGCTCCACACTCAGCTAGTTCACGGGGCTCCTAGGAGTCAGCAGACATGGAGGGCGTTGATCTTTATGGTCCGGGGGAAAACAGACTTTGCTCAAAACGAGGTGCTCGTCAGAGGACTGTTTCAACAGCAAAACCAGAACAGAACCCCTGCCGAGCCTGAGTCCCCACCAAGCTCAGAGCCACTCTGCGTTGTCAGAAGGAAACGTGCTCACAAAAGACGGTTCTACTTTGTCCTGACCCGGCCCTGCCGTCCGTCACTGTGTCCGCATCCTACTAGTTTTTCCGGATCAGGATATCCCAGCTGTCTTTCCAGCGAAGGGCCTTGAGTTCGCTGGGTGAGAGTGACCTGTCCCCGTAGGTTAGCGGGCGCAGCGTGTTGGACACATGACAGGCAGAGGCAAACCATGCCACGACCAGCGCGCCGAAGAGGCTCCTCTGGAGCTGGGACCTGCCGGCCCAGGGCAGAGCACGGGCGTGGGGAGGCCGGCCCGTCCCCACCACGATGTCCTCTGGGCATCCGTCGCCCACGTGGTCACCCACCTCGGCCTTTCCTTCCTCCGGCCACCCCCTGCCTGACCATCAGCCCTCACCACGTCCTGCCCGATGCGCTAAGCCCCACTCTCCTCATTCGCCCTTCTTCCAGAATTCCACAGCTTCTGCTCCATCTAAGGTCGGATGCCGGGGTATTGCCCCCGAACCCCCCGTGAGCAGAGTGCAGCCCTCCTGACGTACTACGAGGCTCCTGGGGACCAAAGAGAGAGGGCTCCCCCTCTGCCCTGGCCTCCCGAACTCGCTCCGGTTTACAAAGCTTCCTGGTTTATCTCTGCCATGCACCACGCAGTCCGGCCACGAACCACTGGCTGCTCCGGGTCACGTCCCAAGTTTCCCTGTCCTTCTCTTTGCTCCTGGTGCTCTCCAGGCCCAAAGGGCCTTCCCCATCTCCCGTGCACATCAGCCACCTTCCTCTCCCGGCAGCCTTCGTTAGCTTCATCCTCTGAACCCCTGCAGAGCCTTGCTTGTGATCCTAACCCCATCTGCATCACACTGGAATCACCATTCAAGACACCCCTGGACCCATACCCCCAGGGGGGCGTGGCTGCCAAGGCCCCGTACCTGCACAGGTGGTCGCTGACGTGCTCCAAGACCACAGGAAGCAGCAGGATCTGGAAGGTGAGTGCGGGCAGGTAGTGGTAGAGGAACAGCGTTTTCTCCATCATGAAGAAGGGCACGTAGTTCACGGCCCAGCCCCCGGCGCACAGAGCCCCGGCCAGTGCCCAGCGCAGCCAGCAATCTGTGGGAAAAGGTCATCTCGAGCCGGCGCTGCTGACGGTCCAGCTGGGAAGCTCCCGGCAGTCCAGCAGGCCGGCCTCCTCATCCGCAAGGTACACGCGAGCTCCAGCTCCTGATTTCTCTGTGTCCCCTCCCAGCCTTCGCACATTTCTGGAGGAAGGACAGACTGTGTCCTAAGAACCTCCTGTAACTTCCTGCTGGTACTACCGTCCCCTTCCTGAGAAATGCCAGCTTCCTGGGGGCCAGGCTCAGCTTATTCCCGACTGCCTGCTGGCCTTGGCTCACCCGGAGATTCCGAGCTGGGTCTCACTACTCAGGGAGCAGTGGAGGGGCTGGACCCGTGCACCCGCCCAGGAGAGCCGGGAGTCGGTGGAGAGAATGACCAGCTCGGAGCTGAGCCCAGAGAAGGCGCCTCCCTGCCCCTGACGGCCTTCGGGGCCCAGCCCTGCCCTGGGTGTTTGCTCCTTTCCTGTTTCAGGATGGTCTGAATGGGGTCTCTGTCCTTGCAAACCACCACCCTTGACTAAGTGCCCGCTGGCGCCTCTGTCCCATCAGCCACTTCCAGGGTGTCAGGCAATTCCTGCCCGACACCTGCACGTCCCCGGAGAAGCCTTGAAGGCGATGCGGGGACTGGACTGCAACATGCTGTCTCTGGGGAAGAGACAGAAGTTCCCTCGAGGCAGAAACAAAGAGGTGGCCTCAAGGCCCTGCTTGCTGGTGCGGCCGGGCTGACACCCGAAGCACAAGGATCTCCCGTCAGAACCAGAAAGAGTGGGCGTGAGACACGTGTGGGCAGCTGCACGGACCCTCAGGGAGGTCGCAGACTCTTCTTCGGCGTCTGAACAGGTACCAGATGAAGAGCAGGGCGTACACCAGGGTGGCGAGGCTGGCCGAGGCCCAGATCACGATGTTTCCGAGCAGGTGGATCTGTGCCTGCGGGCACACAGAGAGACCCTGTCACCTCAGCCAAGACGCCACAGCCCAGAGCAGACACGGGCACCACCACACCCTCCGCCCTCGCTGCCGGGACGGACGTGCGAAGGTCCTCAGCTCCGTAAGCTGAAACTGAGAGCCGGGAGTAGACGGGATTCTGTTCTGACAACAGAGCTGCTCCCAGGGGGCTGATGCAGACGCTCATCTCAGACCCCGCTTCCCAGCGAGCCGTGGCCCCCCACTTCCGGCGGGGAGGAAAAGGGTGAGCATCTTGAGCACATACCCCCCCTCAGCAGGTGATTACTGGGCACCCGCTACGTGCTGCGTTTGCTCTCCCAGGTGAAGAGAGACGATGCACAGGGACACAGAGCACTGACCGGCCCAGAGGCCATGTGCCACACGGGAAATCAAGCAGGGCTGTTTCAAAAACCACGTCTGCCAGAGAAGGGGAGCCATGCGCTCCCACCGCAGCCACCAAGCCTGGTTTCCCTCGACCTGTGGACAAGCTAGGACCCAACTCCTTGGCATCTCAGGGGAGCTCTGGCCTCGAGCTGCCAAAGCACTAAAAACAGGTCCCAGGCTTTTGTTAGGGAAGCGCAGGAAGGCTGGGACTTGGTCGGATGCAACAGCTGCTCTTAACATCACAGAACTCTCAGGCGCAAGACAGCTCTGCCACACAGACGCTCTGCTTACACTGGTCCTGGGGTGCAGCCAGTAGGCGATGTTGGTGTCTAGCATGACCCAGTCCAGCGGCGTGGAGCTGTATTTGTGTTCGGAATCGTCGCTTCTCACTGTCAGCATCCGCCACTGCGGAAAGCAGAGGCCGCTGGGAGTCACACGGACAGCCAGCCGCCTTCATCGCTCAGGGATCTGCCAGGGGGCAGAGTAAACCGCTGCCCCTCTCACGTGGGCGTCCGACCTCAAGTTCATCTAGATCATGCCACAGAGGCAGCGCAATGGGCCGATGAGCCCAGGAGGCGCCTACCCCTGGGCTCTGGTCGCCTCGTCCGTTTAAGGGATGGGACTGGGCACTAAGGGTGCTTTTAGATTTGGGACCCTGAGTCCTCTGGGGCTGCACCGTGTTGACCGTGGCCCGTCCTGCCCTGCCCTGCGTGCAGTGTCACTCTGCTGCACAGTCTCCTTGGCTCCTGACTGTTCCTGCCGGCAAAGCCACAAGGCAGGACAGCCAGGAGGCAGGGGACCGACAGTGCCAGGCAAGTACTTAGAGTGGACAGAGGGAAATGCTCCCTCCCTGCCGAGTCAGGTCCCGGTTTAAAGGCTGACACTGGGCAGGCGGGAGTTCTACAGACTGCAGTGCCTGCCCTGGCGAGGAGCCAGCACCCAGTGGGCAAGGTCGCCCCCCCCCCCCCCCCGCCCGCCTGTCACCTGCAGCTCCGAGAATCTGGCCATGAAGCTGAGGTTTCTGCTGACGTCTGTCTGCGTAGGGGAGTGCAGCTCCAGTTCCCTCTCCTTCTGCTCCTGGCCTGGCAGACACACCAGAACCCACAAGATACAAGCAGAACCAGGTCAGGGAGCTCCCAGTGGCAGCGCCAGCTGCTTTCCAAACAACCTGCCAGGACTCAGAGTGCGCCTCTCCACGTGGCTCTCCCCACAGCACACGGCCCACCCACCCGCTCAGCACCCTTCAAGTCAGAAAGCTCGGCTTGCCCTGCCTTCCAGGGACACCCGCCCCCACCCCGAGTCCTATCACCGCTCCAGCTACAGGGGGAGGGCGAGGGTCTGCAGCGGAGCACGGAGTGCACGCGGCCCCTCCCACGCGGCCGGGGCTCACTCCTGCCGTAGCGGTGTTCCTCCACGCTCCACATGGTGCTCCCGTGGTAGCCCCGGGACAGCTGCTCCCCGACCACCTCCAGCTGCCGAAAGCCCCAGTCCGGGAGGGGCGCCCCGCTCAGCTGGCGAAGAGAAGTGGGGAGGGTGTGAGGGCGGGCCCGGCTCAGCCTGGCCCCGGGGCACCCCACCCCGGTCACTTGGCCAGCAGCTGACAAGGGCGGCCGGCTCTGCTCTGGGGAGCGTCACGATAGGGTTCGGTTCTGAGCAGTCACAGAGGGCCCTCACCACTCCCACAACACGTCATTCTGTCCCACCTGGCAGGACCGTGGGAGGCGGCATCACTGACCTTGAGGATGGCTGAGGTGTTCACATGCACAAAGCGGACCTCTGACACGATGGTCTTCCAGACGTCCGTGTCCGACTCTCTGTTCACGATGTCCTGTAAGAGCAGGTCTGGTCCGTTATTTTACTCTTTTTCAAATTTCCTTAAGTGTAAAACCGAAGACCAGTCACCACGGTGAGACTGACATGGTCTGATATGAGGGGACAGTCCCCCAAGGGGAGCTGACGGCTGATCCCAGATGGTACCATCAACTTTATTGCTGACGCCTGTGCAAGGTGCTGGAGGGGGTGGTCGGGGGAGAGGACACTGCCCTCCTCCAGAGACTGCACAGGGCAGCCTTTTCAGTGGGGACTTAAGGACGGACGCTCACCCTTGAGCTTCTGCAACGCCTGATGCTGCGCAAAGATGGCGCAAAGGAAGGTCAGAGACTGTCCCTGAAAAGATGCCCTTACAGGGCACTCCTGATGCTGGGGAATAGAAAACTAACGTCTGAAGAGCTTGGTGCTGCCATATTTAACTTACTGGAGCCTGGCGATGACCCCGGGAAGTCACGTAGCTACTGACAAGAAAGAACCCGAGGGGCTAAGTGAGGACAGGACGAGGAGGCCAGGCCGGGCCTCACCCTCCGGTCAGCCGTCCTCTCTGCCTGTTCCCGGAGCTTCAGTTCCTGGAAACAGGGGCGTGTGGGGCTCAAAGTGCCACCAGAGGGGCTGAGGAGAAGGAAGGGATCGGCAATGGGCCTTAGCAGCAAGGGGAGTGGGTGAGGAGCAGGAAGGGATCGGCAATGGGCCTTAGCAGCAAGGGGAGTGGGTGAGGAGCAGGAAGGGATCGGCAATGGGCCTTAGCAGCAAGGGGAGTAGGCGGGGCCTCCAGGAGAGTCCTGGTGGTGAGGGGCTGGTGCAACGACTCACATCAGAGGAGCACTGCGGGAGGGGACAGAGGCAGCTGCACAGACACCTACTTGCGGCACAGAGCGCCAGCACAGAGACAGAGGCGGCCTCCCCGGACCCTGGTTTCGCAGAGGGCCAGCAGCGCCTGGCCTCACACCATCGAGAACCCGGCGGGGGGCCAGTGCTATAGGCGTGCAGCCTGTGGGGGCGGAAGGGGAGCCCGGCTCCCCCGGAGGTTAGCCCAGTGCAGCCACTGCACCGCCGCTGCGCTTCTCACGCGTGTCCCTGACTTCAGACGGTCCGACGGCCCAGTGACAGAACCTTCCTCCTGCCACTCTGCCCAGGGCACTGCCTGACCACAGGCCCAGGGCCTAGGAGGGCAGTGCCAGGAATCAACCCCCAGATGGCCCTGCCTGTCCCCAGGGAAACCCTTCTTAATCCCTGGTGAGGGTTGACAAAAGAGACTCCCAGTGTGCTCAGGGCACTGGTTTGGAGGCCAAACAGTGGGAGGGACCTTCTGCCAGCAATGCCACGTGAGCCCCATACAGAGTGCCCACCCGTCCATCGTACCATAAGCTCCTTCCTCTGATAGAAGAAAACTACCCAGTTCCCCCTTTCCGTAGAACAGGCAGTCACTTGTCCTAAGGGGCGGCTTAGAACGGGCTGTGCTGCCAGCGCGCACGGTCGCTGGGGTTAGACTCACCAGCCTCCAGAGGTTCTGGGCGGGCATGGAGACATTGTAGTCGATGTAGCAGGACACCTCCTGGGAGTGAGGGCTCAGGGGGGCCGCGACGTCGTGCCTGGAAAACCAAACAGCGCTGCCGAGGGGCTTCCCGAGCTCCTCTGAAAGGCGCTCACTGTGCTCTTACGGGAAAAAGAACGCTCTTCAGGAAACAAAGCCAGTCAGCCTTCAAGCACCGCGGCTGCCACTCCGAGGATGCAGCACGTAGGAGCCGGGCGATAAATCAAACACGAGAGGGCAGACTCTGCAATCATGACATCTCTGGGGGCACCTGGCAGACACCCATCTAAAGCGTGGGGCCTGTCATCCCCCTTTCAGAGGACGGGCTGAGCCTGGGAGCTCACCCGGCCAGCCGGCAGCAGCCTGAGGTCAGTTCTCGGAAATGGCTGGGGCGCCACGACTACTATTGGAGGACAACACGCCCAGAAACCCCGGCTCCCCTCGCCCACGCACTAGGAAACCGCGCTTCACCAGACTCTGCGCGAGGCCTCGCAGAGGAGCCGGGGACCCTGAAGCGAGCAGGAAGTCAGTCACGAGCGCAGGCCCTGTGAGTGCTACGAATGACACCCAACCAGGGCAGGCACAGCACACAGCAATGCTTTTGCTGCGGCGACATCTCAGCTGACCCCTGAATGAAGTGAGCGAGTGGGCCACGGGGTGGGGTGTGTGTGGGGGGACCTGAGTTGAAGAACGTTCCAGGCAGACAGAGCAACTGAAGGCCCCAGGGGGGCTGCACATGGTCATTTTGGGGATAGTGGGGGGCTAGGGTGACTGGAGTCACGGGGCCAGGTCCCGGGGGCCTGCAGCCAGCGGAGGGGTGGGGTGTGATTCTGAGTGTGACAGTCACACTGGGATCTCCGCAGAGACGTGAGGTCACTGAGTAGAGTGTGTGTTTTTCAGAGGGAGCCGTGGCTGCCGCGTGCAGAAGGGGGCAGGCAGTGGGGTTCCCAGCATCGCAGGACAAAGGGAACGGGGCCTGGGCGGGGCTGGGCGTGCAGAGAGAAGGAAGCGACCTTCGTGGATTTCCCGACACAGCGACTACAGGGGTGGCGGAAGAGGATGAGGATTGAGCAACCAGCTCCTTCCCCGGGAAGCAGAAGGGGAGGCAGAGAGCCCAGGCATCCAGCGGGGAGGCCGGGGCTGGGGCGCGAGTGTGGGGTCACTGAGACCCACGAGATGGCCCGAGAGGCCGGGTGGAAGGAGAGCAGAGGTGGCCCAGGCCCGTCAATATGCGGAGGCTGCCCAGAGGTCAAGCCAGGGAGGGTTCCTGACTCCATCCCCGAGCTGAGATCCTTCCTGAACTCACTTCTCCTTCCCACGGGTCCCCCATCTGCAAGGACACCCACACTTCATTCCAGGCAGGACTCTCCTCATCACCCCGGCCCGTCACCCCGGCCCCCCCCTGCAGGACGGGTGAGAGGCTGCTGTCCCACTCAGATCACTAAGGCTCTCCCCCTACCCTGCGACCACCACTAGGGGTCCCCTGCCCCCCCACCCCGACATCGAGGGCAGAGCCAGGCCAGAGGCAGTGGCGCACAGCAGCGGTCACGCTTTGCTCTGAACAGAGGAGGGGACTCACGTGTTGAGGAGGCGGGTGGTCATGCCGTGCGCCAGCTGCACGATGTCGCCGTGCCGCACAGGCCTCGGGGGGTTGTTCACCACCAGCTGGTGCCTGCAAGAAAGTGTAGCTGCGCTCACGGGGCGGCAGGGGCCCCGGTCCTCGCTCGCGCAACGTGGAATCGCACAGCCGCCCGGTCACCGTGTTCCTCGTGTGAGGTGAAAGCGTGTGAAAACACAGCGCGTACGTTTTATTTAACTCTCTTCTGAGACCTCAGGTCACTTTCCAAGCTTCCTGGCGTGGCCCCACTAGTAGCCGCCTTCACACTGACCGCAACTGCGCCATACCTGCTACGAATGCCCGCACCTGCCCCGAAATCCTTCTAACAGACTGTGGCTCCACGTTCGCTCGGTGAAAGTGGCAAGGGCCTATCAGACCCTGCCCCACGGCTGGGAGCTGAGCATCTGGCGGAGCCAGACGGACGTGGCCACCACCCTCAAGTTACTGCACTGAGTGGGAACTAGGGAGCAAACATATGGGCAGCCGGACAGCGGACACGCGGAAGCCAACGGGATGCTGACAGTGGGGAAGGTGGGGAGCCTGGGAGGCGGCCAGGCAGCGTCCCAGAGGGGCTGACTTTCAGGTGCTGAGTAAGAGGCCCTGGTGGGACCCTTCCAGGCTGTGGGGACAGCGGTGCAGAGCCTGTGGCAGGAGCCTGCCTTCCTGCAGAAATGAGGGGCAGGGTGAGCGCTGCGAGGGGAGTGGGGCTGGAGCCGGAGGGCGCGGCCCTGCAGACCAGTTGGGGACTGGATCCGTTCTAAGGGCCGTGGAGCTCGGAGCTCAGGGAGGTGTTTGAGCAGGAGCCTGACCTGACACCTGGGGGGGCTGTGGGGTATCGGGGAGGCAGGCGTGGAAACAGACTAATGGGGGAGACGGACACCCTGACAGCAGAACCAACAGGACTGGCTGGGACTGGAGGTGGGGATGATGGCAGGAAGGCGGGCGTCTGCAGGGCGGCGGGGAGTGGGGGCAGACCACGGGGTGGGGAGAGTCGGGACACGCCTGGCAACACCTGGAGGAGATGCTGGGCTCCTAAGTCCTGGACCGCGGGCTGGCCGGCACAGAGCCGGTCCCAAGGCTTCGCGGACGGGGCATGGACAGAGAGGAGGCCGGGACCAAGGTGAGGTGTCCCCGGACCTGTACTCACCTCCCGGGGTCCTTTACAATCCACCAGTTGTTGACATCCTTGAAGGGGTAGCAGGTCACCTGCTGCTGGTGGGAGCTGCCGCGGCCATTCTCGTATCTGCGAGAAGAGGGTACATCTGCGGGTGGGGCACCAAGGGGCCCGCGGCCTCCCCCTCCCCCCCACCAAGGTCCCTACAGACACCACCCAGTGAGCTGTCCAGATCCATTCACGCCCCAGCGGGGCTGAAGATGTGAGCCCAGGCAGTGCCAGTCCCTCTAGTGGTTTTACACGCAGAAATAACTAGTCTCGTCGATAATCGGGACCTGAGAGCTCAGTTTTTTTGTCTCGCAAACTTACTCACAGAAAGTGAGAGTTGGTAATAGCAAAAATGTGAAAAAACAAAACACGTTATAATCTTCGCATTAAAAACATCACTTTCCTTACATCACGGGGTAGGTGCTCTGGTGGGAATGAAGCCAGCAGGGCACGGGTTGGCCAAAGGCGTTCTTCAGAGTGACCTGGGAACCGTAGGCCACCTCCAGGGGCTGGCCTTGTGTGATCCGCGCCAGTCCCCCCTGAGACAGGAGCAAAGGGGTGGCCGGTGAGAGGGAGAGAGAAAGCGAGAGCGTGACACCTCCGCCAGCCCCTCCGCCAGCCCCTATGACAGCCGGGGTGTATTCCGGGTGGGGGCAGTTATCACTGTATCTCACAATTAGCTACGACTGCATGTGATATAATTCTGACATGTTACGCTGTATGACCACCGACCGGAGGCTGCCCTGGGCCAGGCGCTCACCTAGCCCCTCCCCGCTCGTCCTTGTGGCTTGCAGGATCTCTGCTCTCCCACTACGGGTTGAACCCGGGCCCCAGCAGTGAAAGCGCAGAGTCCTAACCACTGGACTACCAGGGAATTCCCCCCATTCGTCCGTATTTACTTCTTACAGGCATCCTGTGATAAGAGCAATTATGTCCGTCTAACTCTGGGGTGTGGGTGAGTGAAGAAATTTCCCCAGACACACAGAGCTGGCTGTCAGCAGAGCCGGCCCTTAAGAGCAGTTCTGTCCGACTTCAGAGTCTACCTTGCTGACACCACAATTGGAGCATTTTATTATTTTTGCAAAGTTACTTGAGCGAATGCCAGAGTCGCGTTTGTCCTGTGCAGCCTGGCCCCTGCCCAGCAGGTCACACTGCAGAGAGCGGACCCCTCGTTCCCTCCTACACCGTCAGCATGTTCAGAATTCGTGTAGTAGTAGTGAAGCGATGCCTCACTTCTCGTTTTGGTTTTTCCTCTAAGGCCCACTTGCGGTGTTTCGTAAGAAAACTCTGAGTCTAGTGTGGCCTTCTTTCTAGGATGGCTGGGGTGTCACTCTTACCTCCAAGCTGGCCTGGAAGGCACTGGACATGATTTGGTCGTGCGGCCCGGAGCGGCAGAGCAGCAGCAGGTGGACATAGAAGAACAGCAGGTACACGAGGACGGGGATGACCAACAGGGCCACCGCTCGGGCGAGCAGGTGACACAGCACACGAACCTGCCAGAGATGGAGGGGACGTCACCCCTGCTTTGGGGAAGGCGGGCCCAGGTCTGTCCCCCTCCGAGGCCTGTCATCAGGCGCTCCCTGCCCCCCGACCCCCCAGGGCCAGCCTCGCCCTGCCCAGGACGTCAGCACCTACGTTTGACAGCGTCTGGTCTCCTATCAGGTGCCAGGCGTGGACAGCGGCAACCCCAAGCACCAGTAAGTATGTGAACACACCCACATACTTGATGCTGAAGGGACACAACAGAGAGAAAGTTAAGACGAGACAAGCACGGAGGACATGGCTGCTGCCCCAGACCCGTGGAGCAAACTCACCCGACCGCACAGGCGCAGGCCACACCCGTCAGTGTCAACCAAAACCACCAGCTCGGAGAGAAGGGCCTGGAGCAAAGCACAGAAGCCGAGCTGGGAGATCAGAATGTCTCCCAAAGGCCAGAGAAGGTGCCCCCCTCAGAGATCTCGGGGTCAGCTGGCTGCACCAGGCTCTGGGTGCAAGGAAAGGACTCCTCGTCTCCCCAGGGAGCAGCCAGTCCTGACAGAATTCTCCTTTTTGGCCAGAACATCTTTCCAGTTAGTTTGAGTTACAGAAAGATGAGGATTATTTGTAAAGTCAGCCAAGAGCCAGTCGAGGTGCCTGGGGCGGCTCCCGTGCGTGGAAAGGCATCAGACCTGCTCAGGTCGACCAACCCCCCGGACTCCTCTTTCTTAGTAACTAGGAGAGCACGTCCCATTTTCCATACCCATGTTTCTGGGAGTTGGAGAACTTCAGGTAAGACAGCACGGCCAACAGGTTGAAAAATATCAACGCTGATTCCAAAAGCATCAGCCTCGACTGAGTGATCAGAGCGTTCTCTGTCGGGGAAATGACACGGGCGTCAGGTGCTGGGCAGCGAGGGCAAACGTCCACAAGAAAGGGCCCTTGTCAAACGTCCCAGAGCGTGAGAGTGGCAAGTTCGGGCTCGGGGTGGCTGGAAGGGGACACGCCCCGGAACCACGAAGGCCACTTCTGAGGTGTGAATCAAGCCTCCCGAGACCTGGGGGACTCTGGGGAAGTCACTGCCCTTCCTGAGCCTTCGTTTTCCTCGTCTGAGAAAAGAAATACAGATTCCGCAGGCTGCCTGGACATTCTAATACTCTGTGGGCACAGGGGCCCAGTTAGGGTCGTCACTCAGCAGACATGAATTCTTTTTATTTTCATCTGACTTAATGTCATTTGTTCATAGACCTGGGCCAAGAGATCCCTTCTGAGGAATACCCACAAATTCCTGAGTCCATCTCCACTGGTCAAGGCCTAGGAGGCGGGAGTACGGGGTAGCTTCTCATTCAAGGACAGACTTGGTTGCAGGGGGAGGTGCTCACGGCGGGCGCGCGCAGGAGTATCGTTTGGGGCAGCCCCGCTACACACGGCTGCACCTCCATGACGTCACAGTCTGCATACACAGCTCCACAGTCCCCCGGCCTGGGAGTGGGGTGACTCCCAGAGTCCAATCTGGACACACTGGATGTGCGTCCTTCCGTCCTGCGAGCGGCAGACACTGCAGGGGGCACGTCTACTAAACCCTGAGCCCTCCGGGGCCGCACAGACATAAACAAGGGCTGGCGCTGGGATCTTCCCTGCGCCCCACCAGGCCTTACCGATCAGAATCAGAAGAGCGGCCCCCACGGCGGCACAGTGAGAGAAGCCGAGCTCCCACACGATCTGGTAGGCCATGGGCACCGACAGGGCCCCCGCAAGGGCCGGCAGCAGGCGCAGGGACCACACGGGCACGTTGGTGCTGTATTCTGGAAGAGAACCACAGCGGGGCTGAAAGCACTGCGCACACACCACCTCCCTACACTGCAGTGTCTTTTCACACAGACTACCAGGCTCACAGACTACAGTGCAAGGCTGGGGGCCCCATCAGGGACGGAGTGTGCAGCCCACGGGCAGGGGCCTTGAGAAGCTCCGTGGGTCAAGGGCCAGTTCTCAGGAAGTAAGGGAGTGATGCCGAGGACTCTGAAGTGAGTTAATCCTTATTTATAAGTTTACCCATCTATTTCCAAAAACACTGTGGCAACACATAACATTCATACGTACAAAAGATAACGGCAATCAGGTGCCACATATGGCGAGCATGCTATGCGTACCAAAAACCAGGGATAAAATACTTACTGTAACTAAACACTAAGGAACTTACCGGACTCTTTGAAAATCTTTCACTTGTACCCAAACATTTACCATACCCTGGATTCAGATGAATAGACCATAGTTGTTAATCCCTATGAAAGCTACGACCTCTCCAATCTAATATATGCAAGTTAATAAGGGAAACGAAAACGATACTTCACCTGCTCCAATTCTGTTCCACAAAAAGTTACCATCAAATCCTCCTAAATAACCTAAAACAGAAGATTAATCAGTAACTATCCTGTTCAGTAAATATTTCTGAAGCACCAAACCGCGGCAGTCAATAAGGGAACAATAATAAAGAATAAGACACCGCTTCTGCCCTGAAGAAATTTCACCTATAAGTGTTAAAGGGCCACCTCTCTTACTAATGAATCCTACCTCCCAAGGCCAGCAGCATGTGGCCGAACGGTGGTCCGCTGCCATCCAAAAAGAAGATCCGCTTCATGTAAAAAGAGATGTACTGCCCATAATACACTTCATCAAAACTGCAAAGCAAACCCATGTTATAGTCAACTGGAAACCTTAACCGTACACAAAAGGCATGAGGATAAATGCACACCTGTGTCTCCAAAGGACTTTGGAGAGTGACCAGCAAAGGTCAGACTTTTGCCCCAACTATGAAGACACGTGTGCAGCATCACACATCCATAAGGACAGGAAGGGAAACGCCCCACGAAAGTTGGGAATTCAGGAGGCTTTCCTGACACAGGTTCTATTTCTCTCCCTATGTTTGGGTTTAGGGTGTACTGTGAGCCAGTCTCCAAAAGGCCTCCTGAACGCAAAGCTAGTCTGCCTGTCCACCAGCGTGCCTGCAGCTAAGAGACGGAATCAGACCTGGTGACCCGACAAAACAGGTGTAAAAGGGAGGCATGCAGGCGCCAGCCGCAACAAACCTCTTTCAATCAGGGACTTTCACTGACATTAAGGAACTGCTGGCAACTTGTTAGGTGTGATGATGCTACTGCGGTCACGTGATTTTTAAGAATCCTGATCTTTTAGAGATAGATACTGAATTGTTTACAAATGAAACACAGTGTTTATGATGTGCTTCAAAAAAATCCACTGCAGGGAAGGGGTTGGCTATGAGCTGGTAAGTGTTGAAGCTGGGTGATGAAGATACCATTCTCTGTATGTGTGTATCTGTTTGACGTTTGCCATAATAAAAAGTTAAGTGAAAAGGAACACATGTATTAATCAGATAACGAACAGCCCTTTAATAATAACAGCAATCATTTCCCATTACGACAAAGAACACACTCTAGTATCACTGAGGACTCACTTCCAAATTCCGCAATCTTAAGCCCTCCACTCTCCAGACTGTCAAAGGTCACCCAAGGCTACTGCACCCACTACTGACCTACGGGGCAAGACCAAACAGGTGGCCTCTGCAGGGGCTGTCCTGGGGACAAGCTGGTCTCTCCTCTAACTGCCAAAGACACCCATCACCAGGAAGCCCGGAATTTTACTCTCCCGTTTACGCTGTTCAAAAAGGCACTTCCTGTCACCTATGCACTGAACAAATTACAGTTCCTTCCGATGCACCCAAAATGGAGTTGCCTGGCTTACACCACGGCCCTTGGATAGGCAAGCTGCCACAGTCGGCTCAGCAACCCCACCGCGGTCAGAGCCACGACATTCAAGTTGATGTCAGCTGTCACCACCACAGGGCGCTGCAAAAATCCCAACATCTCGTAGAAAAGCGGGCCGGGGAGGATGCCCTGGAAAAGCAGGGAAGAGCTGTCGTCAGAACACAGGTGGCCCCCTGAAGGCTCGAAAGACGCTGTGACAAGACCCTGCTTTCACGAGCGGTCAACCGAGGTGGGAATCTGAGGACTCAATATTCACTCACTCCACCAACACCTGCTGGGCACTTCCGGTCAATGAGGCGGCCTCCTGGCCCCTCCCCACCTAGGCAGTGTGGCCAGCTTACAGCGCGGTGACCTCCACCCCCTGAGGCTCAGAGCCTCCACCTCTGCGCCAAGATCCTCCCTCCCCTCCCCTCCCGCCGCGGGCCAGCACCGTCCCCTGGGCGCCCCCTTTCTCACCCCGAGGGCGCATCTGCACTGGGCAACCCCGTTTCCTCCCCCGAGGCTCCACTTTTCTTAAGGCTGCATCTGCCTTGGGCACCGCCTTTCCCGCATCAAAGCTGCATCTGGCCTTCGGCGGTCCCCTTCTATTCTCAAGGCTGCATCTGCCCTGGAGGCCCGCTTCTCTCCCTGCAGCTACATCTGCCCTGAGCACCCCCTTCTCTCCAGAGACCCTGTCTGCCCTGGGAGGCCCCCACTCCTCTTCCCGGCACTCCCCTTTCTCTCCCGCAGGCCGCTATCTTTCCCGAAGGTTTCACCTGCGCCTCGGACGCCCCCTTCCCCCGGCACACCTGCCCCGGCCCCACCCCCGGGCCAGGCAAGACCTGCCGCCCCCCGCCACAGTGCCCCACAGACCGCGCACGCGCGTTCCGCACTGACTCTCCCGCTTGCGCCTGGGCTCTGGTCCACAGCGCCCCAAACGTACTCGCGTTTCTTCCAGTCTCCTCAGAGCCGCTCCCCGCGCCGGGCCACGCCTCGGACGCCTGAGGGCCGCCGGCTGGGGCGCGGACCGTTGGGGACGAGGCCGCTCGGCACTCTTCGCCGCCCACTAGCCCGCTCGACGCTCGATTCGCCGCGCCTGCGGGGCCCGCCGGGGGTGAAGCGCGCGTGCGCACTGGGCGAGAGTGGCGCGCTTGCGCACTGGGCGAGCCCAGACCCGGACTCGAAGGGTGTGCAGCAGACCGTCAGCTGTCTGTGATTCACGGCTGGGCAACCCAGGGTTCCTGGGCACACTAGACACACGTCTGCCTTTTTAAGACGACACAGTGGGACCGTATGGGCATTTTGCTCAGTGTGGCGCGGACGCCACCCCACCCTCCGGCCCGCGCGGCCCAGCCGAGCCTGCTCTGCAGCGGGACACGGCTCCAGGTCAAGGGAGTGACCCGGACGGTTAACCGGCAGGAAGGCAACTCTGCTGCCCAGCCCCACCCCTTCTTCCTCCCCTCGTCTATATGGGAGTTAATACTCGTGGACAGAAGGGTACTGCAGGTTTAATAACTGGAATTATGGTTCTTTCCTGTTTTCCCATGTCCGTCACCCAGCATTAGCGCAGTGCAGGTGACTCTGACTTACCCGGGTTGTGGGGAGAGAGGGAGCGCGGGCTCACCTGCGCCTGCGGCCGGAGGGCGTCCTGGGCTCGGGCTCTCAGCCTGTGGTCTTTGATACGAAAGCAGGGGCCGTCTGGTCTCGAGTATCCAGAGCTTCCCTCCTGCGGGCCCTCGGGCTCCTTCGCGGTCAGGCCCCTGGAGGTCTGTGGACCGCCGGTCCCCAGGAGCAGGGAATCCAGGGGGTGGGTGTGGCCCTGAGAGCTGCAGGGCGCGCCCTACCCGGGTCCCCTGCTTCCACAGTGGAGAGGCTCAGAGGAATCAGCCGGCGGGGTTTCCTTTTGGAAAGTGTTGAATTTACTCGGGCATAATTTATAAGTTTCCTACATTCTTACCTGGGACCAGGCACCGGGCTGGGTGCTGCCCATGACCTCTGTGCATGCACACTACCCCACGACGTAGCTACTGTTTACAACCCACGTTTTACAATTATGGAAATTGTGACTCTGAATGAAGTGTCCTTCCCAAGGTCACACAGCACACAGTGGATTGCAGAACCGAGAACTACCACTTGAACCCAAATCCAAGCTCTCCATCCTTCACTGCCCACGCCTGGCTTGCTCTTCGTTCCAAGCCAAGCCCAAGTGCAGCAAAAGAAAAGGGACATCAGAAGTGGCAACAAAACACGACAAATCAAATGCTTAACCTCTGACCCACCCACTTCTCATGGGGAGTTGGGGCGCGTGGGGTGAGGAAGGGCAGGGGGCAGGCAGTGCTAACGCCCACCCACTGGGACGATGCACCTTAACCTCGGGTTTCACCCCCTCCTCGCCCTCACATTGCAGTAGGGCACTTCAGCCCAGTCACTCCTATCTTCCACGTAAAAGGAAAACTCTTCCATCTCTAAGTCTCCAGTCAAATGAGAGAGTCAAGGGACACACAACCTGACAAAGCATGTTCAGTTTCAGTGGGTTTTGTTTTTTTTTTACTTTTTTTTTTTATTTAAATACGGAGAATTCTTTCGTATGGAAAGAGCTAGTACAATCACATATTTGAAAGGAGAAACCGTAGGTACTGAACCGGAGGGAAGGGTGAGGGGTGAGTGTGCCACCATGGCCTGCTGGATCCACGGTTCCATTTCCCATCCAAGGTAGAAGCTCCCCCAAACAACGTAGAAACAAGCTGCACGTTACACCTTTAGCCATCGTCTGCCCTTTCAAATATCTGGTCTACGTGAAAAGACACACAGGAAAGGCCAAAATAAGAACAAAAGGAAACAAAACACAACAAAAAAAACCCGAACCCTTATTACTATGCAAGGCATGAGGTCAAAAGCTTGGGAGTACAGGAACCCCTTTACACAATGGAAGAAAGTCATCCACAGAGAGCCTTAACAGAAAGTTCCACCCGGAGGCTTTGTAGCACGCTGAAGACGGGGCCCCGGGGACACTGTACCATCTTGGAGACCACCTAACTGGGATGGAGAAATGGTGAACAGCAGGTTGTAATATCACTAGTCAAATATGCGCTGGTGGTCCCGGTGGAGGGCACGGCTGGGGGACAGAGTGTCTGACCCCAACACTGAGCCATTCCTGTCCGGGTGATCTGCTCGTCTTAGGTCCAGTTCACTTTTCAAACAGGAAGAGCCGGCTTTCTGGAAGTCTGCATTTCCCAGTCATCACAGAACAGTACAAACAAGTACCCTAGTGTCCTTGGTTGCCAAAGGCCATTTCCAACAGACCTTCTAACCCAGGCTAGCTCTGCAGGAAGGGAAATGGGACAAATGCAGATTTGAGAGGCAACATGCAGCTACTTGGTGGAGGGGAACCACACAGCAGGGAGGGGGCTTCAGCAGTTGGCCACACACTGCCTCGGCAGGCCAGTTCTGGGCGTGGCCATGCCCTCGTGTGCACCCTTGGCCTCCTCGGCCCTTGACCATCAGTCACCAACCTCATCAACCATCCAGAAAGCAGGTCCAGAAGACAGGAGGGCGAGGGCAGAGCCGGAGAGAACTGATGCCCGTTATTGAATGACAAGATGCCCCAATATCCCCTGGCAGTGGCTGGAATGACCGTGGCTTTGGAACTGGACCAACCAGATTTTCTGAATGTGCAATAGTCGTACTTTAGTTTTCCCCCTGAAGGAACCCAAAGCCAAAAGCGTATGAATCCCATGTTTGAAAACCATAATGATGACGATTAAAAAGGGGAAGCAAAGAGAACCAGACCAAATACACATGCCAAAGAAGTCTTCAGTGGGTGGACAAGGACACATGGACCCATGCTCTTGGCTTTTACCCCGCTAACTGATGTTGGACATACTGCAGGACACTGGCTTGCTGAACAACGGGCTGCACCATCAGCGGGCCAGGGCAAAGCGGCCAGCATGGGAAGGGAGGGTAATTTTAGCAGGCAGAGGCGCAGCGAGAAGACTCTGACACCCCACCCCCACCCCCAGCAGCAGAAAAGGTTAAGCGCTAGTCTCCACCTGTTCCCGCCAAAGGCCCAAGGCATTCTGCCAGAGGCCTTGGCATGGACACGCACTCTGAGGATGGGGATTTGAAGGCAAAATATGACCCTAAGTCCTACTACCTTGCGCTTGGCTCTAAAACCACATGAAAAGAGGAGAGAGATTGCACCTTAAGACATCTCTGCACTAAAAACTGCATTTCATCAGACCAAGGAAGGGACGGGGTGTTGGTTGGGCCCAAGGCCTGCCCTCTGCCTCCAGAGTTCAATGTAAAATCTGTATCTCAGCGGGGAAGAGACTGCAGCTTGGGCACACGAAGGTGGTAAACGCACTGAACTTCACATGCAATTTCCTGGCCTTTCCTGCACAGAATAATTCAGACATTATATATAAATAGAGCAGTGAAACATTTACTTTTTTTCACCTAGACCTACAACATCAATACATATAAATAAATTCTAGTGTTTTCTGTTTTTATTGGGGGGTGGGGGTGGGGAAATACAGGGGTAGAGAAAAGGGCTGGAGAACAGGTGACCCTTTCGTTTTTATTTTTTCTCAAACAGGAAGTACCGTCACTCCGATGGCAGGTTCACCTGAAGCACACAGCGTGAGAGTTTGTAACAGCATCCAGAACTGTCCTGTTCAATTTCAAAATGAGAAAGCCTTTTTTCCTTTTGACAAACAATGTGCACTGGAATTAGGTGTGAGGGGTCTGGCCGTGTTTCTAAGAGTGAGTGTGTGGCCTCTGCAGGGGCGACTGGAGCGGAGAGGAGCTCAGTCAGGGTGGCTGGGTGCGGGGACGGCAGCTAGGCACTCGCGGGGGAAGGGAGACAAGAGCAGGTGAGCCAGTGGGCAGCCCTTCAAGAAGGGCCTTCCGAGTAAAGCGTCAGGGGATGAAGGAGAAAAAAAAAAAAAAGCTAGTGAGAAGTAAGGCCTGAGGGTGGAGGCAAGGAGGGGAGCGCTGAACACTATCG
Source organism: Aethalodelphis obliquidens (assembly GCF_003676395.1). NCBI lineage: Eukaryota > Metazoa > Chordata > Mammalia > Artiodactyla > Delphinidae > Aethalodelphis > Aethalodelphis obliquidens. The sequence continues at coordinate 4,924,260 of NW_020837951.1, forward strand.
ATCAAGCAGCGAAGCACCCTTCAGAAAACCGGCCTCCCCGGATGACGCCGGAGGAGCCCTGCACCCTCTGCCAGGAGGCTGTTGCTCCCCCACTTCCTTAAAGCACTGAAGAGCAACAAGTGACTTCGGCGGTTCCCAAGGCGCTTCTTTCCCCGTGTTCCACACTGGACAGAGCTTAGAGCCACTGCCCGAGTGACTGTCACACACCTGTGGCGACACTGCGGGTGGACTCTGTGGGGCACGCCCCCGATCGCCTACTGCCCATTCTCCGAGGCAGGTCTTCCCTGGACCCGCCAGCAACGGCAGGTAGATGGCGCGTTAGTTACTCCCAAGAGCGTGAGCAAAACTTCAAATTTCCCCTCGCCTTTCCTTGGAATGACAGAATTTGGGATGATTTCCTTCTAATTCTTATCTTAAAAACAAAAGCCTAGCATAAAATGCCTCACACAGACTCTGACAAAGGCAGCTCTGCAGACTTACGAGGCTACCCAGGCTGTTCCGGGAGTCACCGTCAGCCCTGCAACCCATCCTCCCCTTGGACACTGCTCTGTCCTTGAAGAGACCCACTGCCCAGCTCAGGCCTCTCTGTCCCCACAGCCTGGGTCTGCTGCTGGGAGCGGAGAAAAGGAAGCTCTCCCAGCAGCCTCCCAGAGCTCACGCCTCTGTCGCAGACCCAACCAAACCCCCGTCCATGCGCTCACGGCCACGCGGATGAAGTGCACGGTCTCTAGTGACAACTGTCCACGCGTCCGTCACCACAGAGGAAGTACGTGGCTTCCAGTGACGAGCTGTGAGAGAGGTGGAGGGACAGGAGGACCCAGAGACACGGAGGCAGCTCAGGAAGGACAGCTCAGGAAGGACGAGGGAAGCTCGGAGGGGAGGGAGCGCGTGGGAAAACATCAGGCCCCGCGGGCGCTGGAGTCCCAGAAGCAGACACTGACGGGGGCTGGCGCTGTCAGTTCGCACCGTCCAGGCCAGACTGGAAAATGCCAGGGCCTTCTATCTCCATGATTCACCTCAGGTGCCCAGCGGTCAGTGTCCCCACCAGTTTTGAAGAGTTCAAGACAGAAATTCTGTGTAATTCTTATGCTAAAAACGGCGTCAACTTCACCGGGCCGGGCCGCCCATGAAGTCGCTGTGGTCACCAGGCCAGCGGCTTCCCGACTAAAACGCCATCCCACCTCCCCTCCCTCCCACCACCGCTTCCCAAGCTCAGGAGCGGTGTCTTAAGTCACCACTTCCTTTTGCAAGTAACCTCAAAGGTTAACCAACCGAGACACAGAGAGCAGGAGAGGAGAGGCCACGTTCCTACGCATCACCTCTTAAGGTATCACAGCAGTGATGTATCAAATGAAACAGGAGAGAGGTTAAAAGGAAACTACCGCAACAGAAGAGGGGTCAGGGAGAGGACGGCAAAGAACATATAAAAGTCCAGCTCTTACAGACGAAGCTTGTGTTTCTCTTTTCCTTTCTCTTTTGTAAAAACCTTTAGCTGCTTTTTAGAACAAAAAGCCTCAACTAAAACGGCCCTGCTGCCAGACCACTGTGCCCAGGGATGGAAAGCGGGGAGGGAAGGAAGCTCGGTGGAGGGCGCCGTGGCCGCCAGAAGCAGGATGAGGAGGGGAGGGCGGGGTTAATCTGCACGGCACGACGGCTCGGTCACTCCACGGTCGTGGCGCAAAGGAGGCGGGAATGGAGTCATTTGCTTTTTTGTTTTTTTCGTGTTAAAGCCAAGCAGGTCAATGCCACAGATCCACGGGTGCAAGCTGGTTGGACAACGGAGCTTTCAGGAGTGGAGGAGAGCAGGGAGATCTCGCAGTCCGGGCCAGGTCGGTGGACGGTGGATCCACCTGGGAGACTCCCCAGCGTCCGGTGGCAGCGAGGTCGAGGGGCGGCAGTCCTTCCGGGCAGGCCAGGCCCAGCATCTTCAGGCCTTGCTCTCCTCCACCTTCACCGCCCGGGGCTTGATCGCTCCAGTTCGCTTCAGCTGGGAAGCGGCTGAGGGGGCCTCCTGCAGCTTCACGGCTCCCAGGCTGGGCTTTTCATCCACTCGTTGTTTTGCCTTTGGACAGACGGATGGGGACAAAGAAAGTTACCCTTACGCAGACACACCTGCCAGGATCCGCGGTCCCACCACCCGCTTCCTGCTCCTGAGTCAGAGGAAAGCCACCCTAAGAAGCCCATCCTTCGGTCGAAGGACCAAACTCAGAAGTGACTGGCCTGGGAAGGACGCTGGCATGAGGCTGCTCTGGTCCCTCCCACGGGCGCTGAGCGCAGTGATTCGGAGCCGTGGGAGGACCCCGGGTCCTCCGGGAAGCATTCTGCACTGCCCAGGGGCCTCTGCAGGCGGCACACCCAAGGCCGCCTAGAGGGACCTTTTTCAAATCAGTGCACCCCACGCCCCTCAGAGCTCCCGACTGTGCTGAGGGGGCGCAGGGCCTCTCGCCCAACTTGGTCTCCCAGATCTTCCACCCTCCCCGACTCCCACGGTGTGGAAACCTTTCCCCAAGCCCCTAGTTTGACCTCCAGAGCCGCGGTCAGGGTCCCGTCACTCTGCAGCTCTGCACAGTGAGGTGTGTCGCAGAGTGAGCAGCCTGCCTTCGGCCCCTCATACAGTGGGGGGAGCTCTGAAGAAGGCTCTAGAAGCTCAGTCCAAGCAACTCAAAGAGCGACCCTCGGGGAACCACGTTAGGAGATGTGAAATGAACAATCGAGCTTCCAGCTCCACCATCCAGGAGTGCTGTTTTACTAACACCCCCGCCTGACGAGCCTGAGCTCTGGAGCCTGGTCACATTTGAGAGGAGTGAAGAGAACCACGCTGAAGGCCAAGACGCCGAGAGACCCGTCTCGTTATAAAACGGGGAAACGTCATTCCGTCTGGATCCCACCCGGCCAAGACGAGGACGAGACACAGCACTTACGAGGCCAGCACGCGCAGGCACAGACGCCAGGCACGCACACGCACGCACACCCCCGCTTCTAGAGCTGACCCACGGGCCTAAGCAGGTCCCAGCGCCTTCACAGCCCAATGGCTGCAGAGGGAGAGTCCACCTTCCGGCACCACCTCCTCAGGGGAACCCGCACCCTCCCTTCTCTGCGGACAAGGAAGGACCCAGACGCCCGCCAAGAGGAGAAGTGCCTTCTCCGGGGGGGCTCGGGCTCCCCGGCTCCCACGCCATGCTCTAAGCGCCAGGGCTCGTCTCTCTAAGAGGAGCACACAAACGGCTGGACAGTCCCTCCTCTTTTGGCACTTGGAGACGGGCCTAAGCGTCCGGGGCTGGAGGGTCTGGAAAGCCATCTTCTACCTGTTGAACGTAGTGTCCCTGCACAGAGCCCATGTTAACTGCTGATCCAGAGGGCTTCCCACTGGGGCTAGCAGAGCTAGGCCTGAAAAAACCAAAGGAGGGGATGAGAACACACGCGTCACCACAGAAAACGGAGTCAAGCCTCCAACAGAGGAAACAGACCCAGACAGCCAGAGCGCAGGGGGCGAGGGGGTCGCCACTGGGCCCTGGCACCTCCAACCCAGCTCATGGGGACACACCTGAGGGGCAGAGGCCAGGTCCCCACCACGGGCAGACACTGACCGGTCAAGACGACAGACGGACACCAACCGTCTCTCAGGTTTGGAGGGTCTAGACCGACATGACGCTCCAGACAAAAGGTCTATTAGCCTGACACGAGGGAATCCCCTGGCGGCCCAGTGGGTACGACTTGGTGCTTTTACTGCCGTGGACCCAGGTTCAGTCTCTGGTGGGAAACCAAGATCCCACAAGCCGTGTGGCACAGCAAAAAAAAAAAAAAATTAGAAAAGAAACAAAAATGAACTTAAACTCCAACAGGAGTTTAGACTTCAAAAAGAAAAGGGAATTTCCTAGTGGTCCAGAGGTTAGGTCTTGGCACTTCCACTGTGGGGGCCTAGGTTCGATCCCTTGTCGGGGAGCTAAGAACCTGCGAGCCGCACAGCGCAGCCAAAAAAAAACCCGAACGAACAAACGAACAAACCTGATGCGTGAGTTATGCTGAGTATCTGTCCAGTCTTCTCTTGTGGGGTGGAGGGTAGGGGTGGTAAAGAGAGATACCAAAATAACAAAAATGGAGAACATCTTTCTAAATGTGTTCCACCGACCAGACAACTAGCTCCCAGGGATGTTAATCAGGCGCTACGTGGAAAAAAGATCCTGGGGTCAAAATCGTTAGGTAGTTACGTGTGCGAAGTTCCACAGGACTTTCCCCCGGGGGCCACGGGCCGCTCAGGCCCTGTGCCGAGGTGCACCCCGACTCCCCAGCAAGCCCTCTCGGGCATGCACGCCCCCCGAGTAGCTGACCAGGGAACGCCTTTCTGACAGGGCATGCCTCAGAAGCCCTGTTTCCAGAAAAGTCAGGCAACACTGCACTGTAAAAATATACCAATTTCCCCAACCCCACTAAGACACCAGCAATACAAAGGCTACTAAGTAAGGCTTATATTTTGTAAAGATTCTCCACAGAATAAAACTGCTGCTGCCATTCCTACAGTGAACGGACACAGGCGACTCTTGTTATGTGAGCGTCCCTTTCCGGATTTGCCTCTGAGGAAGGCTCTGCAGCCAGAGGAGGCTAAAACCTGCCTGGGGCAGCAGGGGATCGACAGCCTCTCTCTATGCTTGAAGCTTCCTTTTTCCTTCCAAATCACACCCATGGTTTGGCGCTGCTGTCCATGTATATTTTTCTTACAGGTCTGTTATTTTGGCCTATGTGAAAAATATGGTTGGAAAGCAAAACAAAAGTCAGTCAAGCCAAGAGAGTGGGAATAAGGACAGGAAAGTAACGACACGGGGGGAAATTCACAAAAAGCCCTCTCTCAGGAAATGCAGCTGGAGCACGGACTGACGTGACCACGGGGCAGGACTCGGCCTCAACACTCTGAGCGCGACGGGGCAGGGCGGGCGGCCGTGCAGGCAACCTTGCCCTCAGCCACGCCGGCAGCCTCGCGCAGGGCACTGCGGGTCACGCACACCTGTTTTACTCATGTGCAGACAGGAGGAATCTCCAGGAATCTCCCACACGTAACAAGAGTCGACTGTGCCAACCCTCGGGCCAAGCGCCGTGTGCTGCCTCCCCAGCCGCACACTTCTCCGCGGGTGAGAGAGCCATCAGAAGCAGACGCTCCCTGACTTTCTAACACGCTAAGCCCTGCTGACCCTTGAGCATCACGGGTTTGAACTGCATGGGTCCACTTACACGTGGATTGTTTTCAGTAAGCACGTACTACACGATCTGCAGTTGGTCGAGTCCTCGGATGTGGAACTGTGGACACGAAGGGCTAAACGTAAAGTTATACTTGAATTTTCAACTGCGTGGAGGGTCAGCGCCCCTAACCCCTGCGTTGTTCAAGGGTCAACTGTAACTCAACATCGTGACTGATACAAAGCCCCCCTCTGAATCCAGCCAAGGGACCCGGGACAGTTACTAGAGGCGGAGACAGATCCCGAGAAGGCAAAGAAGGTACAGCTCTCGCCATACGAGCCCAGCAGCAGCAAGCCCTGGTGGGGTCACAAGGCCATTCAAGGGACATGTGGCCCCAGGAGAGGAACCCCCGCCCCCCACTTCCAGGGTATCTGCCCTCTCTGCCCGTGAATCTTTAAAAAAACATCTGGTGAGAAAGCTGTTAGTAGCCAGGGTCTGTCCTGACGCTATTATAACATGAGCCTTTCCTTTCCCTGCCTTTCCAGAAAGTTCTCCCATACCAGAACATTTTATGATGATGATTAAAAGCAAAGCCATGCCCCAGAGTTCCTGAGTCTCCTGTGTCCCAGCACTGGAACTTCACGGTGACACACAGGCTGACAAAGGCGACCCAGCCTCAGTGCCCTCGCGCTGCTCTCCCTGGGCCCACGATTCCACAGAGAGGGCTCGGCTGTGAGCATCCGACCCCCAGGGCGTCTCTTTACCTGTAGGTCTGCGGTGATGGCATGGAGCCTCCTGAAGAAACATTCTGTTTACTGTCGGCAAAGTGGAAGCCCTTCATCTCCATCTGAGAGGACTAAAGACACCGGGAAGTGATGGGCTGTCACTGGAACGCCCTGGGGACAGCTGCCCCCGCCACCAACCACCCTGGGCAGAGCCAGTGGGGGCCACGAGGGCTTCAGGACAGAGAGGCATCTCGTCAAGGAGCGTGCACGCCTGGCCTTCCAGTGCAGGCTGGAGGCAGGAGCGACCACGTGTGTTTGTTCCCTTGGCACGGGTTGGGAGGGCAGACTGTGCGCCACCCCTGAGCACTGGCCGCAGTGAACGGGCCCTCTCTGCCCCGGAGGCCACCCTCTGCAGCACCCCGGGAGCTGGCAAGGACTTCGGCCCCCCAGACCTCAGCCGCAGGCACCTTCCTCCCTGCCCTGCTCACGCAGGCCTGTTCACGTTGTTAGTAACACGTGACCAGGGCTTCCTGCCACGGGACTGAGAGGACTGGGCAACGAGTGGGCCACCGGCGGTCTGGCGAGGCCCGGAGCCTGCGTCCCAGACCGCCGGCACTCGCCCCCGCAACAGTGGTTCCTGACTGGCCAGAAAGGGTCTCCGAGACGGGAGCCCCACCCCACCCCAGGGCCACAGCAAGACGGAGTCATCCTCACCTCTCTGCTGGTGTTAAGGACCGAAGGCTGGGAGCCAGGTGGGAGCATTCTTCGGGGGGCCCCGACAGAGAGGCTCTGCCCCTGTGACAGCTGGATGGACTGCGGCAGGAGCAGGGGCTGCTGCCCAGAGCCGTACCGAGGCAGGGGCAGCTGGGAGCCAGGCAGCGGCATCGTCAGCTGCTGGACAACAGGGACAGTCAGGGGGAGGAGGCCACAAACCACCACTTACACACGTGTCCAAGAGCAACCGCGCATCCCACCTCACGTTCTCATTGCAGATGAAAGGAAGCAAGGCCTTCCCACAGTAGGACAGATTCTGGATAGAACACAGCAGAGATCACCCTAGACTGCATACTCTCAGTGGTAGGGGGCAAGCCTTAGCTGGTGAGAAAAGAACTCGGACGGCTAGAAAATAAGCAGGACAGCTACGGGTGTCAAGTGCGGAAGGCGGGCGGCAAACCCCGTGTGCGTGTTGGGGGGCGGGGAGAAAGGTCAGGAAGGTCTAGAAGCCTTCTCAGGAAGCAGTGTCCAAGCGAGTCCCCAAAGATGGGAGCTACACAGGAGGGGTATCCTTGTGCCCTTTTTCGCAGCACAAAAAGGCAAGACTACTTCATGCTCTGCCTCCGAAGGTGACAGAAAACAACTGGGGTCTGGGGTTTAGGGTTCCTGCAGTCTTGGAGCCTTCTGAAGTCTGTTCTCCTGAAGTCCAGAACGAGGTGCGAGAAGGGAAGGAGGTGGGCCAGGATACCCTCGGGACGGGGCGGGCGGGCCGGCCAACTGTGGTCTCTCGGTCACCTTCCTCTTCATCTCCCTGCTACTGAGTCCACAGTGGAGGGTCGGAAGGACCTATTGGAATGGCATCACTGAGACGTGGGGCAGCCGGACCTCAAGGCCTGGGCCCCTCCTTGCGCACAGCTGGGTGCAGGAAGAAGGTAGGGGTGGCTCAGCGTTTCTGGAGCGCTGGCATGGGGCGCGGTGTGTGAGCCGATGTGAGTCTTAAAGAGGCGCCCTGGCTGCTGTGCTGAGAACAAACTGGCAGCCGAGAACAGCAGCTGGGCGCAGGGGTGGGGGGTGGGGGGTGGGGGGTGGGGTGGAGGGGAAGAGAAAGGGCCAGACTCTGAATACTTTTCAAAGGTAGGGCTGCCGGGATGTGACGAATCAGCGGGGGCGTGGCGGAAGCAGGGATCCAGGGATGCCCCATGCCGGACCTGAGCAGAGATGACGGGCAGCCCACTGGGTCTGAGTTCAGGTCCAGGAGACAGAAATTCGGGAGAACCAGGAAGCGTTGGATTTGGGTCAGGCTTAGAGCCACAGGTCTAGAAAGAGGCCCGAGGATGGCGCCCAGAAGGCACAGCGAGTTACTGCCTGGGGAGGCAACGGGGAAACAGCAAAGGAGACCGGGAAGAGGCCTCAGGGAGGTGGAAGGAAAGCCAGGAGCAGTGTCCTCGGAACCCAGAGAGCGTGGTTCGGGGGAAGGAGTGACCACTGGGTCAAATGCTACTGATGGGTCAGTAAGAGGAGGATGAAGAACCGCCAGGTTCAGTAACACGGAATCTGCCGGTGTCCCTAAAGAAGCGCTCTGTTTCTTAAAAAACGAGGAAAGGCTGGGCTGCCTGGGGATGTGGCGGAAGGACCCTCACAGCCGGACGGCAGCACTGCAGCACCTCTACGTGCTGATGGCGGGAAGAGGACGCTAGCTGGAGCAGCTCCCAGGCGGGTGGAGAGGATGGGCTGCCCGCTCTCACCCCAGGGCCCCTCACAGGCTCGGAGACGTGGCGCTGGGAGCTTGCAGATGTTCTCTTTTCCTCGTTACGACTCATTTCTTTGGCGACACAGGATGCAAAATCACGGTGGGGGAGAAGGCAATGAGGAGGGTGGGGAGGTGCCCAAACGTTGGCTTTCCAGAGGGCGGCTGTATTTAACCTGAATCCAGTCTGACAGGGTCCGTTTCCCGCCAGCCTCAGGAAGCCGGGCAGAGGCGGGCCAGGGTTTAACCCAGGTGAGCACAGGGAGGGAGGGGCGGGGCGGAACTGAGTGCAAATGACAAGGAGAGGGGGACTCCCCTGGCGGTCCAGCGGTTAGGACTCCACGCTTCCACTGCAGGGGGCACGGGTTCGATCCCTGGTTGGGGAACTAAGATCCTGCGTGCCGCGGCGCGGTCAAAAAACCAAAAAAGACTAGGAAGTTGTCTGCGGCTCTGCTGAAGGGGGCGGGGGGCAGGGATGGGGGAGGGAGAATTAAAAGGTGGCTGGACGTGGGTCACTAGATGGAGGAAGTGAGAAAAGTCAGAGGTGGTGAGCAGGTAGGACCCTTCGGCCCGAGACCACGGGAGAGGTACAGGGACTGGCAGTGACCAGTCCAGACTGGAGGCAAGCAGGCACTGGTGGTGAGGCCGTGGAACTGGGGGCAGAGACCTGGGGGTGAGGGGTCACCTACAGAGACACCAAAACCCCTGAGAACTACAACGGGAGACGTGCTGGAGACTGAGCCACGGGCCAAAGGAGGGGAGTGACCCTCAGAACCGTCTAATGCACCCACGGGTCGGGGGGAGGAGGATGTGGGACCGGACACGGACTCAGCAACGTGGTGCCCGTGGCACACGGGGGCCAGCGGGGGTACAGCCTACGGGGTGGGCTCCAAAGCCAGGGTGTGAGGGGCAGGCAGGGAGAGTGGCCTCGAAGCACGCGTGTGCACGCAGAGGAGACACGCAGCCACCCCCACGGCCACAGCAGGAGGGCGGAGAGGCTGCAGGAGAAGCGGCGCCCTCGCTCTCGGGGAAAGTCCAGTCTCGGGACTGCTCACAGTCCCGACTGCTCACAGGAGGCGGAGCAGCTGGCCCTGGTCTGGCAGCCCAAGGACTGGTGGCAGTGGCTACAAGCAGCATGTAAGTCAGTGGGCATCACGAGGCAGATACAAGGGGAAACGATCGTGAAGAAAAGAGACCTAGGGCTTCCCTGGTGGCGCAGTGCTTAAGAATCCGCCTGCCAATGCAGGGGACACAGGTTTGAGCCCTGGTCTGGGAGGAGCCCACATGCCGCGGAGCAACTAAGCCCGTGTGCCACGGCTACTGAGCCTGTGCTCTAGAGCCCGCGTGCCCCAACTACTGAAGCCCATGCACCTAGAGCCTGTGTTCCGCAGCAAGAGAAGCCACCACAATGAGAAGCCCGCACACTGCAACCAAGAGTAGCCCCTGCTCATCGCAACTAAAGAAAGACCACGCGCAGCAATTAGGACCCAACACAGCCAAAAATAAATAAATAAATAAAATTAAGAAAAAAAGAAAAGAGACCTTGTGTTCTGAGGTGGGAGTGAGTGAATTCCTGACCTGCGGGAGCTGGGAGTCCAACATCTGGGAGGCGCCGAGCCCGGCGGCCGGGCCGAGCTGGCCCTCGTAGACCAGGGCTTGGTTTCCACTCATGGGCTGGTAGGGCGAGCCGGACTGGGGCTTCACCATCTCTAAGGGCTGCATGCCTGGGAACGCCGAGTAGGGGGGCTTCAAGGCTGTGCCTCCGGAGAGGATCATGGTGCTGGGCGGTGACAGGCTGGGGTGCATATACACCTGAGATCTGCAAAAGCCAGACAGACGGTCGGGGCAGGTGCACGACTGCACCAGCTGATCTCACGTGTGGGCACGCCTCAGAATCCCCGCAGGGCTCATCGCTCCAACACAGGCTGTCGGCTCACCCCCAGGGATTCTGACTCAGAAGGTCTGGGATGGGCCCTGAGAACTTGCACTTAAACAAGCTCCTAGACGGTGCTGCTGGTCTCGGGCCCACGGTTTGAGCATCACTGGATTGAACAGCACAGAACAGGAGACACTGAAAGAGTGGGCCAGAGGCGGCAAGGTACGGCGGCGAGGCGGGAGAGCAGGGAGGGGGCCGGAGGACACAGAGAGCAAGGGCAAGGCCGGGCCACACCCCGCCCACACCCGCCCCCAAGCGGGGCAGCGCAGAGCAGCAGCCGGCAAAGGGAAAAGGCCCACAGGCCGGGAAGGCAGAAAGCCCTGTTGCGAGCTGCCAGCCCCCAAGTCCTGGCGTCTCACCTGAAGGGCTGTAAGGAGCTGAAGATCTCCTGAGACTGGGAGACGGGGAGCCCGCCCCTCAGCCCGAGCTGGGCTTGAGCTTGCAGAGACGTGTGAAGGGAAATCGGGATCTGCTGGGCAGCGGCAGCCTGTGGACGGCGGGCCAGGCCATCATCGCGCTGCCCTCCAGGCTGACGCTCACCCCCGCCTCCCACCCCCGCCCGCCCTTCTCCACGGGCAGCCAACACCGCCCACGATGCAAACTCATGTCCTGCCTGTGCTTCCTTCACTCTTGGGAGAAAGCAGAAAACTGGCAGCAATCCCAAAGCAGGGCACATCCCTATACTGGATTCTGTACAGTGGTGGAAACACTGGCTACACGTATCAACAGAGGTGGGTTTCAGAAACGCAACGGTGGATGGAAAATGTGCGTGAAGAAGAAAAACACGTGCAGTATGATCCAGTTATGCGAAGAGCGAGGTCTTGCAAAACCAAACAACGTAATACGTAAGAATATGCTATGAACAGAGATCAGGACAGGCCAAGTCCTCCGTCCCCAAAACAGCACTTCATCCTGGTCTGTGCGGGCACACGGGTCGGCGGGGCTGCAGGACGATTAGGAAGGCCCAGCACCAGCTTCAGGAGGAAGACTTCCAAAAAGCACCCCCTCACAGCACAGAAAGTGTGCCAATTCTGCGTAAAAACAAACACCTGCTCGCTTCTACAACTACCTCTTTCTAACGCATCCATGCCTGGGAGTCTAGGCCTTTCTTCTCTTCATCAGAAGGATACCTGATCACCAAAGAGAATTCCGTTTCAGTGAATTCCCCAGCTAGGGCACAGGAGCGCTTCGAGAAGGGAAAGCTAAGCAGAGTCTGGAGCACTCAGCTCCATCCTCCTCCTCGTCTCTCATGTACTCATCCAGTAAATACTGACTGGCTGCCATACGTGCCAGGTACTGAGCGTTAACGCGAGGGGCACAAAAAATGAGACACACCACGAACAAATAAATGAAGAAGGTAGGTAACTACACCGTGTGCTGCACCCCTCCCCCACCCCCGCGCGGGGCCACCTGGCTCGCTGTCATCACCTGTTGGTAACTCTGCTGCTGAGGTATCGTCTGAGGAACCAACCGGGGCTGACTTGCAAACACATGGCCATCCAGGTAGAGAGGTGGCAGGTGGTTGCCTGGAAACAGAATCCGAGGGGGTGAAACAGGATCAAGTCTCACTGTTCCAGAAGGTGCTGGGAATCAGTGGGAGGAGGGAGTGTGTGCACTGCTGACCCTGTGCTCCTGCGTGGCCCAGGGCCCAGGAAGAGGGGCTGGCTGCAGCCTGCCTTTCCCACCTCACCCATTCACCCACGGCCCCGCACACAGGGGCCAGGGGGGTTCGTTATAAAGGAAGGCTGCCTGGGTCTCTCAGTCGCCTTCCTCTTCATCTCCCTGCTATTGAGTCCACAGTGGAGGGTCAGAAGGATCTATTGGAATTACATCACTGAGACTTTGGCAGCCAGGCCCTCAAAACCCCCACAGGCTCCCTTGGGGCACCAACATAGTGATAAGGATGGTGACAGGATAAAACTGGGCTCAGCTGATACAAAGCACTTCCCAGACGTGAGCTCGTCTCACTGGCGTGGCGACCCCACCCAGGGCCACCATCACCCTGTGTGATGTCGCGGAGGAGGGGGCACAGCTCAGAGAGCTGCTCATGCGGCACGGTCTGACCCAAAGCCAAGTCTCTGATCAGTCCCCTCTGCAGGAGATGGAAGAGCCTCACCAAAGTCGCACGGTCCTGCTTCCCAGCCCAGGAGGCAGGTGACCTGAGCACGTGGGAAGCTACGACCCCCAGCCTAGAACACGCCCCCCTCTACACACTCCTTAAGTCAAGGCGGGGGTGGTACTCAGGGCTGAGAATCCAGCCTTTCTCTCGAGTGAATGGAGAAGGCTCCCTGAGCTGGCGCGCGGGGGAGATACCTGGAAGAGACGCAGAAGGTGCGACCGAGGCCACGGGCATGGGAGGCATGGAGACCCCACCGAAGGAGCTGTAGGTGACCCCGCTGGAGGCTCCCCCGGAGGATGGGGGCTGCAGGCCCGAGCCAGTGCCTCCTGGAGAGCTCTGCTCCGGCAAACTGGGTGAGTTCTCCCAAGCCTTGCGCGCAGACTCCATCTTCAGAAGCAAGGAGGTGGGGGAGACGAAAATTACCGTCCGGGAGGCAGCGGACAGCACAAGTTAAGCCCGGGGAGGTGGGCGGGGCCGCCCGCTCCTGCCCCTTCACAAGCCAAGGCACCGGTGGCCCCGCCTTGCTCGGGGCCAGTGTTACCTTCAGAGTGAGGTCAGCGGTGGGGAAGGACATCTGGGAGAGGCCAATGGCCCTCTGGATGTGATGATCGCGCCGGAGGATGGGAATACTCTGTGCCAACCCAGCCTGAAGGGGAAGGAGACCACGGGACACTGACGGGCCCAGAGAAAGCGAGACGACGTGTCCAAACGCGCCTTCCATTTTGGTCGTGTGCACTCGAGACCCCTCCAAATGGCTGCCTCCACCGACTCTCTTGAAAGAAGGCCGTGGAGAGCCTCCCTCATCCCCGCACCCCGAGCCCTCCAGCAGGGCCGCCAACTGCCAGTACGCAGGCACCGCTACGTGGCATGGAGATACCAGGTCCTGTCTCAGCCCCCTCCCCAAAAACTGTGAAAAAGAGGTCCTGGTAACACATGTTCGGAAATGCAACTGCTAGGCCCTCCTCCTGCAGTGCCCAGCGCCCACCAGCACGATACGGGGATTCTGAGAAACCTCAGAGTAAAGAAACCTGTTTAGTGCAGCATTCTCAAACATGTGCGACCACAGAACCTGGGAGGTTTTAAATCACAAAGTGCCAGATAAACCAGACCTTAGGAGTTACATTCTCCCATTTTAAGTTCACAAAACCAGAGAGTGGAACAACTTGCTCAAGGACGTGTAACTTAGCTAGAGACAGCATCAGGACTCAAACCACGTCCGCCCAACCCCAGAGCCGTGGCTGGTTCGCCCCCTCTGGTTTCGGAACACCTCACGAGGCTCTTTTTGCCCAGGGCCTGCTGGCACGGGGACGACAGAGCTGGAGGTGGAAGCACAGACTTACGTTACTGGCCAACGCGTCCTGAAGTTTGACAACTGGATTCCCCGCGGGACCAGAGGCAGAACCGGGCTGCAAGCTGAAATCAGAGTCCTGGAAAAAAAAGGGAACAAAGCCCACAGAAATCACTGTGGCTCACCTTCTGTCAGAGACCCACGTTATTGTGATCCACAGTCTCAGCAACTCAAACACCCATTGAGCAGCGTTCACCACATGACCAAGAGGGCCAGATGTTTCCCGAAGGCCCTGGAAAGGAGGCCGCCCCCTTCTCTCTGCCTGGCTCCCTGCTCGGCCTGAGAACCTGCCTGGTGTCCCAGGGAGACGGAGAACGTAGCTCACAGCACCTCTTCACCTGCAAAGCCACCCGCCACGCTCCCCTGGAGCACTGCCGGCGCCCATGTCCCTGCTCCTTCTAGGAGCCCACCCTAAGCTCCCCCCTTCCTCTCCAAGCACCAAAGGTGCGGGGCGGGGGGGGGGGGGCACAGGTAGAAGAAAACAAATCAAAGCCTCACCTTTGGATTGACTCCAAATTCAATGGGGGGCACTGGCAGCACAGAGTCCACGTGAATCTCCACCCCATTGACAGGGGGCACCACAGCCCCTTGCAGCCGCTCAGCCCCCTCGGAGCCCTTTCTGTTTTTCAGAGACCGCTCATTGCCGATGGGGCCTGGTCTGTGCTCCTTGCTCTGTCCTGAGCCTTGTTCGGAATCCTTGATGGAAAAGCAGAGAAGCTGAGACACACAGCCTGGAAATGACCCTGATCTCCAGCTTCCAAGGGACCAGGAGTCGGGGAAGAAGACAAAAGATACCAGCCCTTCCGCCCAGCCCGGCCCCTGAGAGCCAGACTCCCAGGTTACCTTCGGCTCTGACTGCTTCTGAGTCTGCTCCTTGTGGCCATCGGCCTTGGGCTCCAGGCCAGGCCCGCTCGCCTCCTCCGGTTTCAGAGTGCCGTACGGGGAGCTGCGCTGCGAGGAGGTCGCTGAGGACTCCCGAGACTCGGCGCTCAGGTCAACGCCACTGTCTCCCTGGCTGCTCTTAAAGCCCTGCTGTGCAGGACACAGGAGGGTCAGAGCTCAGGCCGCTCGACACGTCTCCCGGCCCGAGCCCACGATCACAGGTACGCGTGGGCCCTGGACAGAGACCACAAACCCACTGCGCGTGTGACCACCGCCAGATGCCGAGGAGAGGCCCTCACGCCGCCTACCCAGGGTGGGTGCCGCTCCCTGGCCATCTCCGCTCTTCCTCCCTCCCACACAGGCCCCTCCCGCAGATCCGAAAGCAAGACTGCAGACCAGTGACGAGCCAGGCTCACTGCCCGGCCAGGGAGAGCACGGGCGGGCCTCTGGGACGGCAGCGGACGTGAGCACACGCCTGGCGCCCGGCGGCCACTCACCTCGGCAGAGCCGGGCTCGGTGCCGGCAAAGGCAGTGGCGGCTTTGGCCCAGGAGTCGCCGGTCGAGGCCTGAATGGGGAGGGCTGCTAGGGAGGAAGAGACAGAGAGTCAGGACGTCGAAGAGGAACAACTAAGCCAGAAATACAAGCACAGGCGCCGCTCACACAAACCCAAGTCTCTGAGCCGCCCCCGCTCCCACCGCAATCGACCCATTAGCGAAAGAGGAGCTGGTCTGATACCTTCACCCGACTTCCCAACATCCTCAGGCGGATCTCGGTAAACGTGCTTCCTGTGATTTCACTGACAATGTGCCCTACCAAACACACCAGCAACTTTTCACTCACACCAGTTAGAACGCTCTATCACTACCTCTGCTGCAGTGAAGCTTTCTGCCATAAACCACTTATTTCTACACGTTGGCGCCTCTACAAGTCTCTGAAAAATTGAAGCTGATGTTACTCAACTTCTGTTAGCTCACAGACCACCCTGAGAACCCAACAAAAGCCATGGACCCTGTGTGTGCATATGAAATCTCACATGCTCTTCTTAAGATCCAGGGGCCCTCTGAAGTCACCCACAGACCCCTGGTCCGAGCAACCAATGAGATGCTGCGGAATCCTGGAGGGAGAGCGTGACTCCGGAGTTAGCCTACTCTGCTTGAGCAACACGGCGGGGAGCACCTTTGGGCATCTACACCATGACACCCACCACTCTCACAACCAAACTGACCGATCAAAATTTTATTAAAAATTATCGTACTTTCAGTCAGAGTTGCCTATTTCCCTATGTTATTTTGCACTGTGCTGGCAGCAAGCTTTTAACCAGGAACGTGAAGACAGGCCATGAGGTAAAACTGAAAGAACCAGGCCCAGAACCTAGGCTCCTGGGTGTTCGTCACATGGCTCTGAGGTTGTCACTTCACTCTGGAAGCCTCGGCTGCTTGGAATAAAAGAGCTGCAAATGGATGATTTCTCCGAGCTCCCCCTGTACACCCTGCAGGGCCCTGCCGAAAGCAGGCGTTCAAGAAGGATCTGCTCAATTAAAATGGTTTTGTATTATAAAATGAAAAATTACCAGAAAAATAGCACTGGGTAAGAAATTTTTTCAGGGAAACAAATTTTCTAAAAGGTAAAAGCCACCTTAGTCTGGTTTCAAACCTAAGACAGCATTTGGGGAGGAGCTGACAGAAACTTCCTTCTGCTGAGGAAAGAGCACACAGCACAGACAGGAAAGCTTCTGGACTCCTGTTCTGAGCAGTCGTCTGCTGCTCTTCCTCAAGGGAAGAAGGAAGGATAATTGGTGTGGGCAGAGTCAAGCCAACTCCCCGAGCGACCTCAGCTGGGCGGGGGTGGGGGACATCCTTTCCCATCACTGGATATGGAATGCTCTCTTCTCCACCAAATCTCAGGCAGGGAAAATCTGACATCTGTTCAGAGGCTGCAGCAGCACGTGGTGCTAAGATGGCATCCAACACCCTGACTCAGCAGAGGAAGCCAGGAAACAGGTAATGCTCCGTCTGTGTTCACGGCCCCAAAGCAGGATGCTCCCTAATAAGAGGCCCCGAGCCTGTGAGGCGGCCGTGGGCCAAGCGGCTGGGCCCAGACCCCGAGCTCTTACCCTGGCCGCTGCTCTCCCAGATCTCGGTACCCAGGCTACTGCCAGGCACAGCTCCATCACCTTGCTCCAGGCACAGGTGGTTCTGCTTTTTCGCAAACCGAGGAGGAATACGAGAGGAAAGATTTCGGCCTTTGACAGGTACCTAAGGAGAAGAAAGGTGATGCGGTCCAGCCTCGACCTCAGACGTGAAGGATAACAAGCTCTCCCCAGGAAGACTATCCCAGGCACCAGAACCACACCCCCGGAAACTGCTCCAGTGACGCTACAGCCAGCGGCGCTACAGCCAGACCTCAGCGTCAGCCAAGACTCAACCACGTGGGAACTGCAGTGCCAACCAAACCGCCCCCGGAAGCGACCGGTGGGCTGTGACCTGGGACTGCGGGGCAAGTGAGCAGTGCTCGGCCCCGACTCCGTTTCGAGTACAGAGTCGCCAACCCTCGTGACTCCCAGGGTGATGAGTCTCGTCCCACTCAGGCCGGAGCACAGTGGAAGGAGGATGGACTTCGGGGCTGATGGAGGCCTGCGTCCTGCTCGGCCCTGTTTCGGCGGGTGTCACCCCGGACCAGTCCCCCTCTCGGACAGTAGGGTTAACACCATCTGCTGCCGTGGAGCCACGGGGATAGCGGGCCCTGGAAGGCAGTGCGTGTTTAATAAACATGCCTTCTTCCTCTCCTGTCTTGGGCCTGATTCAGAAGCCCCGTCCGCCCCGGCCCCGCCCACGCCTCGCGCCCTGACCTGCACGGCTGGCTCCTTCCTTCTCCTCTCTTCCTCCAGCACACGGCGCTGCTTCTTGGTCAGGACTTCGATGAAGCCTTCCCCCACCACAGAGCCCACCTCACCCTCCTCTCCGGGGCTGGATCCGCAGTTTTCAACGCCGGCATCTGAACCAAGATTCACAAGGAAAGACAGTGAGTGGTTCCATTTACTGGGAGCCAAGAATAACCCAACCCTACAGACACCTGATCTCTAAGGACCGGCTCAGCTCAGAGGCCAGGCTCTTAGCCGGCTTGGGCCTCAGCATATTCACCAGGGTCTAGGAAACCCAGCTATGATTTCTACACCCTTCTCACGGCCCCTCTAACACAGTGTTACCTCAAATCAAAGAGGCTACGGTTAAGAAAACAGTCTTCGGAGACAGACATACTTAAGTCCCAGCTCCGCTCCTAACCAGCTGTGTGACCTTGCACAAACCACTCAACTTCTCTGGGCCTCAGCTTCCCTATCTTTAAAACTGGGACACTGCAGGGCTGTTATGGGGGTTCAGCAAGGTTGTGAGCGACATGAAGGCAGGAATCCTTTCTGTTTTGCTCTTAACCCAGTACGTGCCCAGAAGCTAAGATATTCAGTGAAAGGGCAAACCCGGCAACCCACAGAGGCGGCCACGGCTCCCCATGTGGCCCGGATTCTTCTTCCCCTGAAGATGTGAGGTGACACTCACTTCCATAGTTCAGGTCAAACGGTTTCATGGTCTCTCCCTGTTCGCCTGCCCTCTGGGCAGCCAGCTGGGCCTCCTTCTCTGCCTTCTCACAGGAGGCTTCAGGGATGTCAGAGGTGGCATGGGCTGCCCGCTCCAGCGTGTAGTGGCCGCTCCCACTGCTGCAGCCGAGACCTCCAGGCAAGCTGTCATCCGGGGACCTACAAAGGAAGGAGGGTCTCGTTAGCTCAGAAGTGACCAGAGGCTGGGGAAGGAGAGAGAAGGAAAAACTGCACATGCACGCACAGCACGCACACAAGCACAGCGCCCTGATCTTTGTCACTGCCTCTCAGCGTCCCCTCCGCTCAGCAGAAGCCGCTTGCTGGCGGTAGCGCGCTCTGCAAGCCCGTGTGGAGGCTGCCCCAGCACCACTGCTACGGCAGAGCCCACGGGAAAACTGCTCTCTCCCCAGCCCCTTCCCAGGGCTGATACTTCTGTCCTTTCCCACTGTGTGCCAAACCCAGTAGGGCTACAGAAAGGAGAGGGAGAAGGGGGAATGCTTAGAAAGGGGCTGCAGAACTTTCTGCTCCTCTCCTAAGACTGACCAGAGAGGAGCCCAGGCCTCGCCCTACCGCCAGCCCAGCTACTGGGGTAGAAATCAGAAGCAAAGCCAAGTCTTGGCATCTGGGGCCGAGAAGGCTAGTCTAGATGGACACCTAAAAGAACCCGCATTCTTCTGTGTTTCCTTCTTTGGGGGTACGGATTAATTACAGGCCAGGCTTCGGTGCCCTGAATCCTAAGGAGGCTGGGAGGTGGGAAGCGGTCTTCCTCAGCATGCTGGGGCGTGGCCTGTGCACGATGAGGAATGCAGGCTGCACAGCGTCTGCCCTGGTCCCGGGCCAGGCTTGGGCACTGAGCCGACACCGAGCAACGATCGTCACCACCCACCAAAGCCTCTAATTCTAAACGAGACGTGCTCAGCAGGCCTCAGGCAGCTCACTCCCTCCGCTTACCGCCTGGCTCTCAGCAGGCCGAGGTGGCAATCCCCAAAGCGGCGCTGCTTCTCGTCACTGTCGAGAAGCAAAGCCACTCAGGGAAGAGCGATCTCTGCGGGGGCCAGGAGGCCAGCACTGCCCCACGTGTTCCTGGAGGACGCCGCCTGGCAGCAGCCTGGAGCCAAGGAGCCTGGTGGACTGACTGGTACTCACGAGGGCCGTGAACAGGGAGCGCCCCTCTGTGGCGGTGGCCCCTCGGCTGGACTCCGAGGAGACACACGGGGGCTGAGCTCGTGAGACAGGGACTGGGATGGGCACCACAACCACAGGGGGACCGGCGGGGCAGGGGCTCTAGGCTTAGCTCTGAAGCCACAGCAGCAGCAGCACGCCACAAAAGAAGCAGACAGCAGTGCGAGAGCCAGTGATGGAGACGCTCACGGACAATGGCCTCGGCGGGCAGGCGCCCTCCTGGAGCACAACGAGGGGGAAGGAGTCGGGGCCCTGACACACGGCGGGACACGCATGCATGAAGTGCCGCTGGGACAACCGGCTAACAGAACGACAGCAACAAAAAAGAACCCGGGACTCTGTTTCCGGTTTACCTTTTGGCTTTCAAAGGCGTCCCACTCTGATGGCTCTCATAACGGGGAGAAGTCTCACCGCCACCTGGCCTAACAGGCTTCTCCCCGAACCCTCCCGGCTCCAGCTTCCGGCTCTGTCTGTCAGCGAGGGGTCTCTGGCCGGAGAAGCTCCGCTTGGCCAGCTCCTTCTTCTCGCCCGTGCTCGCCCCGGGCAGGCCGTCGGCCTGGGGGTCGGGCTCGGGCCCGGGCCCGGGCCCGTCCCGCCTCTCCCGCCTCTCGCTGAAGTCGCTGCTCTCAGAGGCCGTCTCCCACTCCTCGTTGGCGTGGTCCGAGGAGTTCTGGTAGGCGAGCTCGGGGGACCTGCGGCCCGTGGTGCCGCTCCTGTCCCCGGGACAGGGTCTGGGCCGGCCCGGCCACTGGCCCGCTGGCAGGGGCTGCTCATCCTCCGGCCCCCACAGGCCCAGGGCCTCCCGCTCCTGCCGAAGGCGCCGGAAGCGGGGGGGCTTGTCCTGGCGCGGGGGCCGTCTTCTCCTGAAGGGCCGGTTCTCGGCATTTTCGGAATCTGCCGCGTGGTCATCTTGGAAGAAGGCCCTCTTGTCCTCCACACGGCCATCCTCGAAGCCCCGGGTGCCCAAGGCGTCGGGGTGTCTGTAGGCGTCCGGGATGTAGTCTCTGTCTGAGGGCCGCCGGGCCCCGCACGTGTCGGGGGGGCCGGACTCCTGCCAGGAGGCGCCCAGACCCCGGCTCGGCCAGGGGGCCGCCTCCTTGGCCGCGAAGGTTCTCCGGCCATATGCGCAGTTGCTCAGCCGCGGGGGGAGGGCGCGCCCGAAGGCCCGCGGGCCTCGGTTCTTGGCCTCTGGCCCGCCGTGTTCCTCGGGGCACATCCTGCCGGACCTCCAGGACTCCCTGAAGTCACCCTTCCTCCCGGCGGCCTCCTCCCTCTCCGGGAGCGCGCCCTCGTCCCCGGTCTCGGCGCCCCGCTGCCGTCGCCGCTTGGGAAGCTCCTCGTACTCAGAGCCCTCGCTGTGGGTCTCACTGGCGATCCTCCGCCGGGGCTTGGCCCGGGGGAAGTCATCTGCCAGCCCGAACTCTCGCGGTCCCCGGCCGCGGCCGCTCCTCTGGCTGCCGCCATAGAGGCCCCGCGCCCCAAGGACGCCCCCGCCACAGAGGCCGCCGCCCGCGGGCCGCCCGCGGAAAGTGAACTCTCGGAACCCGCGGCCGCGGCCCCGGGCCTGCCCCCGGCCCCCAAAGGCCTGCTCCTCATCAATGAAGATCCAGTTATTCCTCCTGGTAGGGGGGGTGTGGCTGGCCACCCGGGCCCCGTCGGGCTGGCCATCGTCCTCCGGCCGGCTGGCCTCGCGGCCCAAGGCAGCACGGGCCGAGCCCCGGTCCTCTGAGGCGGCCGGGGCCACGCTGGCCAGCGCGGGGGCATTCTCTTGGTCCTGGTCCTCGGCCGCCTCGCAAACGGGCCCCGTCTCCCGAGCCAGGCGGGCGCTCCCCTCTCCCAGCTCCGGCTTCACCTTGTCGAGCTCCTTCTCCTTGTCTTCCACCTTCAGGGCCTTCAGGACGGGCTTCTTGATGGGGCCGGACCTCCGGGTCCTGCTGGTCTGCTCCGGGTGCTGACTGCCGGTGCCCCGGGCTTCTGGTGTCCACTCGGGCTCCAGGGCCGGCTGTTTGCCAGGGCTCCCTTCCTTCTCCCAGGAGGAGACACTGAAGGACAGCTCCTCCTGGGGCGCCTCTTTCTCGACCCTGGTGTCTGGGTCGGCGGCCTTCGGCTGGCGGCTCACGTCCCAATCGCTATACTCTGGTTTTTTCTCAGCCGGGGCAAAGTCGGGCTCCAGTGTGGAACACCTGAGGTTTGGGGTGTGACTCCCAGGCGCGCCTGCTTCCTGAACATTTTCTTGGGGTGGAAACAAAATCCCCTGGCCTGTTCTTTGAGAAGAGACACAGCTGTCAAAGTCTGCTGGGGCCTTCTTGTCAAAAGCACTCAAGTACTCCTCCCCTCTCTCCTCAAGGAGATCGCGCCGGGCACTTACGCCCCCTGACCTTCCAGGTGAGGCAGAGTAAGAGCTTTCATTCCTGAAAAGGAACCAGAAAAATCAGTCAATGTGATTGGAGCCTGGTTCCTGGGTTCCATGCTGAACACAGTTTAGTTTTAAAAAGAAAAAAATTTTTACAAAAAAGAAAAAGAAAAAAACATAGGCACCAACATTCGCTCTATCTTTAAACAGGTCTCAGAGATGCTGGGCCATGGGCTGGTGGCGGCCCCTGGAGTCCAGAGAGTGAAGAAGTCAGTGGCCGGTGGACTCAGCGAGCAGCCGGGGATCCTCTGGTTCACACAAGCTGGAGCCGGGGCGTCCGCGGAGAGGCTGGGGCGCTGGGCCAGCACAGCCAGCTCGCCTTTACTTTCACAGGAAGGAGCCACGACACACGCACTCAACCCCGCATGCCCTGTGAGGCCCCCACCCCTCGGCCCTGCCCAAGGTTCCGCGGGATTTGCCTCTGACGCCAGGATTTCTCCCGGGCCCTCAGCTGCCATCAGCGCCTCTCACACAAAAGCATCCGGCCATCCTTATCTCACTCTCCTTCCCCAGGGGGCACCATCTCCTGGGACAGGGCCTCTTCCCAGAGCCCTATCTCAGTGAGGACCTGGAGACCCCTCCTTCAGTTCCAGGTCAGTAGGACCAAGTTTCGCCTCACCTGACATGCATGTCCATGGCCAAAGTGTCACTGGATTTCGGGTGGGGGAGCGAGTAGCCCTTGCTCTGCAACGCCATGTAACCCTCGGGGCTCCACACAGGGGCTGCATCGATGGTGGTCACTTTCCTTTCTGGCAGTGGGGGCACACAGCTCTGATCCTCAGAGCGACAGCCAGTTCCACTGAGAGAATCCTGGGCCATCATGGGTTTCATCAATCCTGAAGAAGGCAAAGAACCAATCAGTCACCTCGTTTAGCAAGCCATGGGTCAACCACAGGCCCAAAGGAGACAAGCTGCCCCAACTCTCACATGGACCCCACCTGTTTAACATCACTGAGGTCCCATCTTTCTGATCACAGAACCTCTGAAGGCACACACACATGCTATCTGAAAGGCCTGTTCAAACACCTGTAAGGTCCAATGCTAGTTCCTGGATGAAGAGCCCCTGTGTTGAAGGCTATAAAAAACTGGCAAATGGGGCTTCCCTGGTGGCGCAGCAGTTGAGAGTCCGCCTGCCGATGCAGGGGACACGGGTTCGTGCCCCGGTCCGGGAAGATCCCACATGCCGCGGAGCGGCTGGGCCCATGAGCCATGGCCGCTGAGCCTGCGCTCCGCAACGGGAGAGGCCACAACACAGTGAGAGGCCCACATACAGCAAAAAAGCAAAAAACAAACAAACAAAAAAAACCAAACTGGCAAATGGAAACTGGAACCATCAAACGGGAGAGCTCATGGGTATCAGCGGAACGCTGGGGGGCCAGTCAGCCAGCAACGCAAGATGCCTGAAGGTCTTCTGCACAGACACAAGGAAGATGAGCTACGCTCCAGGGAGCCTACATGCGACAAGGAGCCAGCGTCTACCTGCTTCCAATCCCCTGCAAGAAGATTCAGAAAAGGATTGGGGCTTTAGCTCCTTTTATTTCTACCCCTAAGCTCGACAGTAACACTCCACATTTTGTACATGGAAGGGCAGTGGGGGATACACAAACGACACTAAACTGTTAGCTGGCCCGAGGAGACTGGGACATGCTGATGTCTCAGTCCTACCAGATATAAACCAGTCAGGGAAATGGCACCCCCGCCCTCCCCGGGCCCCTCTGTCCACGTCTATCAAACAAGGGGGCTGGGCTGCTGCAGACGACATTAAAGGTCTCTCACTGGGCCAGATTCTGTGGAGAAAAGAAGATCTGATTTTTCAAATACTTCACAAAGCTAATTATTGGCCCCCAGTGTTTTTCTGCCCATCTTTTGAGATAATCTGACCAGGAAAATGGTTCTGCATTAGACCAACGGCTTTAACCTTTCTTTTAGCTGTGGAGTGCTCTGTTCCAATGCCATCAATATATGACTCCAGCACAAAGTTAGGCTGAGTCAGGTGATGGTGGGGACCCTCTCTGGAATCCTAGAACTACACACCATTTATTAAGTACTGACTACAAGGTGTGCGGAACTGCTCCACACTGTACACGGACCTATTTTTGACAATATGGCAGCTCATATTACCTGAAAAAACCTCCTGTCACAAAAGTGCTGGACAGAACACATGAAACATTTCACTCGCAGAGCTCTGTTCCCCCAAAACCGGGAAACCCCCAGGGAGCTGAAACCACAGCCACGGCCAAAGCCACAAGCTGGTGCTCCCTAGAGGGGAGCCAGGGACACATCCATCAGATTTAGTAACCCACGGGCATGCTCCTAAATGTCCCCCAGGACAGGAGACGGGGCTTTTCCGCACAAGGCAGAGAGCTGCAGCTGAGATGCTGCTTAAACAAAGGCCCTCAAAGGGCTATGCCCTCAATTAAAAGGTGCATCAGAAAAATATATGCTCTTTAGTACAGGGAGATGACTGAATTTGTGTCTTGGCCTGGGCTAGGGTAGGGAAAACAGTCCTCCGTGAGGACTTTCATAGCCACATGCCAGCTTTCATGCAGGTCTGGAGGCAGGAGGGTGAAGTTCAGATTTATACCCTTAGAATGTTCCAGAAACTTCCTGAGTTAAAATAAAGGGTAGCTCTAGGCTGGCAGAAGAAAATATAAAACCACACTGGAGGGATATACCCTCAAACCAAGCTACACTAGATCCCCACGATAAATAAAGCTCTGCTGAAAATGAACTCACAATCCAAAATTACCAGAACACTGTGTGGAAAACAATCGCTATGAGTCCATGGTAAGCCCACGGGATTATATACCTTCCTCAAGAACTTCAGGTAACAAATTAAAATGTGAAGCACTAGAAAATTATGTTTTAAATGATTACAAGCATAAAGGAAGGAATTTAAAACTTACGAAAAATATAAGACACAAGAAAAAATGACAGATTTGAGGAAAAAATTCTGGTAATAAAAATACAGAGTCACTGAAATTAAAAACTCACTGGACAGTAAAAAAAAAAAAGAAAAAAAAAAAAAGAGCAGATCAGACACAGTTGGAGAGAAAAGAGAATTGGAAAATAGTTGAAGGATTTTCCCAGAAGACACCACAGAGGTTAGCTCTCTTATATATTTAAGAGACTTGGAAGGCAGAATGAGAAGGCACAAAATAATCTAAGTGGGCAACCTAGGAAGAAAGGATATAAAGAATGAGGAAAAAGCAAAATCTGACATAATTAGAAGAGAATTTTCCAGAAGTGATGAAAGACATACATCCTCAGATTCGAGCACTGTGAGTTCTAAGCAGAATAAGGTAAGGATACATATAGATATATACCTAGACACAGCATACTGAGAAGGAACTACAGGAGACCAAAGACAAAGAGAAGATCTTAAAAGCAGCCAGAAAGAAAACAGTAGATTACCCAGACACGAATCAGACACATGAGCCACAAAACAAGGAATACTATCTTCACAGTACTCAAAGAAAGTAACTGCCAACCTCGAGCTCTATACCCAGCTACACTATCATTCAAGAGAAAGAGTGACATCAAGACTTTCTCAGGTGAAGACTATCTACTGCCAAAACAACTTTCCTGAAGACCTGGACAGAATGTACTTCGTGAAGAAATAAATGGAACCCAGATGGAAGGATAAGCAGCAAAGAAACTAGTAAACATCCAGGCAAATCTGAACAAGAACAGGTCGAACAAAACAACAAATAGTAGCTGATTTGGTGGGCATAAAAAAAAAGTGGAACTAAAATTCCAGGCAAAAATAACAAGACTGATGAGGAGGTAGTTAGAGCTCAGGTTCAGGGTAACGATACTGATTAGCTTTTGCTAAGTCAAGGGTACATGTTAGAATTTAATGCAACCATTCACACAGTAGAAATAGAATGTAGAAGGAAAACAAACAAAAAGAATAGGAAAACTTATCACCAAAAAAAGAAAAAGAAAAGCATAGAAAAGAGGGATAAACAGAAAGCATAAAATAGGAGAGTAGGAAATCTGAATATAATAATCCCAATAAATCTAAAGGGAACAACTTCGGCAACTGAAGTCACAGAGCTTCAAAGTGGATAAAACCATACACACCTTACACGTACAAAGATATTCTCCTCCAAAAAGGGCTCAGAGAGGCCTGACGGTAAAAAGTTGGGGGAAAGATACCACATAAATACTAATCGAAAGAAAACTGGAATAAAATGATTACCAGGTAGAGTAGACATTAAAGGTAGAAAGCACAACTAATGATAACAAAGGTGCTATAAGAAGATAAAAGGAACAAGATGAAGTCCGGCTTCCAGACAGATAAAGCAAAAACTGACAGGTTTACAAGATTTGACAAAATCCACATCATGGTGGGAAATGTTCACACACCTCTTAGTAATTGATCAAGGGGATGAAACATTGTGATGATACAGACATTTGTACAGCACAATTAGCAAGCACGATGTAATGGACCACGTCCAACTGGAGAATACATTCTTCTCAAGCCCTTGAGTGAAATTCGACCTGCCACTTCTTTTAAAAATAAAGTTCTACTGGAAAGCAAACACACCCATTCACTCACTATTGTCTACAGCTGCTTTTGCTCTACAACAGCAAAACTGAGTAGCAGTTCAAAGCCTAAAATATTTATTAACTGGCATTAACAGAAAAAGTTTGTGACCGCTGGTCTATATCATACAGACCATGTTATCCGACCACGCGGCAGCCACATTAGAAATTAACACCATAAAGATGGTATTAACACTTTACATTTGGAAATTTTACAACATGCCATAAAAAGTCACTCAAAAAAAGATAAAATCAGACTAACATTTAGAACTGTACGATAATAAAAATGTATCTTAAAACTCATAGAGGCTCATAGCTCAGGTGAGACTTAAATACATGAGAAAAGTCAGAAACTAATGAGCTCATCAACATAATCAGTTAGAAAAAGAACAAAATACTTTCAATGGAAATAATGAGGGGGAAAAGAAAGCAGAAGTTAATGAAATAAAAACCAAATAAAATACAGGAATTAAGAAATCCAAAAGATGCTTTTTAAAAGTAGCTTTAGGGGTTTCCCTGGCAGCGCAGCGGTTGAGAGTCCTCCTGCCGATGCAGGGGACGCGGGTTTGTGTCCCGGTCCAGGAAGATCCCACATATCGCGGAGCGGCTGGGGCCGTGAGCCATGGCCGCTGAGCCTGTGCTCCGCAACAGGAGAGGCCACAACAGTGAGAGGCCCGCGTACCGCAAAAAAAAAAGATAAATAAAAAAATAAAAAAATATAATAAAAAATAAATTCAGTTTATTTAAAAAAAAAAAACCAGCATTAAAAAAATGGCATTAGGACTTCCCTGGTGGCACAGTGGTTAAGAATCCGCCTGCCAATTCAGGGGACACGGGTTCGAGCCCTGGTCCGGGAAGATCCCACATGCCGCGGAGCAACTAAGCCTGTGCGCCACAACTACTGAGCCTGCACTCTAGAGCCCGCAAACCACAACTACTTGAAGCCTGCGCACCTAGAGCCCGCAACAAGAGAAGCCACGGCAGTGAGAAGCCTGCATACCACAACAAAGAGTACCCCTGCTCGCCGCCAACTAGAGAAAGCCTGCACGCAGCAGCGAACACACTATGCAGCCAAAAATAAATAAATTAATTTTTTTTTAAAAAAGGGCATTAGACAAACCTTGGGAAAGACTAATCAAGGAAAATAAGAGAGAAAACACAAAGAACATTAAAGAATGGAAAGACGGACAAAACAACATGGCAGAGATATAAAAATTAATTAAAGCAATTTACAATGCATAATCTTAAGGTCTCTTCCTGACGATTCTTTGTGCGAGGTACTACCGTACCCTCATTTTGGGAAGTAAAACTCAAGACTGGATATGTGACTTGCAAAGAGGTCAGACTGGAATCGAGGTGGGTCTGTCTACCTCCCAAGGCAATACCCTTAAACACCACACTGTCCTGAGTTCCACAGGGATGGCCCACTGGACCACGGTGCTTACCCGAGGGATGTAGGGCTGAGGGATAGAAATCCACTGGGGTCCGAGTGGGTGGGATTCGTGGGTCCATGTAGGAAGGCATCATCATCCACCTGGGGTCGAAGCCCAGCATCTGAGGATGGTGCGGGTAGAAGGTGCGCTGCGGGTGGGGCGGCGGAGGGCACACCGGCTGCCAGTGCTGCATCCTGTACAGCTGCTCCTGACCAGGGAGAGACACCCAGTTGGGCAGGTGCTGCGGGGCAGAGAGGCAGTGCGTGTGCACGCACACACACTCTTCCAGCTTTCCATCAGGTGGGAGAGACAACCCACCCAGAACAGAAGACCACAGAGGGGAGGCCCCAGGGACATTACAGCATTCAGGCTCTGGCTCTCTCCCAGGACTGACGGACAGTCGTGCCATCATCGCAACTGGGCCCTTAGGCTCCTCTGCAGGCTGGGCTTTCATTTAGATCAAACACTCTCCTGGAGCTGACATGTGACTGGCACAGCTCCCAGGGCATATCTCCCTGTCGGCACCGCCACCAGATGACACTCCTCCGCCTCCCCTCCTTCTGCCCCTTCAATCCACCCTCCTCACTCCGACGCCCTGACCACGTCAGGAGTCTTCAAGGGTCCTCCACAGCTCTGCCTCTAACAGCCCGAGTCCGACAGGGCTGCACATGACCTACAGGGCCCTGCGGGTCCTGCCCCACCCGCCTCTCCAGCATCGCCTCCCACGACTGCCCCGGCCCTCCACTCCACACACCTGCCTGCCCGCCCGCCCGCTTCCGGTCTTGGAAACACGCCGGGCCCTCTGTTCCCTCCGGCCCCAAACCCGCTCAGCCCTACCCATCCTTCAGGTTTTGGCTTAAAGAGCACTGCCTCTGCGAACCCGCCACAGTTCCTGAGGCAAGACCAGGTCCCCCGTCCTCGGCTCCCACGGCACTGGTGCTTCTCCTGTGTAACTGTTGTTGGTTGTTTCCCTCCCTAAACCAAGAGACTACATGCCAAGTTCACTGCAGTATCCTCACCTCTACCACCAGACTTGGTAGGAAGAAAATTCACTGCACAAAAGGACACACGTAGAGCATCAATAGAGTGTTAAAAATCAAGAACCTGGACCCAGTGAGGATTCATCTCAGACCCTGCTCCACAGCACCAGTGACCTCCAGGGCTGCCCTCACAACTGCGTCCCGAACCAGCATTCTGGCAGGATGCAGGTGCAGAGTCAGACAAGGAGGACACACCCTTTCCTGCCAGCCGGCTGGCACAATCCCAGCCTGGGCTGGATTCCCTGGAAGGCTCGCCAGGGCTCAGGGCACTTCTTCGGAGCACTCAGAACTCAGTGAGCAGAACTCCGCTGGTCTCTGCCCACAGCTCCTCCTCCTGTCTAGACCCCAGCTCCCCAGGGAAGCTGACCAGACAGTCTGCTTTCCAGACTCCTTCAGGCTGCTCTGACACGTCAGACTTCTTTCTAATCTTAAGGACGGATTTACCTGTCACTGCCCCACAGAAGAGTTACCTAGAGCAACTGTTACTACTGTGTCTGGCTCGAGTTACTCCAGAGATCTCTCCAGTCAGCAGTAATTCTTCGCCAAGCCCGGGAGTAACTGCACGGCGCCTGCTCACAGCACAATGCTACACGACCACGATGAGTGTAACTTACTGCTTAGAGCACAGGACATGGTGAGCTTCTGGAATGCTTCCTAGGAGCCCAAGGAAAGTAGGGTCTGGGGGTGAACGTTTTAAAGGCAACTAAAAGAGATTCTGGGGAAAGGCGGAGACTTTGATCTGTGTCTCCAGGGCACCCACGTTCTGAAAATTTTTCGATTATTAACAATAATTTACTGCACGCCTAGCTGCTGAACTAAGTAACGTCCACGCGTGACCTGTTTCCCACCAAAATGCATTGTTCATCAGTAATAAGCTTCACCGATTATGCCTGTAAGACAAACAACTGCCGGTGAGTGGTTCCAGCTCAGCAATATCACCAGGCCTGTAAGAGACTGCTGGAATTACAACCATTACCCATACGATCTTCCTCAGAGCAAAGAGTAGGTCCTTCGTAAGATTCATGGAGCACCATTAAAGATGATATTGATCACACCGGTAAACCAGTTTACAGGCATCATAGAACCCTCACCGCTGTGCCGAGAGGCAGGGACTCATTCCTTCCGCTTTACACTGACCCGCCCAAAGCCACACACAGCTGAATAAGCTGCACCAGCAGGACCAGAACCCAAAGCTGTCTTGATTCAAAACCTACAAACCTACATTCTTAACGGAACGCTAACACGCCTCTCTCGGAGGCTCTCCAAGCAGCTCGCAGGCCTTCCTTACTCCTTGGGAGGCACCCAGGGTGCGGCCGCTGTCAGTGCAGGGAGTGGCCACCGTGTGCAACTCTGGATGAAAACCACTCAGGCACCACTACCCAGTCCTTACCGGCGTAGACAACAGGGTCCATGAACTGCCACCAGGGGCTTTCATCCACAGGGGCTGACGCCCCGAGGCCCTCACCCCCGCACCCCTGCTGCTGACTGGCGTATACGAGGGTGGGTTTCTATTGCCTGTTCTACTGGAAGGGGGCGTGGGGAAAGGAGAGGGGACAGCCACTCCACGGGCAGGTCTGTTCACACCTACTGAGCGACTCCTGTTTACCTGCTGCTGCTGCTGGCGCTGGAACCTGGGCGGAAGCGACTTCTGGTACTTGCTGAACTCCTGCGCGGGGGACCCAGGCTCCCTGGCCCGCTCGTCACTGCCGCCGCTCTGAGCCACAGCTGGAGGAGCTGTAGGGGCTTCTTCCGAAAACGTGCTGGGGGCTTCCTGGGCAGAGAACTCGGGGGAGCCTGCAGAACAAAGAAGCAGGGAAACGGCCCGGTGAGCTCACCAAAGCTCAGCAGAGCGATGTCCAGGGCAGACGCTTTTTCCGGTTGGCAGTCCTCAAACCCGGCACTGTGCTACATGCTCCCCACGCACAAGCTCACGGACTCCCCCACATCGTCATCGCTCCAGAGGGGAGAAAACTAAGGGTCGAGAGATCAGAGGAACCGCCTGAGGGCACACAGTCAGCAGGAGAGCCGGAATGTGGTTCCGGGTGGGAGGGGCTCTGTTAAAACAGACCCCAGTAAAGCAGAGCGGTCGGGGCTCAACAAGAGCCCCACACCCACCCTCCACCCAAGGCTGTGTGAGCCGGCCGGCCAGGCAGCCCTGCTGGCCCGTGTCCTCATCTGTTCAATGAGGGCAACAACTGCACCTACCCCACCAGGCCTCCGGAGAATTAATTCGCTGAGACGATCCACATAATGCACTTAAAATAGTGCCTGACAAGAAGTAAATACTCACCACAGCCTCCCATATCACTCTTCTCCCTGAAAGTCCCTTCTTTCTTGCCCCATCCCAGCTTTGCATTCTTTTTTTTGTCCAGCTTTATTGAGATATAATTGACATTTTGTGCTCTTAAATCTACCGCAGGAGGCAAACAAACGCCAATGCAAAGCCTTGGGGACCCAGCGTCCCAGCGGAACACTGACAGGCAGGGCAGGTGCAGAGGGGCTCAGGGCACACCCCACACCCAGGCCCAAGCTCGCTCCCCGCCATCTACTTCCTGGACTCTCCACTGCCCCCGCTCAGTGAGTCCCTGACACTGGGCCCAGGCTTCACTCAGACTTCAGTGACAGGACATTTATTTACAGGAGGACAAGGGTCGATTTCTCTGAGTTCCTCGGCCAGAAGGGCTCTGATGGCCATCGTATCACCAATAAGACTTCCCTCGGAGAAGCTCTCAGCGACTGAAACTAACATCAGGCCCCTCTCTACTTGAGAGTTGGTTTTAGTTGATTCAAGAAAGTCACAAAAAACACAGCTGATCCCGTTCTTTAAAACTGCAGCAAGAGGCGCCCTCCACCACCTAACGCTGTCCAGCGTCTCTTGCGCAGCCACGCGATCCACTCCTCTTAGAATAACTGTCGGGGAAAATGGATGCTGACAGCAGGCAGGCTTCTTTCAACGTCCCGAGAGAGATCCCGTGCTCCTACTGAAGTCCTCCGGCACCCGCGTCTTCAGTCGAGCCGGGTGGTAACACCGGCAATGACAAAACCAGTGGCGTTGCCGTGAGCACGTGAGTGCTTTTCTGCATCTAGAAATCGCCAACGGCTTCGTGCACACGCTCCCCCGTGGGCCCTCAGCATGCGGGGAGGTACAAGCTCTCGTCAACCCACTTCACAGACTCGGGAACGCGCGCCAGAGACGTGAGGCGCCTGGATAGCTGGTTTAAGCGGTAGAAATGGGATGTGAACCCAGGCACCTGGCCCAGGCCGAGACTCTTAACGACCGGGACCCCCACACATCAGCTGTGAGCCACGGTGGTGCTACAAAGCCAGGGAGATGCAGACAACCAACCAGCGACACAGCGTAGGGTTTCCAGGTCATGGGACGGGGCCCTACAGCTCACCTCTGCGGACAGCTGGGCCATTCTCCTGTGGGGTGCCTGGAGAGCGGGGCGCCTCCTTCCCCGCCGGCTCCTGGGCCCCGCCCGCCTTCTGAGCCCGCCTGCACTTCTGGTCCAGCTGCTTGAGTTTGGCGGCACAGGCGGCCAACCTCTCCTCCCGGGCCCGGCGCTCCTCCTCTTCCCGGCGCTTTCGGGCTCGCTCCACGGCCTCGGACATCTCCGACTGGACGAACTTCTGCCTCGGGGGTGGCTTGTCCTCTTTGTCCTCGACAGACTGCTGCCGGAACACACTGCCCACGGAGGACTTCTGCCGAGAGGAGACGGTCTCAGATGAAATGCACATCAAAACCCGGGCACGGCGCCCCCAGGATGGGATGGGCTCTCCTTCCCAGGACCCTCATGCACCTTAGAGAGGCAGCGCGGCCCCGCGGCAGGCGGACCTGGGTTTCAATCCTGCTCTGTCCTTTACTATATTTGGAATGAGGCTTGGGTGAGCGCCAATGTTCTACACCTTAGTTTCTCGTTTTGAACAGTAATAAAGGAAGCCCTCGGGATTGTGAAGGTACATTGAGTCGTTTGCAAAGCACTCAACGCCGTGACAGACACGCAGGAAACACTGAGAAAATGGACGCTCTCACCACCACTACTGAGCACACAAGATTAGGGCCTCGGGCTTCCCTGGCGCCGCAGTGGTTGAGAGTCCGCCTGCCGATGCAGGGGACACGGGTTTGTGACCCGGTCCGGGAGGATCCCACATGCCGCACAGCGGCTGGGCCCGTGAGCCATGGCCACTGAGCCTGAGCGTCCGGAGCCTGTGCTCCGCAACGGGAGAGGCCACAACAGTGAGAGGCCCGTGTACCAAGAAAAAAAAAAAAAAAAAAAGATTAGGGCCTCCCCAGCTAAATACCAAGAGCAGGAAAGCACACACTCATCATCTCTTAGCCACAAAACTGCTCTACTGCTTCTCCCACGACAATACATACACCTCTGGATATGAAGAGCCACAAGAAATTGAAATTCACACTCAGACATAAGGTTTCAAAGTGATTCTTTATATATAAAAATAAATAAACATCTCTAAAAACATCTCTTTTGGATATTTCATCCACTTTTGAATCTCCCGCTCGTTGTCAGTTACTGGACAAACAACCAGGGTGCCACCAATGCAGCGTGAAAAACTACCAACACTGGGAAGATTTCTCACTGATTGGCAGGAAGTGAAGCTGCAGGCAGAACATGCAATAATAGATGACGGGCGTGTTTAACTGGACCCCAGCCACTGGAATTCCAATGAGGTATGACTAGCAAAAAAAAATACACAACTTCCTGTTTTGAGTGGTAGTTACACAGATGTATATAATTGTCAAAAAGTCATCAAACATAAAAAAACAAGATCTATGCCTTTTTGTGTATGTTAATTACACCTCCATAAAAGCAATATGTCACACAGTGACTGTAGCCAAGGAGTTTTCTCCTAAAAAGTAACTTCTCATAATCCAGAGACAATTGCTACAATCACAAGATTATAAACTTCTAACTTAGAAGCACGAAGGTACTTTTTACCAAAGTGTGCACTCTTCTCCTTTGCCCTTGACCGCTGCCATCTGTCCATGCTCCATAAAGGCTGTGCCCTGTCTCACCCCACGGCTCATCTATCCCATGACCTACCTTATCCCCTGGTGTTCAGTACATCCTTGCAGATGATCCTTAAGGCCTATCCCTGACTATTATTCCCTTCAGAATTTCCCAGAAATGAAACAGCAGAATCAAAGGCTATACTCTTGAGGCACATCATCAAGACTACAGATGTGCTTTTCAGAGCTGCCCAAAGATGAGCTATCATTTTATAAACTAAATGTTCTGCAAAATATTTAAAGTGTGAAAATCTTTTCAGAAATTTGGATCCATAAAAGTTATAGAGATTTTATCTTTGTTGACTCTATTCAGATAATTCAGTGTTGTTATAAGCAGATAAAAGTGAAATCTTCTTTTGAACACTGAGCAACCCCAGTATGTGAATGAAATTTGGACTAACTGCAAGGTAATTTACAAGAGTCGTATTGTGTCTATCTTCACTTGCGTCCCCTGTACCGAGCACTGTTACTTTATACCGAGAGGCGGAACAGGAGCCCTTTAAATAGCAAAGTGCATCGAAAAGGGCAATTCTGCCAAAGCGTATTTAAATTAACGCCTTCCCATCCCCAGCTCTGCCCCTCCTGCTCAATTCAGTCCGAAAGTCACGCGAGGTGGCAGAACAAGGCAGGCACCTGGTGCCCGGGAGTCAGAGAGCTCAGGGCAGGTGGTCAGAGCCCAGGGCAGGTGACGAGAGTGTGCACATGGAGATGTGGCTGGTGTGGGAGCTGGGGCCCAACCAAGCAGGGTGAAGAAGAAACCCCTAGAAGAGATGGCCCAGCAGGGAAATTCAGAGCCACGTGGAGGTGGGGTGCACTGACATCTGAGTGGCTGAGGAGGGCACCTGTGCAAGGGAGAGAGGGTGGGGGCAGAAACAGGGAGCCTGACCGAATAGGTACAAATACTAGGGACAATGGCAAACAGCTAGAATGACCTCTGAGGAACTTGAGATATCCTTGTGATTCACGTGTGTGTGTCACATACCTACACTTCCTGACTCTGTCCACGGAGAAGGTCCAGGAGCTGTGACACTCTAACAGCAATAGTACTCCTGGTGCCCAGATATTAGTTTCTAAATATCATTAAAGGCTGACTCCAGGGCCAAGGTAGCATAAGGACAAAAGGAGCTTAAAAAAAAACTTGTTCTATCAGAAAGCAAGGAATTCCTCAAAAAAAGAATGGAGATGTAAAAAGCACACAGCTGCCAGCTTGAAGAAGTTCCCAAATCAAAGACAATCTGAACATCAACAGAAACAATGAGAGCAACAGACTATAACCCACTGATATTAATTAATTAAAATTTGATGAGAAACAGGATATTTGTAGTCTCAGAGTAATTCCCCACAAAATTGCTATCAATTACAAATCTGGAAGAGTGTGTGAAAGTTCCATGGTGTGAAACTTGGTAGCCACCACCTTAATCAAGAGATCAAAGTGAAGGTTGTCAGAGCGGGCAGAGTGGAATCACGGTCACCCAGTAGGATGCAATGAGAAGAGTCAGTGACAGTTTTGAGAGATTCTAGCCAAAAAAATGGAAACCTTGAACCCAATCATGAGGAAGCACCAGACAAACCCGATTTGAAGTGCATTCCACAAAATAGCTGGCTTGTCATCTTCCCAGGTATCAATGTCATGAAGGTTTAGCAAAGGCTGAAAAGCTGCTTCAGACTGAAGGGAACTCAAGAGCAGGATACCTGAGGCAGCGTGTGACTCTGAACTGGATCCTTCTGTATGAAGAATATGAATGGGACAATGGGTAAAAGTGGGATGGAGTCTGAGGATTAGATGGCAGTGATGTATCAAAGCTAATTTCCTGGATTTGACTGGTTACCTAGAGTGAATGTCATGTTTTGGCAGGAAATAGATACCAAAGTGTTCCGTGGTGACGGGCTGATCAGGCTGGCGACTTACTCTTCAAATGGTTCAGAAAAAATACTCTTTGTATTACACCAACTTTTCTGTAAGTTTGTGACTGTTTTCAAAATTTTAAAAGAAAAATTTTAAATCAAAAAAAAAAAAAAAAAAA